>NW_027529641.1:8589889-8612632 GCF_008692635.1 Crocuta crocuta | reverse complement strand
GACATCCAGGCCCCCTGCCCCCCAAGCCCCGGGCTTTGAGCAGCGCGGGCCGGGCGGCGGGCCTTGGTGTGCGGGGGCCGGGGGCGAACTTGCCCCGGGCCGGGCGCCGAGGAAGGGTCCGGGGAGCGCCTGCGAGGGGCCCGCCCTGTCTGAGCCTCGCTGTGCGCGGAGCCTGAGATCGAGCCTGCTAGTCTTAACTTCGTATTTACTTGCAAAAGGAGGACTTAATCTTTTCAGGTCTGTTCGTTTTACTGCCTGACAGGGGCTGGACTCAAATCTGCGGTTAAAACAGACTCACACATGGCCATGCAGACGGTGAAGTACCCCAAATCGGGAATCAGATCTCAGCGCTTGTTCCTGTGGGTGGAGTAGTCCCTGGCCTCTTGAGTCTCTGCCCTCTTTTCTGGGATTCCGCCCCCCACCCAACTTTGCTTTAAGAAACAACAGTGGTTTGAAAATGATGACCTGCAAGCTTCTGGAGAAGAAGCGGGACAACTTTTCCTGAGGTACACATGTGAGGTACTCCGTGGGTACCCGGAGCCTCGGGGTTAGACCTCCCTCTGGTGAGGTGGTGGTGGTGGCTTCTCCTCCTGTGGGCAGCCGCCACCGTGCAAGGCACATGGTCCTGTTTCTCAGTCCAGAGCTGCCAGGATGGCCTGCCCTGTGTGTCCTCACTCCGGGGTGGCCATCTCTGTTGCTTGCATCTGCAGCCTGGGCTGGAAGGGTCTCCCAAATGAAGGACCACACTGGCGTGGGAGCCGCTGGGACCCTGGGCGGTGTCCAGGGAGTTAGTGGACCAGTTGGAGCTTGCTGGTGGTCACCTGCCTGAGCCAGCACTGGCTGGGAGACCCTTGGAGTGGAGTCCGGAGCTGGGCTTGCATCTGGTGATGGCAGTAGCGATGGGGCACTGCCAGGGTCTTCTGTGGGCACCCCTCTTGTCATTTGTTAGGGAGCATCATGGTGCCCCTCCCCCCACTGCCTGCCTTTCCATCTCCAGAGTACTGGGCTTTGGTGCCTGGGAGATGTGCAGGCTGAACCAGATGGGGTGTGTGTCTATGAGAGAGAGAGAGAGGGAGGGAGGGAGAGAGAGGTGGGGTAGGCGCTGTCAGGAGAGTGAAGCTGGTGGTGGTCAACTTCTTACTCTCTTCTGCGGTTCCTTGTGTGCTTCCTTGGACACCCAAGGCCTGAGTGTGGCTCGTTAACTTGTTTGCACGATCATCTCCTGAGTAGTTCTATCTCCCTCCCCCACCCTGCCTTTTTAAATATAAAATATTAGTTTCACAGGAATAATTGGTGGGGATGGATTGTGAAATGGAGGTGCATAAATAATTCAGTTTGCCAACGGAGCTAAGAAATGCTGGATAAAAATAAAAGATAATTGTAAAAGACACCAGTCGCACCCCTGGAAGCTGAGAGGGAACGCTAAAACACCTTGATGTTTCCTAGACACAACTGAGGAACTCAGAGGAAAAACACATTGGATGGGGAGGTTGGCATCGGGCTGGGCTTTGTTTGGTTTGGGTGGCTGTGTTGGGGGAGAGACGCACGGGGACCCCCTAGGTCTCGGCTCCTCCCTATCTTGGCTCGGCTTGCTGGACCTGGGGACTCAACAGGTGAGGGTCTCTGGTGACAGTGGGAACTCTTGGAGAAACCTCTATTGGCGGGGGAGGCGGAGAGGGCTAGGGGCAGGTGGGCACAGAGACCCTGAACACACCAGCATTCTGGAGCAGGTGGCAGAAGCCAGCATACCTGCCTTGCGACTCAGCCTTAGAGAAATGGAGAGAGAGCCTAGGGTGCCAATACTTCTGACCTTGCCAGGTGGCCGTGACGGATGGGGAGGTGTTGGCACTGATTGTACAGCTCAGTCCCTAAACGTAAGTCCCATCTGATGATTGCTCACCAAAAGGCAGCCTGGGTGCCTGTTGGTGGTTGGACCACGTGCCCACAAGGAGGATTCTGTGGCTCCATCCCCCTCTCTGTGTCCCCCGCCCACCACCTGGGCTGGGTCCAGTTTGTGTCTCTGAGGAGCCTGCTGGCACAGGCTGAGTCAGCTGGCGTGGGCTGTCTTCCCTCGCCTTTCCTGAAGTCAGTTCATTCTCTCCCTGTCCTCTCTCGGACACACGAGGGAGCCCAGGGAGGACAGTAACCTCAAGGTCACAAAGCCAGGCTCTCCCTGTGGGGCTCACGGTTCTCCAGTCTGCTTGGGAGCCCTACATATTGGTGGGGTGCCTTTGGTGGGGATTTCTTGGCTGGCTCTGGGGTTTCTAAGTTGGGCTGCAGGGTTGCGTCTCTGCAGGTGGGGCCCAGGGCAGGTCTGGTGTTCCTTGCTCAAGCCCTCAGTGGTTTCCCAGTACCCACTCCACACTCAAATACCTTGGTCTGATTTTCTCAAGTTTCTTTCCTTGCTCCCCAGCCGTGGTCCCTCTAGGCAGACAGGATCACTGCCCAGGCTTGCCCTGGGGTGTTCCCACCCTGTCCTTGCCTGCCACCTTGGCCTGGGGCCCTTGTGTCTGTATCCTTGATGATCCCAGCTAAATGTGGACTCTGGTTCTCAAATTTGCCAAGATCATGCCTACCTTAGGGCCTTTGACCTGCTATTCTCTCTCCTTGGCATGGCCTCTTCCAGATGTCCACCTCCCTTGTTCTCTCACTTACTTCAGTTCTGTTTCTGGGCCAGATCCCTGAGCATCACTTCCCCCTGTCTTCTTAATCCTGCTTTGTGTTTCTTCTTAGTACTTAGCATTTGATTTGTTATTTACATACTTGTTTTTTTATAGTTTATTTATTTATTTAGTTTTGAGGGAGAGAGAGTGAGCGTGAGCACGAGTTGGGGAGGGGCAGAGAGAGAGAGAGCTTGGAGCCGGATGTGGGGCTCAAACTCATCAACCATGAGATCATGACCCGAGCCGAAGTCACACTTGATCTTAGCCAAAAGGCTGAGAAGCGATAACCTGAGCCAAAGTCATACACTCAAGTGACTGAGCCACCCAGGTGCACCTTGTTGTCGTTGTTGTTTTAGCAACTCTTACCGCTCCAGTGTCAAGACCTCGTTCTCTTCCGTATTCCTGGCTGCTAGAACAGTGCCAGGCACCTTGTAGACCCTCAGTGCTACATGAGGGATGAATGAATGAATGAGTGGGACCCCCAGGAGTAGCCTTCCCTTCAGCCTGGCTCCCTGCTTGTCCTTTTCCCAAGGCCTAGGGCTGGAACTGAGCTGTAGTCACATTAGTCACATTTGTATTCACGGTTGGTGGATCCCTCCTAGAACTCCACACAGAACCTTGTGCTCGGTGGGCCGACAGGAAAGAGCTGTGGAATTATACAAGCAGACGTGTTTTCACATAGGCCAAGAGACCACACCGAAAGGCAAGCTGGCCCAGGGAGTGGGTGTTCTGATTCTTCACGGAAACTCCTTTTTTGGATTTTTGGTTGTTTGGATGGTGTGCAGTGGCAGAGCCAGCCTGCATTATCCCCATGGTCACCTGGGATATAGAAGCTCTGGGAACAAGGCACCCTTATGCCCTGGTTCCCTTCTTCCTCCATCTGGATGTTTCTAAACTTGTCTTGTACTTTACGTCAGACCCGGCATCTCAGGGCTCCCCGCAGCCCTGCCTGCCCCTGTTTGCCAGCCTTCCATTCCAGAAGCCTCCCCCCACCCCCACCTGATTCTCAGTGCCCGTGCCGTGGCCTTGCCCGGGAAGGTGCGTTGGTTTTACAGGGTGGAAGGCAGCATGAGATTGGGAAAGAGAATGGGGTTTGAAGAACTGAGAACTAACTGGATTCAGAGAACCTGCCTCTGCCCCTAATTCCTGGGGCCTTGGACAACTCACTGGCCTTGGGAGTCTTTCTCTGCATCCGTCTTACATTATACCTCTTGCCTGCGGTTGTTGTGGGGGGGGGGGGCACAGATGAGCCCCAGGATTGAAGGGATGCGAGATATCTTTACCACGCCCAGGGCTTCGTGGGGTCCCTGAGTGGCCTGCAGACTTGTTGTGGTTTTTCTTGTTTCACTGGGGAGTTAGTTTGAAGGGTCAGGTTTCGGTAGTTTCAACTGCAGCCTTGTAGGAGAATGTAGTGTAGGTGTTTCGCAAACTCTAAAGTGCTGTTCTCAGGTTAAGTGCTACATCTGTTGTTTTGTGTCTGAAAGATCAAAATGAAGAAGGAAAAAAAACATGCGGTTGAGCTTCCTGCATCTACTGACTGAGAAGATGTTTTCGTCTGGTGGGGTTCTGAAAACTGGAGCACTCCATCCAAAGATGGTTTTCGATGGAGAAACCAACCCAATTAAGCACACAATTGCTGGGCACTTCTGCGTGTTGAGTTCTGTTCCTTGGTGTTGGCTGTTTTGAATAATTTCCCACCAAGCCCGAGAGGCAGGTCTGTTGTCTCATCTTGACTGGCCCAGGAGCACCCTTCAAGGCTGCTGGAGCTGGGGTTCAGGCCTCAGTTGGGGAGAGCGCAAGGCCCCTGTTCTCCCCCCAACCCCCATCCCACTGTGGCTTAGTTCCTATCATACTAAGTTTTTAAACTGAGTGGGTGTGAGTAGGGTTTATGACCACTCATGTGGTACCCACAAGGGTTAATTTTCAACATGTGCTTAGAGACTAATAGCTTGTGACCAGTGGGATGTGAGCCCTGGTTGGCGGTTAGAGAGTAATGGGCATGTCACAATGACCCTGGCCCTTCATGGGGACAGCGAGAGGGCGGGGGGCTTGCCACCCAGCAAAACAGCTAACACTGTTGGTGGGTCTGTAAGGTGTTTTCTTTTTTGCACTTGGAGCTAATGTGGATTCTTTGCACTTCCTGTCCCAAGAATTCAGAGTCACTTGGCTCTGAAATGCTAAGGCCCTTGTTCTGAATATTCTAATGAGTAAATAGTGAGGAGAACAATATTCGCATTTAGAATTCTTGGTTGGGATATATCTGTATATAATATATGCACATTTCTATATAGATATATGTAATATATATGTTTTTAAAATTTGATTCGTTTTCTATCCCTGGAATATAAAGCAAGGCAGCTCTAAATATGAATTTCTCTGAATTGTTATATGCATCGTTAATTTAATAAAAAGTATATAATGTATTGTTTTTCCCTGTTGGCTTGATTATCACTTGTCTTGGAAAAATCCATTGTTTCAATAACAGGAGACCCATTAACTGAGTGAACGCATGCATTTAGGGATGATGGATTCCTCAGGTCCCTCTGGCAGCAAGTGTGTGCATTGTTCAAATAAAACACAGTTTACGTTTCTCGGTCTTTTGGTGCAATAAGTGAGCCATGTGCTCTAACATCTGTCCATATTATCCAGAGCTGGTGACAGCTGTCACGGGTGGGGTGGAGTAGAAGCAGGGCCTGTGTTAGGAATCGGAAGCTCTAGAAAGCCCCGCTCTGCCTCCAAACAGCCAGCGAACGCCACTGCTCAGACTTCAGTCCTCCTTAAAAGGGCACACGTAGGTCTGCGCTTCCTTCCTCACCAGCCACCGAGTTACACTGAGTTATGAAGATGAAGTGAGGTAAGATGTGGGCGAGCGTTTTGTTACAGTAAAGTGCTTGCTTGATCAGTGCCAGTCTCTAACCAGGATTAGAGACAGAGAGAGAGAGAGCGCGAGCATGTGTGTGTGTGTGTGTGTGTGTATGTGTGTGTGTGTTTCTCCCCAGCCTGCCTGATGGGCCTCAGACACCAGGAACACCTTGGGTGCCAGGCTGGTGCTGGCTGGTAACAGTGAAGGCAGGTAGCTGACCGACTGATGGGTAATTGATCCCGGCCAAGGGCCCCAACGCTGCCCACCTGGCCTAGCTGCTAGGTCGCATCCCTGAGGTAGGCTGGGAGTGTGGACGGCTGTTTCTCCAGGGAACAGTGGTGGGATAAGCCTGGCCCACAGCCCCTACCAGATGCGCCTTTCTTTGTGTACATGTACCGTGAAGATTCTGCTTGTGGCCTTTCTCTGCCCTTTGGGTGCTAGAGAGGAGCATGCCGACGTGTGGCAGGAGGGATGTGCCATCTGCCTTCGGTTCTTACGGGGACGTCTCTGGGGTGTTTCTTGGGTTGAAATTCTGAGAATAGATGCCCCTCCAGACCCAGAACTCCTGACTGTGTCTGTCCTTTGGGCTTTAACAGATTTCGGCTTCTAAATTAATTGCATTTCATTAAGTAATGGTTTTCTTCTTGATCACAGGCTGGTCTGTGCTTAATCAGCGGTGAGCTGGTGCTGCTAGACTTGATGTGATGCTTGCAGAGGCAGAGGCACCTCTGGCTTGCATCGGCTTCATGTGGGCACCTGCCTTGGGGGGACCCCTGGATGTGGCAGCGCTCTCCTCCCTCCTAGTTGTGGGAACTCTGCCTTAACTCTGTATGTGTTGTTCCTTTTATCTGTCCTGTAGGGTGGCTTATCTACAGATGGAAGCAGTGGGGTGCTGGGCACTTTAATGGCAGCCCCTCACCCTGCCCTGTTGTTCACTTGTCATTCAACCCCCCTTGATAAGTGGGGTCTCTGCTGTTCAGGCATTGGGGACAGGTGCCTTTGTGTTAGATACTCTTGAGCCTTTTGCGGGGAGCTCCATCCGTCCATCCATCCATTCACTCAACAGGTATTTTCTGAGCACCTGCTCTGTTCTGTCTTTTCCGAGCCCTGTCTAGAGCTGGGTGAAGTCAGGAGAGAAGGGGCAGAGAGGGGCCACTGGAGAATGTGGGATGGTATCAGAGCCCCTGGTTCTGGCTCTGGGTCCAAAGCACAGACTGGAGAGTGAGAGCCCCAGTGTGGCTAAGAGTGGTGGTTGTGGACCCCATCCTGGAAGAGTGGGTGGGATTGGCTCTCCAGAATTCAGGCCAGAAGAACCCTCCAGAGAGAAGAGCCAGCCTGGAGTCGGGCACAAGGCAGGCGGAGTGGAAGGAGGGATGGATTGTGTATTTGGCACCAGGTATATGTGGTTTGTGCTGATCAGAGCTAGAGATGAGGGAAGGGATGTCCTGACCCCCACCAGGGCCTTGAGCTGCCCTTGGAGGCCCTGGGGCATCCTTGCTGTGGGTTGGGGGCAGAGGAGGTGGGATAAAAATGACATGCACTTTGCCGAGAGATCTTTAGGACAGTGTTTTCCATCAGCAGGCTTTACAACCAGTTGGAACATGGGAGAGGGGCTCATTGAGAGCGTGTGGAGGGCCTATGCAGGGGTTTCAGGAGGGGCGCAGAGAGGATGCCAGGAGGGGTGCGTGGGGAGCCATGCATGACTGGAGAAGGGTGAGGGTCCATCCTGGCGCCTCTCAGAGCCATGTGGCTCCAGGCCCTTCGCTCCCTACCATCTATGTAGGAGGAGGCCACTGCTGCTGCCAAGTCCCAGCCTTGCTGGCGCGGATGTTTAATTTTACCCTTTAGAGATTTACAGGCTTTCTAGATTAAATTGCCACTGTTCTTCTACAAAAATGACAAAATCCATGACAAACCATAAATCACATTATTAATTTGCTCACATGGAGTTAACCTCCGTGGCTCTGCTGACTTACTGGAAGGACGGTCGTGAAAACAGAGGAGCCTGGTTTCCAGTTGTCAGCGAGCATTGCAAGACCAGAGGGACCAGGTCACAGTGGCAGGTGCTGTCTCAGCCTGGCCACCGTGGCCGCCCTGCCCGCCACATGGCCATCTTCGCCCTGCCTGGGCGGCCTGGTGGTCATTGCAGGAGCTCCTGGTGGCTTTCTGACCCTCTGTAGGGAGGGGGACTGACCCGCTGTGCACATGGTGGCCAGGGAGACCCCTCCTGTCAGTGGTCCTGACTCCCCAGGGCACCCACAACCTGTGCCCTCTCTTCCCTTTCCCTCGAGTAGGCTGCAGTGGCTGTTCTTCCTCTGGGTTGTGATGGCTCCAAAAACATCCGTTACAGTTGCTTTCCTCTTTTAAGAGCAGGCAGCCTGTTTTCTGCTTTGGCATAGCATGGGGGTGAGTGCCATTTTCTCCCCTGAGGAAGGCATGGCCCTTGTCACTGCCTGCCCGACCATGCTTGGGTGCTGGCTAACGTCTCCTCCTTTACTTACTGTCAAATGCAGTACCTGGAAACAGCTTGCTGGTTGTTGGGTTATTTAGAAATCGTGATCTGTTGAGAGAGAGCTTTGTTAAATGGGGGCTGGTACCTGTGTGTCGACCTTTATCCTGCCCACGGGCCACGGGGCTGCACTAGGCAGGGAAGAGTGGGGTGCAGCACTGAGCATCATGCTGGAGAGGGGGTCTTGGGGCTCACTCTCCTGACGATTTCATACAGCACCTGATACCACACTGCAGTCCACTTTGATGCCCAAAGCTGCTTTCTTCCTTTACAGTGATAGAGAAACCAACCCATGGTGTATTTGATATCTGATGTTTCACAGAAGAAATCAAATAATTATGTTGGTGGCATGGCAGTCTGTCCATGCTTATGTATGACATCCACAGCAGGGAACCAGTGAATGTCTTTGTTGAGGGACTGGCCATCACTGTGTCCTGATCCAGAAGAGTCCTTTAAAATCCACACATATTTGTAGAAGTACAAATAGAATTTACTTTCTTTTTTAAAAGTATATTTATTTATCTTTAGAGAGAGAGAGAGTGCAGAGGAGGGGCGGAGAGAGAGAGAGAGATAGAGAGAGAAGGAGAGAATCCCAAGCAGGCTCCACACCAGCAGTGCTGAGCACGATGCAGGCTTGGACTCATGACCTGAGCCAAAATCAAGTCAGACGCTTAACTGACTGAGCCACCCAGGCACTCTAGAGTTTACTTTCTTAATGGCCATCCTTGCAGTGGAATTAGCTTTGGTTTCAAGGAGGTAAATGGAGGCAGAAGTCATGAATTTGGGGCTGATTTTTTTTAACTTACCCACTCCAGTTCCCAGGCTCTCCCACATATTCCTTCTAGAAACTGCAAGCTGACAGAGGCCTGGAGTCCATGATGGGTGTTTATTGTCCAGAATTCATGTCAGCTGATCATATGGACACAGGTGGACCTCACATCTTGGGCCCTGACACAAAAATATTTTTTTCTCTCCAGACACATGTACTTCATGGAATATAGCCTAACAAATTACTCACCTTAAAGTAATGCAGTACATAATTAATAAGAAAAAGGCAGACGGCTGAGTAGAAAAAAGGGATAAGACACTTCACCTGAAAAAGATCCAATAAACATATGGCAAGATACTTGACTCCATTAGTCATCAGAGAGATGCAAAATAAATTATAAACATGTGCATTAGTCAGGGTTCTCCAAAGAAAGCAGAATCGATAGGATAGGTGTGTGTGTGTGCGCATATGTGTATTTATTATGAAGAACGGGGTCATGTGATGGATCTGGAAGCTGGAGCCCCAGAAAAACTGGTGGTGTCATTTAGTCTCAGTCTGAAAGCCTGAAAACCAGGAGAGCCAGGGATATAAACTCCAGTGCAAGGGCAGGAGAAGAAATGAGCTGTCTCAGAGGTAGGACAAAGGGGTGAATTCTACCTTCCTCTGCCTTTTGTTCTTGTTAAGTCCCTCAGTGGATTGGATGGTGCCCACCCATTTGGGGAGGAGCATCTACTGTACTGAGTCCAGGGATTCAGATGCTAATCTCATCCATCAGTGCCCTCACAGACACACCCAGAAACATTGGTCAATCTGGGCACCCTGTGGCCTAGTCCATTTGACACATCAAATTAACCATCATGATGTGATATCATTATATACCCACCAGAGTGGCTGAGGTTGAAAGAAGAGAAAATAGCTGGTGTTGGGGAGCAACTGGAACTCTCGCTGTTGATTGGGGTATAAATTTGTACAACTACTTTGGGAGGCTGTTTTATAGTACCTACTAAAGGTAAAAATACATAATCCCTCTGATCAGTGACCCCCCCTCTGAATGAAGCTACGTGAAATGTGTGTATGGCCCCTGGGCTGATCTCTGGCCCTTGAAGAGGAGCAGGTCTAAATCCCAGAAGCCCATGAACATCAACTTACATGGTAAAGCTTTTGCAGCTGTGATTAAGGATTTTGAGATGAGATAATCCTAGATCTTTTTGGTGAGCCCTATATGCAGACACAGGGTCCTTCTAAGAGAGAGGCAGGGTGAGATTTGAGGAGAGAAGGAGCCTATGTAACCACAGAGGTGGAGATTGGAGTGATGTGGCCACATGTCAAAGAATACTGATGGCCCCCAGAAAGTGGAAGAAGAGAGGAATGAGTTCCTGTCTCGAGCCTCTCTGGAGGGAGCATGGTCCTGCTGAGATCTTGATTTTAGCCCAGTGGAACCGCTTTTAGCCTTCTAGGTTCTACAGCTCTGAGAGAATACATGCATGTTGTCCTAAGCCACTCAGTTTTGTGGTGATAAGTTATGGTGGCCATCAAGAGGGCGTGAGTGTCCTGCACACAAACTGCACACAATCTAGATGCCATTGGCAGCAGACTCACCCAGCACACTGAGTTTACTCCTCTGTGGAACGCCATCGAGCAAGCTGAGAAGGGACATTCTAGAAGTGTGTGCAACAGGGATGGATGGGTCTTGCCACCCCACTGTTGAGTGAAAAAACCCCATACCTCAGAGTCTGTTACTGCATGTTTCCATTGATAGGAAGGTCAACAGACAACTCTCATCCGTGGGACTGGAAGTCAGGTTGCCCTTGGGAGATGGTGATCAGAGAAGGCAATGGTGGGGCCAGACAGAGCTTATGGAGGCGCTAGAAACATGCCGTGTCTTGGTCTGGGAGGTGGTTTGCATGGGTGAGTTCCAATTTATGATACGAAACTTTTTAGTACATACTCTTCAATAAAAGCTGGGGAAAAAAAGAGCAGTACATCATCTTGAGATTTTTCAAGGAGAACTTTCAGTTGACTGACTCATGGCTTATTTTACTGCTGGAACAATAATATCAAAATCAAGATTACATTTAATGTGAGATAATGAAGTTTTGCTATTCCCGCAAGTCCTTATTAATATTTAGATTTCAACTGTATTTTCTAAATGAAATCAGAGAACATAAACCGAAGTAGGATGCTATGATCTATATGCATGTAATTGATCCTGGGTAAATTATCTAGATGAAATGAGTTTCAGTCCCCTGCATGTGAAGGCAGCTGTGCTCTGAAAACCAGACACAAACAACCCAGGTTTTGGGACACCTGGGTGGCTCTGTTGGTTAAGCGTCTGACTCTTGGTTTTGGCTCAGGTCATGATCCCACGGTTTGTGGGATTGAGCCCTGCATCGTGCTCCATGCTGTCAGCTTGGGATTCTCTCTCTCCTTCTCTCTCTGTCCCTCTCCTGCTCACACACACTCTCAAAATAAATAAATGAACTTTAAAAAGCAGACAAGCAAATAAACAATGCAGGTGTTTGAGCATCAGATGCTGTGTGCTTTCAGGTGGGCACAAAGGAAATCCAAGAGCTTTGAGAAGACAGAGTTGGGGGGAAATGGTGTGTGTGAGCTCTGGGTCCACCCAGAAATCCAGGTGGAGGTTCCCATCGCGTGCCCATGCACCCTCCAGGGCTCTTTGCCTATCACACAGAGGTCCCCAGAGGTCCCTGCTGTGTTTGCCCGTGTCTCTCCCTGGCCTGTTTTTCCTGCCCCTTCTGCCTTTGAGTTCCTTCTCATCTCTCTCGACCCTGTATGGGCGGTGCCCCTGCTGTGCCGGGAGGCTCTGCCCCCGAGACTGCATTATGTAACCAGCCTGCTCCAGTGGTCTTTTCCGTGGTTGCTCTCCAGAGATGGCAAAGGAGGAGGCAGAGTGGTGACGTGTGACAGCATCACTGTGCAGGCTTGGAAGTTCCATGTGTGTCCCTGGCTTCACTCTGGTAAACTGTCAGCCTTGACCTGGTGCAGGGACAGTATGGTGGCTTCTTCCACATGGCCAGAGGGCCGGAAGGGATGTCGGAAGGGTGTCCCAGGCAGGCAGACGCTGGGGTCTGTGGGGCCTGGGCCCATTGGGAGCCAGCCTGGCATGGTGGGGCCCTGCCACACTCGTTCTGGCTGGTATTTGTGATGTGGAGGGGGGGGGTTGTCACTGAGATTTTAGGAGCAGGTTCTCTGTGTCTGGTGGTATAGATCAGAAGTCTGGAAGCATGGATTCTCTGAGTCCCCGATGAGCGCCCTCCAGCTGTATCTCCATCCCAGCGTGTGGAAGCTTTGTTTCTGAGGCTGGGGAGAGAGTTGGGTGGCCCAGAACCCAACTTCTTCTCACCTCTCTCACCTCCTCATGCCCCCCATCCCCTTTTTCCTGGACCAGACATAGCCTCCTAACTCTTCCCTCTTTTCTCTCGGTGCTGCTTCTGAGACCTGATCTCAGCAAAGAGGCCCCCCTGGTATCCCTGTGTGAAATGCATCTCCCCTGCTCCCCTCTTACTTGAAGTTATTTTCCCTGTTGGCACTTAACCATTCACCTGGCATCATACTGCGAGTTTGTCTTCCTATTGTGTGGAGAGATCTCTGAGGATGGGGGTGCTCCATTGTGGGGGGACGGTGAGAGGAGTCGGGGGTGGGCCTGGGTCTGTAGCAGTTTTGGCCTTGGACAATTAGCGATGGAGCTGGACTCTTGCTTGCCAGAAGCACGCCCTGCCCTTGTTGGCCCAAGGATCACTCCCAGTGGCACTGCTACCCTGGGGACATTGGCACAGCTCAGGGGTGAGTATTTCCATGTGTGTGGTGTGCAAAGCATCATGATGGGTTCTGACACACACACACACACACACACACACACACAGGAAACAGTGTGGTGAAGGCAGGATTCTGCCCTCAGGGTTTTTGATTTGGTGAGTTTGTTGTTGAGCGGAGGATGTCATCATTAATGGATATAAGAATAAAGGGTTGGGGCGCCTGCGTGGCTCAGTCGGTTAAGTATCCGACTTTGGCCAAGGTCATAATCTCATGGTTTGTTAGTTTGAGCCCCACATCAGGCTATCTGCTGACAATGCAGAACCCACATCGGATCCTTTGTCTCCCCCTTCTCTCTCTACCCTTTACCCTCGGTTGTGCTCTCCTCCTCTCTCTAGAAAACAAATAAACATTAAAAAAGAATAAAGGGTCAAAAGGGGTCCTGCAAGGAAGGAGGCGTCAGGGAGGAAGATGCATGCCTGGATGAGGTGGTCATTCTGATGGTGGCTAATAAAAATCAGAAGGTGATAAGGGGGTGTGTATACCAAGCCTAGACTGTCCTGGGTGATATGCTTCCAGAGAGCACAGATGGAAAGGGAAGCAGTAACTTGGCAGTGGAGAAACCTGACCATCACTGCCTTGGCTAGGTGGTCGAGGTCAACACCAGTGGTGATGAGTCATGTTGACTGTATGCGCCCTTGATAGGATGTGATGGAAATGGCACTTTACCTCCATGGTCTTCTCCCCCAAACCCATAACTTCCATCTGATCATAAGGAAAATGGCAGTTAAATATCAGCAGAGAAGTATTCTATAAAATACCTGCCCGGGACTCCTTAACACTGATGAATCAAAACCTGAGACTCTGTCACAGTCAGAGGAACCTAAGGAGGCATGATGACGAACTGCGATGTGTCCTGGTTAAAGTCCTGGAACAGAACAAGGACATTGGGTAAAAACTAAGGAAATGTCAATAAAGTGTGAGCTTTAGTTAGCAGTAATGCATTGATACTGGGTCATTAACTGTAACAAATGTAGAACATTCATGTAGGATGTTAGTGATCTTATGTTAATGGGAAACGGGATGTTGGGGTGGACGGAAGCTCTGCTCCCTGCTCAGTTTTCCTGTAGGTTTCACACTGTTCTAAAAAGTAAAGTCTGAGCCTCACTGTGGCTCCTCATCTGGCTCCAGACCCTCTTGGCCTTGTCCCTGTTGGTCTTCTTTCCTTACTGTCTGCGGGGAAACTGGGGGAAAGTTCAATTTAGAATTTGGAAAATATATTTTTGTATGCCCTGCATTTCTGGGTGCTTGAAAATAACAGTGTCTCAGATGTGGTCTCCCTGGGTGTTGGGGACCTCCCCCAGGTGAGCCAAGCCCAGCCAGGAAGCTCACGAGCACGCGGGCCAGCTTCCCTCGGTCTGATGACTGGACAGCACAGTTTCCTTCTGGTTCCTTCTTACGTGTGCCGGGAAAGGAAAGCGTGCCAAGTGTCAATTTCCTGAGCTGCCTGCAGCCCCCCCTGATCTGCCCTTGGGTCATTTACAGTTAGTGACCAGAGGCCATTTTTCCGGGGTAACATTGGTCACAGAAGACAACGTGGACCAAAGCTGATGTGTGTGTGTGGTTGATGGTCCAGTGAGGAGACAGCAGGAGCCCAGTGTCTCTGTGGGCTGGGCTGGTGCTGAGGATTCATGGCCAATACCAAGTCGGTGGTAGGAATGGCTTTTTTCCTACAGGAAGGGTCGGCTCCTGGGATACTGGAGAACAGGCCTGCCTGGCAGCCAAACCTCTGGTTTTGGATAATTTCATCTTCTCTACTGTGCTTAAGCATCACTTCCTGTATTTTTGGAGGAAGTACAGGAGAAAGGGAAAGGAGGAACCCCCAGGGGAGGGAGAAGCCCTGGTGAGGATCCCTGGGTCCTGTAAATGGGCATAGCTGGCCGGGATGGCTGTGGTTTGTGGAGAATTGTAAGGGCCTCCCTGAGGCTCAGTATGCTCCCTGAAGCCTGGCTGGGGCAGTGGTGGGTGCATCTTCCAGATCCTCCACTCGTAGCTAGAGGCGACACCTCCTTTGCAAGATGGCACAGGTCACGAGAGCATCGATGTGTGCAGCATGTCACTGTGGCATCCGCACAGGAGGCAGGGGAGGCTGTGTGTGGCAGCTTGTGGTGGAAAAGGTAACTGCCCCACTGTGCACGTTGGGGCCAGTCAGGCGAAACGGTTCCCACAGGTCTTACAGCCCACCTGGATTTTATGACAACATCAGGTTGAACTGTATGAACCTGCTATTTTTGTAAGTCAGAAGTGGTCAAATATAAGCAATTTCCTATGGTTCCTTTCAATAGTTTAGTGTTAAAACAGTTTTTGGCAAGAGAGAATACTTTTTATCTTAAAACGTTTATTTTTAGTTATTCCATACCTGCAAATTCATTGTGTTAGAAAGTAGAGATAAGTTGGGATGCCTGTGGGCTCAGTTGGTTAAGTATCTGGTTCTGGATTTTGGCTCAGTCATGATCTTGAGGTTCATCGGATCAAGCCCCTGTGAGGGACTTTGCGCTAGGAGTGCGGAGCTTGCTTGGGATTCCCTCTCTCTCTGTCTCTGCCCTTCCCCCACCAAAATAAATCAACTTAAAAAAAAATAGAGATAAGCAAACAAACTTTGTAAGACCCAGGTCTCCCAGCCAGGGGACTCTTGTTCACACTGGGTTCCTCCTGTCCAGTTGGGGACCTGTGTGGCTGCCGACTTGCATTCTCCCTGACTGTGTCAGGATCCCCTTCCCTGGCCATTGTGTTTTCTTTCACACATGGCTGTGATGGCTGTTGCACGTCATGCACTGACCCAGGCCCCCAGGCTTGGATGTTGGAGCTATATTTAGAATGTTCTTCTGCTACGAATGATGCTGTTTATAAATATTCTTGCAGCTCCCTTTTTTTTTTTNTTTTGCAGATAACCGTGTTTCTTTCCTGGTGATAAATTTCTAGTACAATTGCAGGACCAAATGTGAAAGCTTCAGACTGACCCCTAGAAAGGTTCATTGCCTACGGACGGTGTAAGAGGAAGGGGGCTGCCTTCCCTTCCTCTCTCCCTTCTCCTCCTTCCCTTCTCCCCCATCTCTCCCTTCCCCTCCTCCACATTGGATGGGACCCCATGGAGCAGCAGTCCAGTGGATAACATTCCAGCCACCCCCTGGTGCCTCACGGCACACTGGCTCCCCGTGGCCCCGTCTCCCAGGATTTGCTTGTGATGCTTTGAGAAGAAACTGATAACTTGTGGGGGAGCCTCTGGAGAGTTGTGGAGACTTCCCAGTGACACACAGGTGGCCAGTCAGCGTGGGGCTGATGACTCAGCTGTGGTACCGTTTTCTTCCAGAGAGACATTTCTTTCCTGATTGCTCCCACTCCCCATCATGTGGGGGATCACTGGGTGCTGACCTGATGGGCTGGACCCAAACCCTGGGCTCATGAGCCATTATTTCAAAAAAATCATATTTTTCTGGTGATTTGGCAAGTGGAATGATGCCAAGCCCTCTCTTCCTGAACCGCCTGAGACTGCTCTGGTGCATCTGAGTCAGGTGGCTGGTTGCCACTGTGGGACGGTGTTCTGTCCTGGAGCCATTTGCTGCCCTGAGAATCCAAGGAAAATCTGCCGAATTCTGCGGCCCCAGGAGGATCTTTGTCCTCCTTTTGCAGAAGCAGTAGACTTGTGGATTTGCTCTGCTGAGCTGGAAGGAAGAATTTTGAAATTTCCTCTGGTTGAAGAGCCTAATATGGGACAATCTGTATCAGTTCCCCAAAATTGGACTTTTAAGCAAGTTCGTGGAAAAATGAATAATTTTCTCTGTGTGGAAGCACATTCAGTGGAAGCCTTCTGGTAATGAATTTTAAAGTACTTGTCTATTAGTTTCCTTCTCAAATATTGGGGTCTTGAAAACCAGAAGCTGCCCCATCAAGACCTGTGAGTCAGTACTCCCCCACCCTGAGTAAGGGACAGCTGGAAAAGCTCACTTTCCTCTGCCCCAGTTCCCCTCTCCCCAGGTCGGCAGCATTGTCTGTAACCAGGGGTAAACATTCCTTCCACCTCCTCCTAAACGTCTTGGAAGACGTCAGAAGAGTGAGATACAATGCTGGAATGACCCTGAACTTGTTTTAGGTATATGCTGTCTGGTGGAATGCAGAGATTGCATGCAGTGTCATTAGCTAATGGTGAAAGAGCTAATACTTCAAATGAATAGGTACGACATCTCTGTTTTTAAAACAGTGCCTTCTAATAAGTGTCTTGTATCTCTAGAGGAGGAAAGAGCCATTTTTCTGGCAGCAGAGTTTGAGGTTGAGAAGGATCTTGGCCTCATTGAAGAGGAAGGTGTCTGATGTACTGTAGATCTGGGGTTCCTTTGGTGTTGGTTTTGCAGAAACATATAACATACACACATATATGTGGTGTGTGTGTGTGTGTGTGTATTTTTACTTAATTTTTATTTCTGGTTATAAAGCTAATATGCATTATAAAGATTCAGACTTTACAGAAATACGTAATGTAGAAAATGAAAGCCCTCCCCCCACCCATGTAAAGACAACCATTGTTGAGGTTTGGTACAGATTCCTCCTTTTTTGTTTGTTTATAGACATGCTTTACTTAAATTTTACACAAGTACATATATGTTTATTATTTTTAATATTTTTCAAAGCACTGAGATTACATTATCAATGCGATTTGTATTTAGATCTCCCTCACCCTGTAGCAGTGCATCGTTCCCTCTCAGCTGTGCGTAGTAACATTATCCTTCTTAACATTGTGTGATACTTGACTGTTTCCTTACTGATGAACTTGTGGGTCATTCCCATTGTCCACACGTTGGTCATGCTGAAATGTGGAGTCTCACATGTATATCCTTGCACACACAGGTGGATGTCTTTGTAGTGAAGGTTACAGGGGCAAACTTATGGGGTCGAATGGTTGGAGCATTTCTAGTGCAAATAGATCTCACCAAAGTGCTCTCTGGAGAAGTTTTGACCATTTTAAAGGATGTTGGTTGTGAAGGACAGCAGTTTCCCCATGTCCCCTCCAACAGATGATGATGATCTTTATAGTTTCACTCAGGTATATGTGTATAAAGTTATCACTTATTTAAAATTATGAATGAGAACAAGCTTCCCTTCAGGTGCTTAATAAGAATCTAAATTCCTTCTCTTCACTTTCTTTTTGCATCCTTGCCTGTTTTTCTGTTGACTTGTTCATCCTTTCCTTGTTGATTAAAATGTGTTCTGGGCCACCAGAATAATGAGCATTATTTCTCCTTTGCTACATACATTGTAGATTATTTTTCCCCTATGACTTCTATTCTTCAACTTCATTTTGAAGGCATCTTTGACGGTAGGAAAATGTGGAAGTTTTATGTTGTCAGATCTGTCAAGCTAGGTTAGAGCTCCTGAATTTTGTATTTTACTTAGAGAAAGGAATTCTCTGCCCTAAGTGTATATAAATATCTCCTGTATAGGTATATTTTCATTTAATATTGACAGTTCAGATTTTTTGACATTTACATCTTTTATTCATCTGGAATTTGGTTTTAGGTATGGTGTTAGCTGGAGATGGAAGTTTCTCACACAGTTTTCTTACATTATTAATAGCCCATCTCAGTTTCTGTTTCGTGATACGTGTTTGTCATGTATGATGTCGTTGTCATGTCCTGGGCTGTGGGACTGTCCTGTGTGTCTGGATTGTCCATTTAAAAAAATGTTTTAATGTTTGTTTATTTTTGAAAGAGAAACAGAGCATGAGTGGGGGAGGGGCACAGAGAGAGGGAGACTCAGAATCTGAAACAGGCTCTAGGCTCTGAGCTGTCAGCCTTTAGCCCAATGTGGGGATTAAATGCAGGAATGGTGAGATCATGACCTAGGCCAAAGTCAGACGCTTAACCGAGTGAGCCACCCACGCCTCCCTGGACTGTCCATTCTAATTTATTGGTGTTTTCTTCTGCCTACATCTCCTGTTTAAGTTACTGTGGCTTTTGTTATACTCTGTGCCCTTAAAGGGCCACTGCCTCATCATTATTCTCCTTTTCCCATGTTTTTCTAACCTTTCTAATACATTTCTTTGACCAGACAAACTTTACAATAAGCGACATTCATCCCAAAATCTGATTGGGATTTCGATTGGGATTGCGTTAGATGTTTATCTGAGGGAGAAGAGACAGCTTTATATTTTCTTATCTGGATATTTTGATTTCTTCAGAAGGCCTTTTATATCCATTGCTAGTGTTTCATTGCTTTGTTAGTGTACATTTGAAGCATCTCCTGTTGCATTTACTCATGGGCATTTTGCTGTTGCTGTTGTCTGTGGGGCCGTCCCCTCCTCTGGCCTCCTTTCCTAGCTCACTGTGGCTGGTATACAGGAAAGCTGTTGACTTCTGGAGAGCTGGCCTCTTTGCCCACCTGGCTTGAATCTCTCCTTTGGCTTACATGGCTGGACAGTTGTTCCTCTTGGATTTTCTAATTGGGGGATCATTTGCCAACGCTGACCTTTCCTTCCTGATCTATGCCTTTTTGTTACTGGCTCGCTGTTGTAGCAAGTCTTGATTAGTCAGCTCTGTGAGCACCTGGTGTCTCATGACCCTTTAAGGATGGACGTCTGCCTCACGTCACTG
The DNA here is from genome assembly GCF_008692635.1 of Crocuta crocuta. NCBI lineage: Eukaryota > Metazoa > Chordata > Mammalia > Carnivora > Hyaenidae > Crocuta > Crocuta crocuta. The sequence goes on along the minus strand of NW_027529641.1, from coordinate 8,593,410 downwards.
GCGTTGGCCCTTTCATGGGACCCGTGTGGGTTCACAGCCCCCTCAGGCTACATGCTGGGCCCTGAAGCAGGCTGATGGGGGACATTGTGGGCTCCTGTGCTAGCCTGGCATCTGCTCCTCCCCTAAATTGGTGCTCCCCTCCCCCCAGGCAATAGTGGTGGCCCTGTGAGTGCACAGGGTGTGGGTGAGGTGGGGTGGAGAGTGTAGGATATAGCCTGGGTTCTCGAAGCTCCCATTTGCAGATGGTGGGCCAGCATATGGGAGTCAGGCTGGGGGAGCCCAGTAAGGTGGCTCCCAGCAGGGGAGTGTGGCTGTTGGCCAAGACTGCCCAAAGAATACCCCATCCCAACTTCCCAAGAAGGGGTTGCTAAGGTTACAGAATTCCTACCTAGACCCTCAGGGCAGGCCCTAGAATTTGTGGTGATGGTTACTCTGGCTTACCCTTAGGAAGTGAGTCCACGTGGCAGGGAGTGGAGATTAGGGGGTGGGAGGGGGAGGAGGGGATGCGTTGAATGTGGGATCCCCTTGCTTGAATCCCTTTGTACAAGCCATTATCTGAAATGTTGCTTCCTCTTGTTTTTGCTGTAGCCTTGGCCCTGGTCTATCACACTGTCCAGTTCTTGGTGCTTCTTTTTGACAAATGGCAGAGAACTGCTTTTGCAAATTAGGATTATTCTTTTTTTAANGGGTCCACTTCTGAGTTCTCAATTCTGTTCCATGGGTCTATGTGTCTGTTTTTGTGCCAATACCATACTGTCTTGACGATGACAGCTTTGTAGTAGAGGTTAAAGTCTGGGATGGTGATACAAATTAGGATTATTCTTAATTTATTTTGGACCTCACGGAATTTTTGCATTATTTTTCACCATTTTTATGTAGAATATTTTTTCAGTGTATTATAGCCATCAATACTTGTTAATAACATGTTTGGGATCATAGACATTATTTCTTCCTTTTACAAGGTTAACCAGCCACCTAGTGCCCTTAGGAGGTGGTGTTGATGCTTGGCGCTTTGGGGTTTGATGGACATTGTGCAGGTTAAGCCTCTAGAGGGGGCCGTGGCAAGACCCATGCCTTCCTCTGGTGGCATACTGGTGTGGGGGGTCTGAGACTTCCTGCATGGGAGATCCAGGCCCAGGAGAGCGAGGTCTGATGGAGAGGAGAGGCAGCCTGCCTGGATGTGTGGCCTCAAGACCTAGTGTTTTTGTTTTTTACCATTTCATCTGCCAGGAAGCTATTCCTCTTTCAGGGCCCCAGACACCCCATTTCCAGCCTCATTCAGGCTCATTTCCTCTGCTCACAGGAGGGCGCACAGCAGGAGGAGGCTGCATGGTTTTCCATGCTGTCTTCAGAGCTGGTGGAGGCGAAACTAGGCCAGCCGTGTCACAACCCAGTGGAAGAACAACTAACAAGAAAATCCACTCTGCCTGTGGCTCGAGAAACTCTGGAGAGGGGGATGGCCAGGAGCAAGTACAGGAAGTCCCCTGTGGACAGCAGGTAGCTGTCCCCCAGGACGTGGGATATGGAGACAGAAAGATGGCAAATCTGAGGGTCCTGGGTAGGTGGGTCTCCATTATTTGAGAAGGACATATTCCCTGGTTAGCCGGACATGATTTCTCTTTTGTTTGAGTCCTTCCCTGCAGTTTGGGATGGGTTCTGGAATTCTAAGTGATGAAGAAGGCATAGGCAGCCTTTTGTGATAGTGGGATTAGCTTTGTCAGGTGCCCCTGAACTGGGTGTTGTTAAAATTCAGTAACTCAACTCGTGCACATTAGTAGGGACTTATGTACCTAACTATGTCATGCTTGAAAGTTGGAAATCTGTAAGGTAACTTCTAGGAATCTTGGTGGGGGTCAGGGGCAGCTGTATGTGGGGATGGGTTTAATATCTGCTCACGTGCACCTCATTTCCTGGGAATCACTGAGGAACAGCTCTTTGATTTTCAGTTTTAAACCTGATCTTCCAACTGTCAGCCTCATAGAGCGGAACGTGGAAATGGGCTGCAATTATGGTGTTCCTGATTGGGTGGGTTTTATTTCAAATGAGTGGACTGTGACAGAATTTCACTGCATTCATATGGCTGCTCACAATAGCTCATTTTTCTTTCTTTTAATGTGAAATGTGTAGCCAAAGCCTGCTTCAGAGTTCTGTCCCCCACGGCGGCCTGGGCAGATCCTGGCTCATCTCTGAGGCCACCTGCGTGTATGTGGTTGCACGGCCAGCCACAGCCAGGAGGGGAGGGGAAAGCAGCAGAAGAGGGGCCCCAGATCCAACTCAAGGACCTATGTGGCTTTTATTTCACTGCATTTTGCCTGGAAACGTTTGTGTTCAGGGCAGAGCTGTGCTGCTGTTGGCCTTCAGCAGAAGCAAGACAGAGCAGTAGTACACGGGCTTGCATGATGACCAGAGACAGTGGCTGGATGAGGAGGCGGGCAGGCATCCAGGTCCACAGGAGCCTGGGGGGCCTGGCCATTCTCTGTACCAAAACCGTTTGCTGTTGTAGACATCAGGTCATGTTCTAAGTCCCCCTGCCATGTCATTCACATAACTGTCCGCTACCTCTCCCTGTAGCTGTCTCTTGAAATGTTCTGGAGTGAGTGAGTATCTTTGGGCCATCAGAGGAGCAGATGCCGAAGGTGTGTTTTCTCTTTGAACTGACCCTGATGAGGCCTGCTGAAGTGTCAGAAAGAAAATCTCATTCTTTTTTTTTTTAAATTTTAAAAATATTTTTATTTATTTCTGAGAGAGAGAGACACAGCATGAGCAGGGGAGGGTCAGAGAGAGAGGGAGATACAGAATCTGAAGCAGGCTCCAGGTTCTGAGCTAGCTGTCAGCACAGAGCCCGACGTGGGGCTTGAACCCACCAACCATGAGATCATAACCTGAGCCAAAGTCAGACGCTTAACCGACTGAGCCACCCAGGTGCCCTGAAAATCTCATTCTTGACAAATGCAGAGGGGAGCCCTTTCATTTCTAAAGTCTGTTAAAAACTCTTAGTGTTCTTTACAAAAATTAGCTTTGCCTTTGGTTAAAAAAAAAAGAAAGAAAAATCACCTCTTACGTAGTTTGCAAATTACACCCATGTCCTCTCTCGGGTCACCCCTGAGCACGTGACTGTGCCCCTTGTGTGGCTGGACCCCCTGGATTTTCCATATTTTCACTGGCTTGGTGTCTTGCCCTGAAATGCTTGTGCTTTAGAAAAGGCACCTCTCCCAGATTTTGAGGCGAAGACCCTCTGAGCTCCTCACGGCAGTGGAGAATCTTCTCTAACTCCTGCCTCATCCTCCTGTGGTAAGTCTTGTTACTGTGCGCTTCCTGCCCAGGGCCATTCTACCAAGGCTTTTATTGTTTCTTAGAGGCGTCTCTTTGGGTGACCCCAGGCCTGTGGCTACTCTGTGGGCAGAAAACATTCTGAGAACATCAGCTGATGAGGTGGCTGATGTATATCACCCCTTTTCTGGCTTCCAGTATTCAGGATATTATATATATTTTTTTAGTTTTCTAAATTGTGGTAAAATATA
>NW_027529641.1:8582389-8587389 GCF_008692635.1 Crocuta crocuta | reverse complement strand
ATAATATATTCAGAATATATATCATTGTACCTATTTTATTACATTTTTAAAATTACTTATTTTGTGAGAGAGATAGAGATTGAGTAGGGAAAGAGCAGAGAGAGAGGGAGACAGAGAATTCCAAGCAGGCTCCACACTGTCAGTGCAGAGCCTGACATGGGGCTCAAACTCACAAACTGTGAGATCATGACCTGAGCTGAAATCAAGAGTTGGACGCTCCACTAGCTGTAACCACCCAGGTGCTCCTTATTGTGTCTATTTTATTTTATTTTTAAAAATGTTTATTTATTTTGAGAGAGAGCACGAGTGAGGAGCAGAGTGGGGAGAAGGGCACAGGAAGAGAGAGAAGAGAGAAAGAGAATCTTAAGCAGCCTCCATGTTCAGTGCAGAGCCCAATGCGGGGCTCAGTCCCACAAACTGATATCGTGGCCTGAGCCAAAATCAAGAGTCGGATGCTCAACCGATTGAGCCACCCAGGTGCCTCTTGTGTATATTTTAAAAGAGTTTAAAAACATTATTTGGAGAGGTGGGAACAGCCACCAGGAGAAATAGAATCAGAAATGTTGAAAAAGATCGACTATGGAGTGGGGAAGTTTGGATCAGGGAATGTGGCTTTTCATTGTAAGTCCTTTCTTCATTTGATTATTTAGTCTGAGTGAAAGAATCATGTCATTTATCTAGAGTCTTGCAGCAGCCAGCTACTGACTGGTCTGCCTGCTTACCTGGTAAGGCTGAGACAGAGGTGTCTGTCCTCAGGTGGGTAGGGCAGGGACGGCAGCCACAGCATAACATGTCCAGCAGCAGAAGGCAGGAAATGAGAAGTGCTCAGTGATTGGTGGCACACTAATTGGTGGCAAGTGCTCAGTATCTGGCACAGTAATTCCTGATGAAACTAATGGTGAGCAATAAATTAACGTCCTGCCCTAAGATGTTACTTGCATATCAACAGCAACCTTCATTGTCTTGTATAAGAGTAATGGGGATTGGGGCATTTCTAGTCCACGAAGGGGGTTGGTGAAGGAGTTTTCAATCTGTGGCACCTAGACTGTGCTTAAAGTCTCCACATCACGCCAACAGGGTTAGTTGGCAAAGAGAGTTCCTACTATCTCCTTTTTTTTAAAAATAAACTGTTTTTAGACACGTTGTAAGTTCACAGCGAAATTGAGGGGAGAGCACAGAGATTTCCCATATCCCTTCTGTCCCCATGTATGCACAGCCTCTCCCATTATCGACATTCCCTCCAAAGTGGTACATTAGTTAAAATTGGTGAATCTTCATTGTCATGTCATTATCACCCACAGCCCATAGTTCACATTAGAAATTACTTGGTTGTACATTCTCTGGGTTTGGATAAATGTATAATGATGTATGTCCAGCATTAGAGTATCGTATAGCCCAACAGACTTAGTTTCATCACCCTAAAAGTCTCCTGTGTTCTTATTCATCCCCTTACTCCAAAGATCCCTGATCTTTCTACTGTCTCCATAGTTTTGCCTTTTACGCAATGTCATGTAATTGGAATCATCTAGTATGTAGCCTTTTCAGCTTGGTTTCTTTCACTTAGTAGTGAGCATTTGAAGTTCCTCCATGACTGTGCATGGCTTGATAGCTCATTTCTTTTTAGTGCTGAATAATATTCCATTGCCTGGGTGTACCACAGTTTTTCTGTTCATATACTGAAGGACATCTTGGTTGCTTCCAAATTTGGCAGTTATGAAGAAAACTGCTGTAAATATTCATGTGCAGGTTTTTGTGTGGTCATGCATTTTCAACTCCTTTGGGTTAAAATACCAAAGAATGCAATTGCTAAACTGTATGGTAAGAGTAGTATGCTTATTTTTGTTAACAAACTATAAAAAAAAAAAAGAAAATACAAACTGTCAAACTGTTTTCTAAAATGGCTGTCCCATTTTGTGATCCTACCAGCAAAGAATGAGAGTGCCTTTTCTCCACATTCTCGCCAGCATTTGGTATTGTTCGTGTTCCAGATTTTGGTCATTCTAATAGGTGTGTAGTGATATCTTACTGTTTTTTATTTTTTAATATCTATTTTTGAGAGAGAGACAGACAGAGCATGAGCAGGGAAGGGGCAGAGAGAGAGGGAGACACAGAATCCGAAGCAAGCTCCAGGCTTTGAGCTGTCAGCACAGAGCCCAATGTGATGCTCGAACTCACTAGCCTTGGTATCATGACCTGAGCTAAAGTCGGCCGCTTAACCAAGTCCGCCCAGGAGCCCCTCACTGTTATTTTAATGTACATTTCTCTGATGATGTATAGATGTGGAAAATCTTTTCATATGGTTATTAACTATTTGTATGTCTCCTTTGGTGAGGTGTCTGTTCACACATTTGGCCCATTTTATAGTTGGAGTGTTTGTTTACTCCTTCTTTAATTTTAAGAGTTCTTTTATATTTTGGATAATAGGCTTTTATCAGATATGTCTTTTGTAAATATTTTCTCTCAGTCTGTGGCTTGTCTTGTCATTCTTTTTGACAGTGTCTTTCACAGAGCAGAAGCTTTCAATTTGAATGGAGTTCAGTGTATTAATTCTTTTATGGCTTTTGCCTTTGGTGTTGTATATAAAAAAGTCATTGTCAAACACAAGGTCATCTAGATCTATATTTTCTCCTATGTTATCTTCTTAGAGTCTTAATAGTTTTGTGTTTGTAATTTAGGGCTGTGACCCATTTTGAATTAATTTTTATGAAAGATCTGAAGTCTGTGTTTGGATTCATTTTTCTGCACGTGGATATCCAGTTCTGGTGCCATTTGTCAAAAAAGACTCTATTGTATTTGGCTTTGATTTTTTGTCCAAAATCAATTGATAGTTATTATGTAGGCCTATTTCTGGGCTCTCTAGTCTATTCCATTGATCTTTTTGTCTATTCTTTTCACCAATACTATACTGTCTTGATTACTGTAGATCTGTAGTAAGTCATGAAGTCCGGGAGTATCAGCCCTCCAACTTTGTCATCTTAAATAATGTGTACGCCATTTTCTCTTAGAATACTTGTCCCATTGTACTGCAGTGATTTGCTTTTATAGATGTCAAATCCATGGCTGGTTTCAAGAATATCATCTTTGGAAATTCTACATAGCAATGAATTAGTTTTTCTCTTTTCATTTTTGTTATGTAGCTGCATCTACTTGAAATTTTAGTTTCGTATCAGTTCTGTCTAATAGTGTATCTGCTTCAGAGAGAGTTTGCATTCTATTCACTGGGCTTGATATGAAATTATTTAAAAATTAGAATATTTCAAGTTTCTAGGATCATAAAGTCTTGATTTTTTGGGACATGTCCCAATTTCATAAATGTGATTCTTTTCCAAAAAGGATGATCACTGTATGAATAACTTACATTTTCTGGTTTTCCAACAAGAAACAATGCTTCCAGTTATAAATGTTAAACATCTTCTAGGGTTTGCAGTAAGAAACGTTGATTAATTGTGTAAAAAAAAACCATAGGAAGATGTGATTTTTAAAAAAATTTTTTATAGTTTATTTATTTTTGAGAGAGAGAGAGAGAGCGCGCGAGCATGAGTGGGGGAGGGGCAGATAGAGAGGGAGACACAGAATCCGAAACAGACTCCAGGCTCTGAGCTGTCAGCACAGAGCCCGATGCATGGCTCAAACCCACTAACTGCGAGATCTGACTTGAACCGAAGTCAGATGCTTAACCGACTGAGCCACCCAGGCGCCCCAGGAAGATGTGATTTTGACTTCGACTTCATATAAATACCTTTTGGAACAGAAGGTTCTCTGTTCATGGGTTCTGCATTTTTGATTTGGAAACTATGGTGCGCTGAGGTCTGATTACGAGGGAAGAGCCTGTGAGTGAATGGTTTGAGTTCTGCTGGCTGCCTTCCCACTCTTTATCTAGGGAGACTGGATCCCTGAGAAGGACAATAGCAATTAGGCCTTGTCGGGAAGAAAGAACACAGCCACCAGCACTGGACCATTTTGCTTCCCCTGAACAAATAAGATAGTGTCATGCTGCTGTTTGGAACTTGCACAGGACTGTGTGACTGCGGCTTGTCTGCTGGCCTGCTTGGTGGAGATAAGATGCCCGGACCTATGCTGGGGTCAGGGAGGGGGTTTAATTCAGTGCACTTCCCTGCATTTCATTTACAGGTCTGGGGCTAATGATATTCACTTGTTCTGTCAGGAGCTGTGTATGGGTTCTTTCTCTTTCTTCAATTTAATAGAGATTTTAAATCAAAATACATCTTGCTTAAGCTATCCAGAAATGTTTCACATTAAAAAAAGAAACCCCAAAAGGTAGTTGCCGTGGTGATCCCCCACCCCACCCCCATACCATGGCCCTGTGGAAGTCCGCTAGACTGTTTCAAGCTCAGCTGAAAGTGTTTCTGATTCTCCTGTCACAGTGCAGATTATAGATTCACGTTAGCTTTAGTGATGGCTGGATGGAAATAGATGCTTCCTTGTTATTGCCATTTCAAGTACAATAATGAGGCTGCATATTTGCAGCTAGCGCTGAAGCCAGACGTCACTAGAATAATTTGGATTAGTAGGAATTTGGAACATACTATTTTAAAAGAGGTTTCAAGAACGTCATCTTTGGAAATCCTATATAGCTATGAAGTGATTTTTTTCCCCTTCATCTTATTTATATAGCTGTATCTGTTTGAATTTGTCATACTATATCCGTTCTAATAGTGTATTTGCTTAAGCTATTTTGAATTCTATTAAATGGGCTTGATATTAAATTATGTTAAATACTTTCATTTTCACTTGGAAGACATGGGGTATTTCTAGTGTCTGTATTTGGGTCATGGAGATGCCACTTTGCATCATTTTGTCACATGTGAGAGCCAGGCTATTTCAAGGAAGGGCCAGAAGAGAAACTTTCTATTTCTGAGAATATACTATGGATTAGGAAGCATAGGTTATTCAAAGATTTGTCCTCTTAGGCTTTGAAATCTGAAATGGAGAAACTGGGGCCTCAGCGACATGGAGATTTAGAATCTGTGTCGGGGCTG
>NW_027529641.1:8529579-8582306 GCF_008692635.1 Crocuta crocuta | reverse complement strand
GCTGCTGGCCACTGTGCTGGGCAGGAGCAGAGTGAGGAGGCTGGATGGCTGGTTGGAGGGCGGCTATAATTCAGCACCCTCCCGGGGCTGTCCCTCTTTACTCTTCAGATTCCCTAGAAATGAAAGAAGAGCTGGCCTCGTTTCTTCTAGGCACCCTCATGCAGCTATCGGGAAATCCTTTCAAGCAGCAGGGATGTCAGAGGGCAGGCCTCTGGCCCTAATGCCTCCTGATTTTTATTCTTTGTTTCCTGGGCCTTTTACTTGAAGATATCTTGTGTGTGTATTTACCTTAAAAATATACCTTTAAAAACTTTTAAGGAAAAGATTTCAAAGACATATCACATCCATCCATTTATCCACTCATTTGTCATTCAGCAAATACTTATTGAACACCTACTGCCAAGCACCGCGGTGGGCGAGCAAGGGCTTCCTTGTTCCATGGAGCCTGCATTCTAGTATTTAACACATCAGCACTGTCTGGGGCAGGGACTTTTGAGTTTTGTCACATATAAAGCAGAATACTTCTGTACCACAGTGTGCATATGTTCTATAGAAGACCCGAATGCAAGAACTTTCTGGACCGGCAGAGGCGGGCTTGGGGCCGTCTGCTCAGTGACTAACTTTAAAGCAGGTGGATCACCCCTCCTGATACTGCCATCCCTGCCCTTTGTGTGTGACACCAGCGCCTGCACATCTGTCAGATGCTTTGTCTTCACAGTAGCCCACGGGGTTGGCAGGAGAGCAGGTTGAGGCTGGCGACTCAGCCTTGGCCCTTGCCCCATGTGTGCTGGGCCCTGTGATGGCGTTTCAGAAGCAGATAGGAGAGGGCATGTCCCACCATGTGTGGCTCACAGTCTTTAGAGCTTTAGCAGTTATCAAAAGTTTGGAAGAAATTCCATTAGTTGTGGCAGAAAATCACTTAACTTCTCAGTGTGTTTTGAGGCTTTAAAGACCCATGCCTGCAGATTCTATTCTGTGGGTGTGACATTTGGGTAAATGAGTGGCTGTGCCCATTGGCTTTGGCCTCTGTGAGGAGCCTCCCTCACCAGGCTTCAGTGACAGGCTGCAGGAGGGTGAGGTACCCTTGGACCTTTCTAGGACACAGGGTCTTAAACATCCGTGGGCCGATGTCCTGGACAACTATGGTAGCCACAGGGTATTCCTTTCACTGTGTGGAAGTCCTTGAGGAGAGAAACTTGATTTACTTACTTTTGATGTTTATTTATTTATTTTGAGAGAGAGAGAGAGAGAGAGAGCGAGAGTGAGCAAGCAAGAGCAGGGGGGAGTGGCGGAGAGAGGGAGAGAGAGAAACCAAGCAGGTTCCATTCTGTCTGTGATGAGCTGGACATGGGGCTGGAGCCCCCAAGCCATGAGATCATGACCTGAACGAAAATCAAGAGTCAGATGCTTAACTGACTGAGCCACCCAGGCGCCCCAAGGAGAGAAACATTAGAAGAAACTTTTGGTCTTTAGAAAATATTTTAGGTTTCCATTGTGTCTAGTCTGAGAATTACTATCTTGGCTTTTTAATGATGTGAGAGTGCCTTCTAACAGAGGGGTTGGGAGATAGTTTCCTTGCTTCCCTTCTGGGTACCCATGCCTGGGATTGTGCAGATGAGACGCGGTGAAGCTGGCAGTCTGCCCACTGCATCCGGGACCTCCGGACCCTGGGAAAGCAGCTCCCTTCCAAGCATGGTCTGTATGAGAATTTAATTTTTATTAGGTGGCTTTAAAAGGGAAGATCTGTACATAGGAAGATACGTGTGTTTGCTTTTGCATTTCGGAAGGATTTGACATTGCAGCAGAAGTTTGGAGCAGGTTGGGGTTTTTGGGCCATCTTGTGGTAAAGTCTCTTTTTTGGATGCTTTTGTTGTGCCGTGGACTCCCGCGAGGCCTGCACTGCACCGTGGGAGGAGATGTGCTGCCCAGATTTCAGAAGGGTGGCTGTTTTGACAAGCTGCTTGTGTTCCCCAGGGCACTTTCACTCAGGGACTCTGTGTGTCCGCCACCTGCTCCTCATCACGGCACAGTCCCCTCCTTGTGGGGCTCTCCCTTTGAGCTTATCCCTGACCTCCCCCTTCCCAGGGAAGGTTAAAGAAAACAAGTATCCAGAGCACTTGGGGTCTGCCCTTTGTGGGTGCTGTTTTGGGAGGAGACGCTTCTCATGCTCTCCACCTGGAGGCTCAGCACCACAGCCTGATGCCCCAGCTGTCGGGGTTGTCACAGTGTGGGGGAGGGGATGCCATTCTGTACCCCCGGGCCCTGAGCCCTGCCCTGACATAGCTGGTCACTACGGCATGTGCCAGGCTGCTGGCCTGACTGTCTTCCCCAGTCGTGCACACACAGCACCCACATCACCCACCACATACATATACACCCACACCATCCGTACAGACACCCTACACGCAGACTGCACACACTGCCCACCACATACCTGCACACACACCTGGCACACACAACATATACATTTCTACACACACACCACCCATGCTCCCACGTATCCCCATGCTCACCCCCCACATACATACCACACACATCCACATGCCCCTGACACACTTGTGCATAAACCATTCAGTGAATGGAACTGAATTCTTCACCTTCCCCCGCCCAGATGAATACTTCAGTGTCTCCCACTGTTCTGGCCTAGAACATCTTAGTCCCCAAGATCCCCGAACCCTTGCCTTCTTTCTCTCTTGCGTCACGGCCTCCCCGTGTGTTTTTGTCATCTCTGGGCTCGCCCTGAGATGTGTGTGGATGTTCTGATCATTTGGGAAGGTTGCATCTCTGCTCCATGGGTTGCCGTCCTGAAGAGAATCTGACTCTCCTCCACCCTTTCCTGATGTTCAGGAGCTGGGGCTCCTGTGTGGGAAGTTCCGCTCGCTCTCTCTCTTCCAGTCACTCCTTCCCCTTCTCCTTGGTCATTTTTCTTACTGCAGACAGCTCCCTGACAGTGATATGAAATCCTGGAAGGCGCGAGCTGTGGGTTTCACCATAGTGCTGGGGAATAATAAATGTATTTGGGTACAAGACTCAACCAGTACACCCGTATTTAATAAATTAAAAGCGAACACCCCCTTAGCCTCCCTCCTTTACTTCCGCTCCCTTCTCCAGGGGGAACTGCTGACAAGTGTTCTGCCCTTTCTGGTCTGTTCTGGATGCCTTTGCATCCATACTTGAACTTGCAGATCTGTATACGTTTTCTGGCTTGCTTGATGGATCTCTATCTGGGATCTATACACAGACACCCAGTCTCCAGCCATCTTACCGTTTTTCACTCAACAATAGGCCTTAAGATTTCTCCCTGTCAGTACATACTGGTCTGTACTTTTTTAGAAAAAATCCCTCAGAGTATTCTAGCATGCGGACTCTGCCATAATTTATTTAACTGCTCTCCTATTTATGGGCACTTAGGTTGTTGCCAGTTTTTTAAAAAGATGGCTGCAATGAAAAATCCTCATCATTTCAGATCTGTGTGAGTCCTCCTGGAAATGGTGTTGTTGCATGAAAGGATGTGCATATTTAAATTTCCGATAGAGAGTGCCGAAATGCTTTTCTGAGAGGCTCATTGGGACTCCTTTGAAAGAAATAAATTTTTTAAAAAAGAGAAAACCCACAAAAAAGGTCATTCGCCACCAACAGCTAAATAAAGAGAGAATACTCCCTCAGGCCATGAACTGGGAAATGCAGCAGCCTGGGAGAGGCCAAGGGCACAGGCTAAGGTTTTGTGTGTTTTCTAAGGTTCCTTTGCTGTCCCCTCACTCCCTGCCCACCACCCCTCCCCTGCCCTACAAAAACCAGTCTGGAGGTGGGGAAGAAGGTGAACAACTGAAACCCTGAGAATTTACTAACAGTCCTCAATTTGGAGAGCAGGTGGCTGGTTTTGGGGAGGATGCTCCTGGAGCCTAATGGCTTCTTGTAGGGCTGCTTCCCAGGGACTGTTTGGATTGCATTCTGGCAGAATGTCTAAGCCTCATCTTCCAGTTTACCCATTACTTCTCAGTGGTATCTGTTCTTATATTTAGCCCTCTATCAGCCATTATATTTGAAAAAAAATTAGTAGGATTAATGCTGTTTTAGGCTTTACGGAGCAGAAAGTTCAGGCTCACTCTCAAATGCCTGCTGTCTCCTATTATTTGCATACAGTGTTAATAGGGCATATTACTTATAATCAATGAGCCAAGACTGATATATTATTGTTACTATTAACTAAATTAGGGGGAGGCTCACTGTTTGTGTCCTGCATTTCATGGGTTTTGGCAAATGTTTTGGCTCAACTTCTTGTGTACTTGTTTTGTGACTAGCCTTTTGTGACAGTCTTTTTTTTAAGTTTATTTTGAGAAAGAGAATGAGAGAGAGTGCATGTGAGTTGGGGGAAGGGCAGAGAGAGAGAGAATCTTAAGCAGGTTCTGTGCTGTCAGCATGGAGCCTGAAGCAGGGCTTGAACTCAAAAACAGTGAGTTCATGACCTGAGCTGAAATCAAGAGTCAGAAGCCTACCTGACTGAGCCACCCAGGGGCTCCTTGTGATAACCTGTCGAGTCTTTGCTTCCTGTGGCATGGGGGAGGCCTGGGGTGCTGCGGCGTTGGCTTGCATCCGGGGACTGGTGCTTCCGCGGTGGCCTGGTTCCCCTGACTCCTCAGTTCTTATCCCCATGTCCACTTGCGTCCACCTGTCTCAGCACAGCTGCCCACTGCCTACGGGCCATCGTGGGGCAAAGAGGTGTTGGCAACTTGGCTGCCCTAATCGGTCCCCAACTACTCAGCCCAAATAACAGTAAAAGTAGTCACTGGGAGCCTCTGTGAGATTCTGAACTGGCAGTGAGGTGAGGCAAGGTGGCCTCACAAGGAAGCCCCCTCCACCACGCTCCTCTTCACCAGGTTTTGCTCCTTATTCCCTCTTGAATTCTGTATTGTTTGTCTTGTAAGGTTCTGGCAAGATGTAGGATTTTAAAGGAACACCTGGGCAGGTTCGGGTGTGTGTGGGGTGCGGGGCCTGTGTTGGAGCCAGGCTTTGGAGGCAGGAAGCAGGGTGGCCGCTGCCCGGCCTTGCTGTCCCTGTAGTGGGTGGAGAGTGGGCAGCAGTGTGGTGTTCCGTGGGGGCTGATGCCACGGCACAGCAGGAAGACACATGAGCCATTGTTCTGCTGCTGTGGCCTCACGTGTGCCCAGGGAAGTCTGTGTTCCTGTCCCTGCTGGCTCGTGGGGAGGACGTGAATAGAGAGGAAGGTGGGAAGGGATTTGAAGTCTCTTCCATATGAGAACCAATACCTTTTTTTGTGGGAACAGGAAATAGCCTGGATGTGGGTGTCTCAGTTGGAACAGGCTGTTTTCCCACAGTCCTACAGGGGAGGTTTCCCTAATGGCATTCTTCCAACTGTGACCATTCTGAAGGTAGAGCCTGTGTCCCCTCTGTGTGCTTGGTGGGCATGTGGCCCTCCTCCCCAGCAAGATGGGCTCCGTAGGCCCCACAGGCCCTTATAGCTGGAGGCCTGAGTGGGGAAGGCAGTTTCCCCTCAAGTCACAGATGGGAGAGCTGTATTTCCAGGTCCCACCGAGGGGACCTTCACTCACCCCCAGCCCATGCCTGGCACCTAGGAGGTATTGATGAGTGAGCTGGTCCCAGACATGGTGTGGGGCTGGTAGGCAAGCTGTAGCTGAAGTCCTCAGACCCTGGTTGAAGTGGCCACTCTGCCCACCTGGCCATTGGTCTCCCTGAGCATCAGTCTATATATGTGTCCTGGGGACAGTCCTGTCATTGAATTAACATTCAAGGGGCCACCATTGAGCACTTCAGCAGGTGCTGTAGGTGGAGAGCATTTCGGGGACCACAGCAGGTGGGAATTGAGGGGTGTCCACCCCAGCAGATGAGGCGGATCAGGACGGGTGCGGGGCAGGACAAGGGATGCAGCCTCAGGGTGAGTGGGACACCATGGAGGTCGGGCCATGTGTGTCTGAGGAACGGCAGAGAGCCTGTGAGGCAGGGGCAGAGCAGGTGACTGGGAAGAAGGCCAGAGGGCATGGATGCCGGGAGCAGCGGCTTTCTCTGCTGTCGTGACAGTTTTTACTCTGGGTGGCAGTGGGCCATTGGAGGGAGAGGTTGAGGAAAGGAGCGTGTGATCTGACTTATGATTTAAAAAGTTTTATAACAGCTTTATTGAGATATAATTCCCATACTGTAAAATTCACTCCTTTTAAGCATATGGTGCAGAGTTTGTTAATATCTCACCGTGTTATGCAGCCACCACCATCTTGTAATCCTGGAACATTCCCATCATCTGTACCCTTCAGCAGGCATCCCCCATTTCCCCTTCCCTATTCTAACCCCTTTGATTTCTTTTTTAAATTTTTATTTAAATTTTTAATGTTTATTTAAGCATTTTTTAAACATTATTTTTGAGAGAGTGAGACAAAGCGTGAGTAGAGGATGGGCAGAGAGAGGAGACACAGAATCTGAAGCAGGCTCCAGGCTTTGAGCAAGCGTTCAGCACAGAGCCCGATATTGGGCTTGAACCCACGAACTGTGAGATCATGACCTGAGCCAAAGTCAGACGCTTAACCAACTGAGCCACCCAGATGCACCACCCCCATTTTTTTTTTTTTGTAATTTCTTTAAGTGAACATTTTATTGAAGTGTAGCCATCATAAGGGCATGTGCACACATCCTGGATTGAATGTTTGTGTCCGCCCAAATTCATTATGGAAATAAATACCCAATCCCCATGTCAGGAGTGAGGCCTTCGTGGGTGATTTGGTCATGAGGGTGGGGTCCTCGTAATGGGATTGGTGCCTCCCTTATAAGAGGAGGCTGACAGCTCTGTGAGGATACCTACTACGTGAGGACATAGCAAAAAGTTGGTGCTCCGCAGCTCAGAAGGGGACTCTCACTTGAACCTGACCACATTGGCACCTTGATCTCAGGCTTCCAGCCTCCAAAACTGTTGAGAAATAAATTTGTGTGGATAAGCCACCCAGTCTATGGTACTTTGCTTTAGTAGCCCAAGCTTAACTGAGACACTGAGTATATATAGGTCCTCTATGTTGTGTTGAAGGACCACCCTGGCCGCTAAGGTAGGGTGTTATATAGAGTGAAGTTTGAGGCAGGGAGCCCTGTTAGGAGCCACAAGATCATGGAGGCCATGGCTGGGGAGGGTAGGGGGGAGGATCAGAGGAGGTAGAGTTCTGGAGGCATTTGAAGCTTAAGCCAGTACCGGGCACTGGTGGCTTGGAGGTGGTCAGGTGAGAGAGGAGTCAAGGGTGTCCCCAACTGGGCAATGAATTGTAATCACCCGGGAGTGGGGGAGGCTGTGGGTGGAGCTGGATCTTTTGCAGGGAAAGTTCGGCCCAGCTTGGACATGCTGAGGTTGGGGTGGCTGTTAGACACACATCAGAGGTCCTGAGAGGTGGGTGGTGGGTGTGGACTTCCAGAGAACGCAGCTGGAGTTACACACTAGGGAGTGCTCAGCTTAGATGGGTCATGGTCCTTGGTGTCTAGCACATCCATGAAAGAAAGGACAGCCCGCCTGCCATAGCTGTAGACTGTTGAAATCATGACGGGCCTAGGGTGCAATTCAGGAGCACCAGCTTCCTGTGGTGGACGAGGTGACCCAGCCAGAAGGCAAGGGAGCCGTTTGGGGCTTAGCACCTATTTCTAGTTTAAGAAAAGTTTTTTTAAATGTTTGTATTTATTTCTGAGAGAGAGAGAGACAGAGAGCGCATGAGCACTGGAGGGTCAGAAAGAGAGGGAGACACAGAATCGGAAACAGCCTCCAGGCTCTGAGCTGGCTGTCAGCACAGAGCCTGACATGGGGCTCGAACCCATGAACAGTGAGATCATGACCTGAGCCGAAGTTGGATGCTTAACCGACTGAGCCACCCAGGTGCCCCGTTTGTAGTTTTTATTTATCTGGGGATCCAGTGAGGTGCCAGATTCCCCTCAATCCTCCCAATTTGGATCCATTAAGAATACTTCATATAGTATACAAAAAATTTGGTCCATTTGGAGAGTTTTTACACAATTAGTGGCATATCCATCATCTTACTTACCCCTGTTTGATCTTATATTGAGATTTTTGTGATAGTCAAAGAGATGTGTCCTTTTGCCATAAAACAAAATGATGACACTCTTAAAAGTCAGCAAACTACAACAAATACCTAAGAGTGCTTCAGTATGGCCACATCATCATATCCTGCAGGGAATGCTGCATGCGTCTGATGCCCAGATGGAAGGCAGAATGGTGGACACAAGAACAGAGAGGGTTTCAGAATGTGGTTACCCCAGGGTTTGGGCCCCTGCTTCTCCTGGGACTTAGCCCTGCCACCCTGAGCAAGTGACTGACTTGCTCTTCCTTAGCCTCTGCTGGCTTGATTGTGCAGCATAAGAATAGAATTCCCTCAGGGCAGTTGTACTAACTCCCTGGGGTGAGGCTCTAAACACCCTGGCTTCTTTCCTGCTGGGCAGATGGGCCTGGAGTCTTTCCTGGAAGGAGGGCTTTCTCTGGTGTAGTTTGCAGGACAAGGGGCTCCCTTCCCAGGACCAGGACCCACTCTGGGCCAGTGGGTTGGGTTTGTGCTGATCCTTCTGTCCTAAACCACTGTGTGCCCCTCTGCTCTCTCTGCTGGGGCCTGGGTCTTGGTGTCCCTCTCACCCCCAGCACCACTCTATGAGATACACAGGAGCCTTGGGGTCATTGCTTTCCAAAGTCACTATTTTAGGGGCACCTGGGTGGCTCAGTCGGTTAAGCATCTGACTTCAGCTCAGGTCATGATCTCATGGTTCGTGAGTTCGAACCCCTGTCAGGCTCTGTGCTGACAGCTCAGAGCCTGGAGCCTGCTTTGGATTCTGCTTTCTCTCTGCCCCTTCCCTGATCATGCTCTGTCTCTGTCTCTCTCTCAAAATAAATAAACATTAAAAAAAAGTCAACCATTTTGGGTCTTTTGCAGTTGATCCTGATTTTTTTTTTTTTAATCCCACACACTTAACTCAGTGACCCTGCTGCCTTTGGAGTCTGCATAAGCCCCTTATATGGCTGTTGTCACGCGCACCAGAGCAGAGTACCTTCCCGAGGACAGATGTTTTTAGAACACACCTTGACTCCTGGGACCATGTGAAAGGGGTGGGGCCATTGAGGTGGGGTGTGCCTGTGGGTCTGAGATTTTGTGAAGGGGAGTGGGCCTCCTTTCTACCTTTGTCCCGGGCATGGACTCCACCTGAGAGCACAGCCTATGCCCCCATGTCTAGTCTTGCTGAAGTGGCCATCTTACATTTTCCCTCAAGCCAGTGCCCAGCATGGTCCCCCAAAGCTAAGGAGCACCCTCTGCCTGCCAGCTGTCGGCTGGGGTGGACTCAAGTCCTATTTCCATATCTGTGCTCTGGGAGACCAGGGCCCTGCCAAGGATTGAAGCATGAGGGCAAAGAGTGGTGCTTACTTCTCTGCCCAGCTTGCCCCTCTTGGGAAAGCAGGACATGGACGTGCCCGTCTCTGGCTGAGTTTATGTGTCGTGGGTTGTGTCAGGGAGCCTGGCAACAGGGAGTAGGCCCTTGTCATCCAGCCGTGGACTTGAGCCAGGACAACTATTCCAGAGCCCCCACTACACACCCTCATAGGAAGAGCATTCTTTTTTTCAGGAAAATTATGGTGAACCTTGGTGTTTCCTGTCTGCAGTGTTCTTCAGAAGACCTGGTGGAGCATGCTCATGTTAGATCAGTAAGGAGAATTCTGGGAGGGTATCGAGGAGGGAGCCATTAGATGGGTGGACTGCTGAATTCTATTTCCTTTCATTATTTTGCTTAAAATTCTAATTCCTCTCCATCTTTTCAGGGTGCTTTTCTCGTTTCTCATTTCCCCATGTCCCAGGGCAGCCTCGTGTTCAAGGTGTTGCTTTAGAAGTGTCACAGTGCTTACTCATCCCTGGCTGGTCCTGCTCTGGGCAGTTTGGTGCATGTTAATGTTCTTTCTGAGATGTCTGAGGTCCCCCATATTCTAGATGGGACAGGAGAAGCCAGGGGAATTAAGTCGTTTGCTGGGATTCTTGAGAATCAGGCCCAGGCAGTCTGGCTCCAGAAGGGCTCCTCACTACTGTGCAGCTGCCTCTGGGGGTCTTGTGGCCAGCCTTGGGTCTGGGCCCTGTGCTCACTACTACAGGAGTGCTGCTGAGAAGTAGTCAGGGCTGCAGACTACAGCAAAGCTTGGGGTGTGGCATGGAGGGTCTGTGTTGGCCTCTGAGCCTCGGCTCCTCAGCTGCAGAAGGAAAGGCTGGACCTGGTGCTGCCAGCTCTAGTCTCTTGGTGGCATTCTTGTGGGGCTTATTTGGACCCAAAGATCCTCTTCTTCCTTTTGGGCAGTGTGGCGGTGCTAGAGTCTCATCATTGTCACTGTGTGAAGTGGACAGCAGCACTGTATCCCCATCAGCTCCCTGGGCCACTTGGCACTGGCTGTGGCATACACATGTTCTGATTTCCTCCTAGATGGAGGATGGGCTCATTCATTCATTCATTCCATATGTTTTTATCGTTGATTGAAAAAAATCTCTGCTCTCATAGAGCTGGCTTTCCAGGGAGGAAGGCAGACAATAACCAAGATAAATAAAAGACATGTATCAGATATTAGGGGGTGGCAATAGCTATCGAGAAACATAAAGCAGGGGAGAAGGCCAAGAAAGGCTGGGTGGATGGTATTATGGTTTTAAGTAGGGTGATTAGGGAGAGTAAGGTATGAGCAGCAACATTGAGGGAGCCATGGGGAATAGCCCATCTAAAGGCCCTGGGGTACCATCTGTCTAGTATCTTTGAGGGAAGGGCAAGGAGGACAGACAGGTGGCTGGTGCCGAGTGAGCGAGGGCACAGGTATAGCGGAGAGGCCATGAGGGGTGGTGGAAGGGATGCATGCCAGATTGTGGTGAGGACTACCATTGGGGATGATCATTTGGGCTGGTGCACCGGGGCTAGATTTGAAGGTGCCAGCATAGAAGCAAGGAGGTGTTAGGCACCATGCAGCCTTATAGGGCATGGAGGTGCAGCCCAGGCAGCAGTGGTCATGGGGGAAAAGTGCTGCGAGTTTGTGCTGACTTCAGAGGTAGAACCCGCATGATTCCCTGATTAGTGTGAGAGCGAAGGAAGGTGAAGGGCCCAGGATGGCTCTGAGGCTTCAGCTTAAGCAACTTGAAGGAAGTAGCCATCACCTGAGATGAAAAGGCTTTGGGATATGATGAGAGCAAGTTCTCCATATTCTGTCCATCAGGGGACCCATGTTTGGCTTCCTAAACAGACATTTAAAGCAGCCCCTGATTCTCTTGAAGGTAAAGGAAGTATGAATGGCCTCTTGGACACTGACTGGGCTGTGTCAGGATACCTGCCAGGGCCATGTGCCATTTGCTTGAGGGCTGTGAGGAGGATATGACTGCCCCAACTGCTGTTTGCCACCTGGAGGCTGGGCTGTGTCTATGCAGGACAGAGCCGCGGCAGAACCTTCTGGCTTGCACATCTGGGCCCCTGCCCCTGTTCTGTACATTGTCATTTCTGTCTTCTTAGACCTAGGCTTTATCTTTTTGCCTTCTCTGATTTTGTTTTTTGAAGCTGAGGTATAATTAACATATAACATTATATTAGTTTCAGGTATATAGAGCAATGATTTGATGTTTGTATATAT
Organism: Crocuta crocuta; assembly: GCF_008692635.1. Taxonomy (NCBI): domain Eukaryota; kingdom Metazoa; phylum Chordata; class Mammalia; order Carnivora; family Hyaenidae; genus Crocuta; species Crocuta crocuta. The sequence goes on along the minus strand of NW_027529641.1, from coordinate 8,570,662 downwards.
TGTGAAATGTTCAGCACATTACGTCTAGTTAATAGCCGTCACCACACATGATTACAAAATTATTTTTCTTGTGATGAGAGCTTTTAAGATTTACTCTCTAAGCAATTTTCAAATATATAATACAATATTATTGACTACAGTCATCATAGTCTCTGTCATATCCCCAGGACTTATTTTATAGCTGGAGGTTTGTACCTTTTGATCCACTTCACATGTTTCACCAGCCCCCATCCCCCACCTCTGGCATTCTGTTCTCTGCCAATCTGTTCTGTATATCTATGAATTCAGAGTTTTTGTTTGTCTGTTTTTGTTTTTTTTTAGATTCCACCTATAAGTGAGATCATATGGTGTTTGTCTTTCTCTGACTTATTTCACTTAGCATAATGCTGTTAAGGTCCATCCTTAACAATGTTGTTGCAAATGGCAGGATTTCCCATTTTTAATATTTTCTTTTCTTTTTCTTTTTTTGAGAGAGAGGGGGGCGAGGGCCCGAGAGATAGGGGGAGGGAGATGGGGGAGGGAGAGAATCTTAAGCATGCTCCATGCGCAGTGTAGAGCCCAACACGATACTCAGTGTCACAACTGTGAGATCATGACCTGAGCCAAGATCAAGAGTTAGACGCTTAATTGACTGAGCCAGCCATTTGCCACTTTTTAATGGCTCAATAGTATTGTACCGTTTGTATATATACACTTTTTTTTTTTTTTTACTACATTTTCTTCATTCATCTGACAATGGGCACTTAGGTTGTTTCCATATCTTGGTTATTGTAAATAATGTTGCAATGAACATGAGAGTGCATATATCTTTTGGAGTTAGTCTTTCATTTTCATCAGATAAATACCCACAGGCGGAATTTCTGGATCAAATAAGTGTTTTATTTTAATTTTTTGAGAAGCTTTCACACTGCTTTTCACAGTGGCTGCACCAACTTACTTCCCACCAGCAGTGCACAAGGGTTCTTTTTCTCCACATTGTCATCAACACTTGTTATTTCTTGTCTTTTTGATTCTAGCCATTCTCACAGGTGTCAGATGATATCTCGTTCTGGTTTGAGTTACATTTCTCTGATGACCAGCGATGTTGAGCATTTTCATGTACCTCTTGGCCGTCTGAGTGTTTTCTGTCTTCGATTCTTTAGGGACCAGGTGGAGAAAGGCCTTGCCAGGCTTACTTGGGCTTTTGAGCCTGGGGGAGGGGATGTGGTGGGACCTTCTTCTGACTGAGAGAAGACAATGCGCTTTGTGCACAGTGGTCTGTGGGAGTGTGAGCAGGGGGCGGGGCAGGACTGGGCAGTCCAGCCACCACACACAGAGGGCCAGAGGCAAGAAGTGACTCTAGCAGGCTTCAAAGGTTAGGGCTGCCCCTGATTCTGGGGACAGGCCTGCCCCTGTGAGCTCTGCCTTCCTGAGCTTGGTCATTTTCAGCTGTCTGGGGGCTCAGTGTCAGTGTGGACCTGGTGGAGCTGTGTGACATTGCCAGCACCATGTTCCTCCCAACAGGACAGGCAATCCTCCAGCAGCGTTCCTGTGTCAGCCCAGCCCTAGCTTGACTGTTCACAGTAGGGTCACTTCATGCCACGAGTCACCACTCGTTGTGAGGCGGACCAAGCTGGCTAGTTGTCAGGCATGGAGCACAAGCATTGGCCTGGCATGCCCTCCGCCGCCATGCCTATGTCTTCCCATATTCTTTTTGGGGTTGAGGAGTCCTGAAGGGCAGCTTCTAGGCTTTATTCCCAGTTGATTCATGACTGTGGGGATTTATGAGTTTCTGGCGTGTTTACCATCTCCTTGTGAATCTTTTTTCTGGGTGAGCCTTGTGAGCAGCTGAGGGTAGGGCAGGGGGGAGTGGGGAGGGGCACAGTGTCACCTGCTTCCTGCCAGGGAGTGTTATCTGCCAGGTACTGCAGAAGGCAGAGAGCTGAGGACCCGAGCTGGGCACATAGTAGGTTGGCCCCACAGATGGCTTTTGAATGGAGGGTAGATGAGCAACTAAGGAAGACTTTCTGGTTCCCAGGCAGCCTCACCTCCGCCCCTGTCAATGGCCTCTGCAGGAGGAGTGTCGCTGAGAAGCTGGCTGTATTTTTAGCCTCAGGGACATGCTACACGTGGCAGCCTGTGGCTCATGGCAGTTAACAGGTTGGTGAAAGGCAGTTTTGTGCAGTGTGGTAATTATGCAGCTTTGGGGACTGGCAGGAGGCTTTCCATACAGAATGCAGGGCCTGGGGTAATGGAGAGCATGGGGAGTCGGGGGAAGAGTTTTTCTGTGCAGCCTCTTCTGAATGGCTTCATCAGCATACACCTTGGGGGGGCTTCTCTCCAAGGGACTCTGCAAGTCTGACCCCTACAGGGACCTCTGCATTTCTTTTGGGGACTCTGGGATGAGCCCTCCCTTCCCAGGCCATCCTTCACCAAACTGACATGATAGCCCCCCTCCACGGTCAGAAACTTCTGGTAGCCTCGGAGCTTGGCGTTCAGCACACAGTATGGTTTCAGTGGCATGTTTCACCGCTTCCCTTCTGCTGTGACCTCAATGCAGTGCTCCCGTTCAGAGCCCTTTCCCAGTCCTTGTAGCTTCTTGCATGGGCTCTCCCCTTTCTTTAAGGCTATGCTTGAGGCCCATGTCCTTGGTTTGCTGGCTGCTGTGGCATCTGCAGTCTGGAATGTTGCCTTCATGAGGCCAGGTAGGCTCCTCGAGGGAGCAGGGGATACAGTTGGGAATGAAAACTGCAGAAAACAGTACAGACTGAGAAGAGTGTGCTTGCTACTGAAGTTCAGGGATGCCTTTCCTAGTTGGGTTTTGAAGAATGAACAGGAGTTTGTCCATAAGATTCTGGAGGAACAAAAAAGGGAATGACTCGACACTGGCGGGAAAGGGGTGAAGCACCAATGGCTTGGGGTCTTGGGGCCTGATGAAGCAATGGGCAAGGCTGAGGCTTGGGAGCTAGCTGCCTTGCATGCTGTGGTCCGGAGTCAATGACCATGTCATTTAGTATCATTCCTCCATGTGCCCCAGTAGTGTTCCTGGCTGTGGGTGGGGCAGGTACAGGTGTGGTTTGGCCTGGGTGTTACCTGCACGGACAGTGATGCCCTCGTCCATCAGTATTGGAGTGCGCCCATGGTGGGGAGTGGGGTCATATTTGGACTTAGGAGGCCTTCAGTTGGGTGGCCTGTTCTTTGGACAGGGCACATGGCAGCAGCCATCGACATTAAAGCTCAAGGAACCGGGGGCACCTGAGTTGGTTGAGTGTCTGACTCTTGATTTCAGCTTAGGTCATATCTCACAGCTCATGAGTTTGAGCCCTGCATCTGGCTCTGTGCTGACAGTACTGAGCCTGCTTAGGATTCTCTCTCCCTCTCTCTCTGCCCCCCCCCCCCCCAATGGATAAACTAAAAAAGAAAATTAAAAAAATTAAACAAAAGATCTTAAGAAGCCTTGTAAGTCATGGGGGTCAGTGCCTTCATTTGACATGATAAGGGACCAAGGTCCCGGTGCTGGAGATGAGGTCTGAACCCCAATATCTTAGTGCTCCCATCCTCCTCTGAAGTAGGGAATCTGAGGCATGGGTAGGTTCCTTAGTCCTTTCAGGCTGTAAGAGGCAGAGTTAGGATGTGAACCCAGGTGCCTCTGTAGTCTAGCTCCTTGTACAGATCCAGGCAGTGGCCCAGGCCAGGGTGGCCCTGGTCTGCAGGCTGTGGGCTGGGCGCTGGCGCCCCCGTGTGTCAGGGAGGAAATGATGTCACTTGCATAGGGGGTGGCTTGCAAGGTGCACCCACATGTGCATATATGGTCACTCTTAGAAAAGGCTTTGTTCAGTGTATTTTGTAGAACTCCCTGCCATGTATGTCACATACGCAGACGACATCAAGCTCTATATCTCGGGTAGCATTTTGCTTCTTTGGAAAACAAATTGGGAACAGAACTTTGAAGAATGTGCTTCATTTCCTGTTAGAGCAAGTGAAACCTGAAATATTAATGCCTTAGGGTTTTCCGTGTCTTCTTCTAAAAAAGGTTAGAGAATTGCATTCCCTACTCTTTTTGACTGAGGCCCAGCTGCCAGTGGCCTCAAACCGTTAGCTGTCTGTGTGTGCTGACCTTTGGGAATGAGCAGGAGGGCTCACTTGAAAACTTGGAGAGACTCATGATCTACTTGCAGCTCTTTGATTTTCAAAACGTTTGGCTGTTCTGCAGAACCTTGGAGTTCTGATCCCGGAGTTCTGAGCTGCTTTTGACATTTTGGTGCAGGGAGCTGTTAGCCTCTTTTTTTTTTTTTTTTTTTTTTTTTTTTTTTAATGCTCAGATAGGAGAGCTCCTTTGTGTTCGTACATAAGCAGCTTGCTTGCAGCCCATTGATGCCTTGTTTGTGCTCTCTTCTTTCAGTCTCTGGAAGACTTAAGCTTTGCTGAATCCTGCATGGGCAAACCAACCTCCGAGGCCAGGACCATCCTGCGGATGGCTGAGAGCCCTCTTGGGCCTGGCGACTGCGAGTGAGTAGGACCTGTGATAGTTACCACGATGCTGGGCCCCACCTGCCATTCGCGTATATACCTCAGCCCCCTTGCTAAATGGGAGCTGGTAGAACAGCGATGCGCCCTGTGGCCTCCCACCTCTCTCTAAGAAAAGCTTAAATGCAGCTACACTAAAATTTTTCATTGCTTTCTGTTTTTACAAATTTATTTTGCAGAGAAAGGCAAGAAGGAGTCCAACGTGTCTCCTTAGAGGACCGATGGCCACACAGTAGACTGTTTCCTATGATCCCGCCCACCTCCCCTATCAGATTCACCCTTTCAGGGTGCTTTCTGCTGCCCTGGTGTTCTGCGTGGCACTGTGTTGCCTCCCTAGGGAACCCCCTTCCTGTTAGGTTGCACTGGGTCAGGGGCATCCAGGTGAGTGGCTCTCCCTGGGAGTGCAGCAGTCAGAGCCAGCAGGATGTGGGCAGGGTCTCCCTGCACAACCCAGCCCAGCTCCAGGCTACTCATTGACCGAGTTGGTGCACCTGAGATGCTGCCATTAGGGCAGGGGCCTCCCCAGGGTGACCAGGTGGGGGCTGGGCAGCCTGGGGTTTGTGGAAAGTCTCCCCAAGTGGATGGTGCTGGGCACTCAGGCTGTGACTGAGGCATTATGCAGGGCTGTGTCTGAGGGTGTCACCTGCTGGCAGTGAGAGCTGCCAGGCCTGTATTAGCTTCCTAGGGCTACTGTGGCAAAGTACCATGGGCTGGGTGGCTGAAACAACAGAAGCTTATTCTCTCTTGGTTCTGGAGGCTGGGGGTCCTGAATCAAGGTCTGGCAGGGATGGCTCCTTCTGCTGAGCCTCCCAGGTGTCCCCAAATTTCCCCTTACAAAATTTTTTAAGCTTTATTTATTTTTGAGAGAGAGAAAGAGAGAGACAGAGAGTGAGTGGGGGAGGGGCACAGAGAGAGGGAGACACAGAATCCGTAGCAGGCTTCAGGCTCTGAGCTATCACCACAGAGCCCCATGTAGAGCTTGAACTCACAAACCGCAAGATCATGACTGAGCCAAAGTTGGATGCTTAACCGACAGAGCCACTAAGGCACCGCCCCCCCCCCCTAAATTTCCCCTTTTTAAAAGGACACCAGTCATATTGGATTAGGGTCCACTCCAATGACCTCATCTTCATGTGACCATCTGCAGAGACCTTGTTTGCAAATAGGGTCACATGCACAGGTACTGAGGGTTAGGACTTGAACATTGCCTTTGGAGCCATAGCAAGTCCCCTCCTAGGACAGGGCCCATCTTTCAGCTGCCTGTGGCATCTGGTCAGTGGAACAGCCCAGCCTGTCCTGCAAATGGTGGGGGGGCATTATCAATAGCTGTGTGTTACATCTCACATGAGACCTTTTTCTAGCGGGGTACCTGAGTGCAGCATACAGCAGGCCACGTTTCCCAGCCCATGTTCCATCCCTCAGCGGCCAGTCTGCCTGGCCTTCTGGTTCCCTGTTCTTATACAGCACCTTCATTGGCTTCCACACTGCCCTCCCCAAAGCCTTCCTGTGCTTCACTTCTTCACCATCTGATCCCTAATCCAGACCCCAGTGAGCTGCTCAGTGCCAACCCCACTTTAGCCCATCTTTCAGGAAACATCCTGACCCACCCCATTATGTCTCCCACCTACCTCTCAACCCAGCAGCACAGCAGCTCCTTCAAGTAAGTGTTGAGAAGTTACAAGCAGTAAAGGCACTATTTGTGCTGCACCTGGGTGGGCCAGGTGCTGTGCTGGGGAGCCACACACAGTGACTCCCTGAATGCTTGCTGAAGGCCCGGGAGAAAAGTGAGGTTCTTGCTCACGTGCACAGAGCTGGAAAGTGGCAGAGCCGGGATTTATTTTTATTTTTTTAATGTTTGTTTTTTATTAATTTTATTTTATTATTTTATTTTATTTTCCTTAAATAGTTTATTTGTCAAGTTGGTTTCCATATAATACCCAGTGGTCATCCCAACAAGTGCCCTCCTCCATGCCCATCAACCCCCTTCCCCTCTCCCCCACCCACATCAGCCCTCAGTTTGTTCTCAGTATTCAAGAGTCTCTCATGGTTTGCCTCCCTCCCTCTCCCCAACTATTTTTTCCCTTCCCCTCCCCCATCGTCCTCTGTTAAGTTTCTCCTGTTTCACTTACAAGTGAAAACGTATGGTATTGGTCCTTCTCTGCCTGACTTATTTCACTTAGCATAACATCCTCGAGTTCCATCCACGTTGCTACAAATGACCAGATTTCATTCTTTCTCATTGCCATGTAGTATTCCATTGTATAGATAAACCACATCTTCTCGATCCATTTATCAATTGATGGACATTTACAGAGCTGGGATTTAAAATCATGGCTGCAGTTCCAAAGCCTCAGCCACACCTTCATCACTCTGCTGGGCCCTGCCCTGTGTGTTTGGGGAAACTGAGGCAGCTAAGACCCAGCCCTGTGCACAGGCATGCTTACACAGCATTCTTGGCCAGGTCCTTTCAGGCTGCGACCTGACATGCACCACCTGCCCTCAGCCCCCTTGACAGCCCTGGGTTCTTTTTTTCGAATATTATTTTTATTTTATCAATATTCTATACGTATACATGTTTTAAGAAGTCAGGAATTCTATAAGGTTTATGAAAACGTAGCAGACTCTTGGCTACTGCCTCTATGATCCCGATGCAACCCCTGCCCTATCCTGCTCCCCATAGACTACCACTTCCAGCTGTTAGCTGTATCTTCTGTGATTTAGCTCCACATTTGTAAAGATTTCGCATACACTGTTATTTCTGAGCTTCTCTATTGTGGTGAAGATGATTTTAACTCACAGTTTTCATTTGGTAGGGATGCTGTATTTAACCAGTATAGTTATTTCATAATTTTGGGTTAAATCCTTATAAAACGTGTATTAGTCAGGATAGACTAAATCAAGAGAATGTAACAAACATCCCCATAGATCTGAAAAAAATCAGTTTCTGATTAGCAGGTATAGTGTTTATTTCTCTTTCTGATTCTCCTTTTGTTTTTGAACAGTTTCAAGAGAAGATGAAGAAAGGTTTCTAACCCCCTTTCCTAAAAACCAGAAAGGGTTATTCTTCAGCTTACTCTGGTTGGCTTCCCACCCTCTCATTCCACTGAGAATTCTCATCCAGGTCACTAACACCCAGTGTTGACAAATCCAACACATGATGTTCTGTCAGCATCCTGAGTGGCCTGCAGCATTTGGATCTTGTTTTTTTCCGTCTTTCTCTGCCGTGGTCTCAATCTTAGGAGGAAAGTCTCTAGTTTCTCACCATTAAATATGATGTTATCTACATTTTTAAAAAACTGAGGTAAAATTCACATAACAGAAATTAAACAATAAGCATCTTAACATGTGTAGGTTAGTAACATTTAATGCCTCCTACTATCATGCATCTATCACTTCTATCTCGTTCTGAGACATTTTCATCATTTCAGAAGGAAATGCTTAGGCTTATTAAGCATTCTCTCCCCATTCCCTGTCCCCCACCCCCCGACACCATCATTTGGCTTTTAGTCTCTGTGGATTTACCTATAATGGATGTTTTCTATACAATTAGAAATAATATAGTATGTGATCTTTTGTGTCATAGCCTCTAGAACTGTGAGAAATAAATATTATTTATAAGCCACACAGCCTGTGGTATTTTGTTACAGCAGCCCAAATGGGCTTTGATTTGACATAATGTTTATCCCGTTCATCCAAGTTGTGGCAGGTATCAGAACTTCATTCCTTTTTACGATTGAGTACTGTTCCATTGTATATTTATATACCACGTCTTGTTTATGCATTCATCCATTGATGGACATTTGGGTTGTTTCAACTTTTTGGCTATTGTGAATAATGCTATTATGAACGTGTGCATACAGGTATTTGAATACATGTTTTCAGTTCTTTTGTGTATATACCTAGGAGTGGAATTGCTGGATCATATGGTAATTTTTTGAGGAACTACCAATCTGTTTTCCACTGTTGCTATATTAGTTTACATTCTCACCAGCAGGATGTGAGGGTTCCTGTTTTCCTTATCCTTTATGGCCCATCTGGGTGTGAAGTGGTATCTTTTGGTGGTTTTGATTTGTGTTTCCCCTTGTCAAGCTAAGGATGCTCTCCTTAGTGACTAATTTGGTAAATGTTTTTTTTTTTTTTTTCTTAAATCAGGAATTGGTGTTGGAGTTTGTCAAATGCTTTTTCTGCATTAATTAATGTGTTTGTATATTTTTCTTCTTTTGTCTATGTGTGTTGGCTTATATCAATTTATTTTCTCATATTGAACCAAGATTGCATCCCTAGAATACATCTCACTTGGTTGTGATGTATAATTCTTCTCAGATATCATTGGATTCTATTTGCTGATATTTTGTTGAGGATTTTTAAGTGTATATTCATGAGAGATACTGGTCTCTAGTTTTCTTGTAATTATCTGTTTTTTAAAAAAAATTTTTTTTTTTATTTCTGAGAGAGAGAGAGAGAGGCAGGGTGAGCAGAGGAGGATCAGATTGAGAGGGAGATACAGAATGTGAAGCAGGCTCCAGGCTCTGAGCTAGCTATCAGCACAGAGCCCGACACAGGGCTAGAACCCACAAACCGTGAGATCATGACCTGAGCCAAAGTCGGCAGCTTAACCGACTGAGCCACCCAGGCGCCCCATATCTGTTTTTGATATTAGGGTCATACTGGCTTTATAAAATAAGTCAGCAAGGGTTCCTTCCTTTTCAAATTCCTGAAGTAGAGTGTAGAGAATTGGTATCCTATCTTCCTTAACCATTTGGTAAAATTCTTAAGAGAAGTCCCCTGGGCCTGGTGATTTTGGGGGGAAGATTATTAATTATTGATTCAATTTCTTTAACTCAGATAGCTGTTTAGTTTGTCTTTCTCCTTGTATGAGTCTGGTAGTGAATATCTTTTAAAAAATTGGTCCATTTAATCTAAATTATCAAATTTGGGGGCATAGTTCTTTGTTGTATTCCACTATTATGCTTTCAATGTTTGTGGGTACAATATTTTTTTCATTTCTGGTGTTAGTGATTTGTGTCTTCTCTCCTTTTTCTTGGTTAGCTTGGTCAAAAAAACAGATTTTTGGTGTGTTGATTTTTTCTTATCATTATCCTATTTCTAATTTCACTGATGTTTGTTCTTTTGCTATATTTCTTTTGCTTGATTTAGGCTTAAAATTGTTCTTCATCTTGGGGCGCCTGGGTGACTGAGTTGGTAAAGCATCCAGCTCTTGATTTCAGGTCATGATCTTGTGGTCATGAGATTGAGCTCTATGTTGGGCTCTGCACTAAGCGTGGAGCCTGCTAGGGATTCTCTTTCTCCCTTTCTCTCTCTGCCCTTTCCCCGCACATGCACACACATGCTCTCTCTCTCTTTCTCAAAATAAATAAACATTAAAAAAATTGTTCTTCATCTTGTTTCCTGAGGTAGAAGCTTAGGTTATTGATTTTAGATCTTTCTTCTTTTCTAATGTATACATTTAGTGCTTTAACTTTTTCTCAAACACTGCTTTTGCTAACTTCTGCAAATTTCGACAGTTGGTGTTTCCATTTTCATTTAGTTAAAAAATTTTTTAAATTTGTCAATATATCCCCATTGACCCATGTGTTATTTAAAATTGTGTTGTTAAATTGTCAGGTATTTGGAAATTTCACCTATCTTCCTGTTAATTGTTTTTTGGTTTAATTCCTTTCTAGTCTAAGAAAAGACTTTGTATGATATCTATTTTTTTTATTTATTTTTTTAAAAAATCTTTTTAAAAAGTTTATTTATTTTTGAGAGAGGGAGGGAGCGAGCGAGCGAGCGAGTAAACGCATAAGTGGGGTGGGCAGGGCAGAGTGAAAGAGGGAGAAACAGACTCCAAAGCAGGCTCCAGACTCTCAGCTTTGAGCTGTCAATGCAGAGCCCACCGTGGGGCTCAAAACCACGAACTGTGAGATCATGACCCAAGCTGAAGTCAGATGCTTAACCGACTGAGCGACCCAGCCGCCCCTTTATTTAAAAAAAAAAACAAAAAACTTGTAACGGTGGGTTTTATGGCCCCAAGTGTGGTCTTTTTTGGTGCTATGATCATAATATTGGTATCTTCCTGACCCCTACAAGTTCTTATGTTGACGTCATAACCCCCCTGCCGCCCCCACACACAAAGTGATGGTATTAGAAGATGGGATCTTTGGGAGGTGATTAGGTGATTAGGCAGAGCTCTTGTGATGGGATTACTACCCTTATGAAAGGCCTCATGGAGCTCCCTATCCCCTTCCCCTTCTGCCTTACAAGGATATGGTGAGAAGTCTGAGACCCAGAAGGGGACCCACACCTGACAGTGCTGGCATCCTGATCTTGGACTTCTAGTCCCTGGAACTATGAGAAATAAATATTTGTTGTGTATAAGCCATCCAGTCTGTGGTATTTAGTTACAGCAGTCCAGTGGGCTAAGACACTTAGGTAAATGTTCTATGCAAGCTTGAGAAGAATGTATATTTTGCTGTTGTTGGATAGAATATTCTATAAATGTCATTTAGAAGCAGTTGATTGATAGGGCTGTTAAGTGAACTATCTTTGTTGATTTTCTGTCTGCTTGTTATATCAGTTACTGACAGGGGATGGTGAAGCCTCCAATTATAATAGTGAATTTGTCTCTCTTTTCAATTCTATCAGTTTTTGCCTCCCATATTTTAATACTCTGCTGTTTGGTACATAGCTGTTTATGATTGTAATATCTTCTTGAATAATTAAATAGAATTACATATCATTATGTAATGCCCCCTCTTTATCCATGATGATTTTCCTTATTCTAAAGTCTGCTGTGTCTGAAATTAATATTGGTACTCTAATTTTCTTTTGATTGGAGTTAGCATGGTTTATCTTTCTCCATTCATTGTATCCTATCAGAGTCTTTATATTTATTTTTTTGTTCCTTTTTAAAATGTTTATTTATTTTGGGAAGAGAGAGAGAGAGATCATGAACAGGGGAGAGGCAGAGAGAGGGAGACAAAGGATCCGAAGCAGGCTCTGTGCTGACAGCAGAGAGCCGATGTGGGGCTCAAACTCATGAACAGTGAGTTCATGATCTGAACCAAAGTTAGATGACTGAACTACCCAGGCACCCCAGAGTCTTTATATTTAAAATGGATCTTGTAGCCAAACTGTGGAAAGAATCCAAATGTCCATTTACTGATGAATGGATAAAGAAGATATACATATATAACGTGTGTGTGTATACATTTGTGTATGTGACATATACACACACGCATGCATATATACATATATGTATGTGTATGATATATATGATATATACACACACACATATATACACATAATAGAATTATTACTCAGCCATCAAAAAGAATGAAAGTTTTCCATTTGCAATGATGTGGATGGAGCTAGAGTGAATTATGCTAAGTGACATAACTCAGTCATTAAAAGACAAATACCATATAATTTCACTCATGTGCAGTTTAAGAAACAAAACAGATGAACATATGGGAGGTAGAAAAACAGAAAAAGAGACAGAGGGAAAGAAACCATAAGAGACTCTAAAAGATAGAGAACGTAGAGAACAAACTGAGGGTTGATGGAGGGAGGTGGGTGGGGGATGTGATGGGGAGATGGGTATTAAGGAGAACACTGGTGATGAACACTGGGTGTTGTATGTAAGGGATAAATTGCTGAATTCTCCTGAAACCAATATTGCACTGTATGTTAACTAACTGGAATTTAAATAAAATTGAAAAGAAAAAAAATGGGTTTCTTATAGACACCATATGGTTGGGTCTGTCAGAGGTTACTCTGACAACCTCTGTTTTTTAGTTGGTATATTTTTAGACCATTCACATTTAAAGTTATTGTTGAAGTATTTAGATTAATATCGAACTTTTTAATAGCTGTCTTTTATTTTTGCAACAGGTTCTTTATTTCTTGCCTTTTTGGTTTTCATGGACCATTTTATATGATTCCATTATGTTCTCTTATGTTATCATTTATACTTCTTTTAAAAAATTTTTAGTGTTGATCTCAGGGTTTACAGTATACATTATAAAATAACCAAAGTCTACCTTCAAATAATACTAAGAATACTTTTTTCATATTAATGCAAGTAACAGAGTAAAAACAGAGTATTAGTAATTCTTTCTTCCCATTCCTCGTGACGTTGCTGTCATTCATTACTTACCCATAAGCTATAATTATACAGCATATTGTACTATTATTACTTTAAATAAAAAATTACTCTTTTGATTGAATAACAGTAACAAAAATAAGAGATTTTATTTTACCTTCATTTATTTCTTCTCAGATATTCTTCCTTTCTTTATGTAGATTCAAGTTTCCACCATATACTTTTCCTTCTGCATGAGGAAGGGTTTTTGAACATTTCTGGTGACAAATTCTCTTGGTTTTTGTTTGTCTAAGATAAGATTTATTTCTCCTCCACTTTTGAAAGATAACTGTGTTTGGACATAGACTTCTACATTGGTGGTTTTTTCTTTTAAAACTTTAAAGATTTTCCTTTACTCTTTTCTTGCTTACGTGGTTTCTGAGGAGAAGTCTGCTGTTAACTCTTTTCTTTGTTCCTCTCTAGATAAAATGTTTCCCCACCTCCTTCTGGCTTTCATGATTTTCTCTTTCGCAGTTTGAGTAGGTATTTTTTGTTTTGTTCTTTTTCTTTTTCTAAAATATTTATCCTGTTTGGGATCTGTGGTTTACTGTTAGTAATTTTGGAAAAGTTTTGGCTATTGTTACTGCAAATATTTTTCCTTCTCCATTATTTTGTTTCCTTTTGATGTTCTAATTACACGTATGTTACATCTCTTGATAATGTCTCACCATTCTTGGATATTTGTTCGGCCCACCTTATCCCCATTCTTTTTCTGTTTGCATTTCAGTTGGGGAAATCTTTATTGACCTGTCTTTAAGCTCACTGATTTGTACCTTAGCCACCTCGAATCTACTGAAGGGTATCCTTTATTTTCAAAGGTATTCTTCATTCAACCTATTACAGGTTCTTTTAAAAACATTTCTAGCATTTCTTTTTGATTCTCAGACTTTCTGTTCTTCTGTTTACATTACCAGCCTGTTCTTCTATTTTTTCCCATCAAGACCCTTAACACATTAGTTATAGTTATTTTAATTTCCCAGTGTGATAATTCCAAAAACCATCATATGAATCTGGTTATACTGCTTGCTTTACTACTTATAAATGTGGGTTTAAAATTTTATTTATTTATGTATTTATTTACTTATTTAGTCTTTGACATGCCTTATATTTTGTTGCAAGCCAGGCATATTATAATGGAAAATAAGAACTTAGGTAATAAGCCTTTAATGTAAGGGTTTGTGTAAATCTCATTAGGGGTTGGTCTATATATCATGCCTGCCTTGGTTTTGTCTGTCCTACCTCAGTTGTGGCCTTTGCTTGGCACTCCTGGTCAGAGAAATCAGTAGCTCCTTTAGCTGTAACCCACTGGTATCATACTGGAGCCCTGTGGTGTGGTGGAAGGTGTGGGGGAGGGGAAGTATTCTGTAATCTTATGATGAGATCTCCATCTTTAGGTGAGCCTGTGCTCCCAGGCTGTGACTTTTACTAGAGGTTCTCACAAAGCTCTTCTACCCTCCTTAGGTGAGAGAGAGAGAGGCTAGAGTGGCTGAAGTGAGCAAAATACCCTTCCCATCCTTCCCTGGTGGCTTTGAGACAAGATTCTGACTAAGTCTTTCCCCCTGGACAGCAGACCTTTGTTATGGAGAAGGTTCTGGGTGTATTTCACAATGGTTATTTCCTCCTCCCTCTGTCAGAACCAAGAGCTGTTTCTTGTCCTTCAGATTTCAGGGGCCATCTGCGTTCACTGATAGGTACAAGAAAAGTTACTGATGTTCAGTTTGTCCAGCTCTGTCTTCTTGTAAGGACTCAAGTGGCAACTTTCAAGCTCTTTTTGTGTTGGAGCTGAAACTGAGCCCTACCCCGGGCTTCAATGTTCCTCATGACTCTTGTCACCACCTGGAATATATACTATATATATATAGTAAAACCTTGATTTGCAAGCATAATTCGTTCTGGAAACATGTTTGTAATCCAGAGCACTTGTATATCAAAGTGAATTTCAAGAACCATTGGCTCAGTTGTGGTCATGTGACATTTGGCATCACATACTACTTGTATTGCAAGACATCACTCCTTCATCGAGTTAAAATTAAAATGTATTAGAAATGTTTGCTAGTCTTGTGGAATACTCACAGAACAGGTTACTTGCAATCCAAGGTTTTACTGTACTTTATTTGATGGTTCACTCATTTCTTGCCTGGGTTCCTTCTTAGCACATGAAACCCTGAAGACTGGAACATTGTTTGTCTATTTTCTCTCATGCCCACACCCAACAGAGTGCCTGGCACATTCTGACTGAATAAAGGTGATAAATTATGTCGCCACGCCACCTGGGCACAGGTGGCTGCTAATTTGTGCATTTTCTCCTGTGCATTGTGGTTTTGGTAGATGTGAAGCAGAGATGAATGTGACTACATAGAGGATGGGTCCAGACGTCTTCACCAGACAGAGGAAAAAGCCCACAAGGCTACTGCTTGCCTCTCACAGGTGCTGATGGTCTATCATGGTGGTGCTGGGAGCTAGGCTCCTTGGGCGGCAGGGTCAGGCCAGCCAGTGCAGAAGCAGGTGACTTCTGTGGCCGCTTCTAAGTGGCCAGCTGTTTTCCCCTCTTACTGTGGGTGAATCTTGCATCCCACCCTTTCCCCTTCATTCCCAATACCTTGTTTTTGGGATTACAGTGGTGGGCCTTCTGCACATCAAGAAAAACAAAATCGCCCCCATGCTCTCCGTCTTGCTGATGATCCCGCTGCCAGCATCAGTTCTCATGAACAGATTTTTCAACCATTGCCATCTGTTCTGCTCTTAATTACGAGTATAAGAAATATTGTTATCCAGATTCCTTCAGGGAAGGGGGGGAAATATGTATTCTTAAAGACCACAGTTCTCGTGGAGGAAGTGTGGATCTGGCAGCCACCCACTCACGAAAGATAAGGTTGCCTCTGCCCCAAATTGAAGCGTTCACAACAGTTATTTTACTGAGAGGATAATATTGGCCCACTGACTTCTGTACAAGGAGAAGTTTAGAAGAAAGTTAGAAGTAGCCAAGTTGATGCCGTTAAAGAACAAAAATCCAACAAAGGATGTTTGAAAATCCAATTGGCTTCATTAAATGATTCCTGAATCAGGCAACACCCCATGTAGCAAGTAGAGAGGAGCTTTGAGGAGTAGTACCAAATGGAAGGTTTTTTTTTGTTTTGTTTTGTTTTTTTGTTTTTTTTTGTTTTTTTATAGGAAGGGGGGTGTGGCAAGGAAGTTATTAGCAAG
Organism: Crocuta crocuta; assembly: GCF_008692635.1. Taxonomy (NCBI): domain Eukaryota; kingdom Metazoa; phylum Chordata; class Mammalia; order Carnivora; family Hyaenidae; genus Crocuta; species Crocuta crocuta. The sequence continues at coordinate 8,554,809 of NW_027529641.1, read as the reverse complement.
AGAAAAGAAAGGATTGTTTCAGGCAAGGTCACTTTCCCTTTGGGGGAGGAGTTATCATAGAGATTATCTCATTTTCTTTTGGGGGATGGACAGGGCTCTGTGACAGATGACCTCACTGATGCTGATGAGAAAATTCCTCAACTGGATGAGAGTACATTTCTGGGGGAGGTTGAAACTGTAATTAAGTTAGATATTAAGCCCGTTGGTGACTTGGCCTAAGTGACGCCATTTTGACCCTGTGGTTTTCTTTTTAACAATGCAGAGGGCCAAAGGCCATGTCCCTTCACGTATTTGAGGCCTCAGCCCTCTAGGGTACAGGGCAAGAATGGGCTGGCAGTGACACATGGTGGCCCCAGCTGCTGCTGGGTGTGTTTCTGGAAGAAGGCCAAGTCTGGGGACTGTTTTCTGCCCTCAGAAGCTCTTGTGAGGTTGTGCCAGGCCCGGGCGCAGCTGGTAGTGCTAACCACCAAGCTGTGGCACTGGGCAGGCAGCTTCTGCGCCCATGGCAGACCTGTGCCTTCTACTCTGTTGCAGGATATTTTTTTTTTTTTTTACACAAATAGTTTATTGTCAAATTAGTTTCCACATAACACCCAGTGCTCATCCCCACAAGTGTCCTCCTCCATGCCCATCCCTCCTCCCCCCCACATCCATCAGTCCTCAGTTTTTGTCAGCATTCAAGAGTCTCTCATGGTTTGCCTCTCTCCCTTTCCCCCACCATTTCCGCCCTTCTTCTCCCCCTTGGTCCTCTGTTAAGTTCCTCCTAATCCTCCTATACATGCAAACATATGATATTTGTCCTTCTCTGCCTGACTTATTTCGCTCAGCATAACACCCTCAAGGTGTTGCAGGATATTTTACCTCAACACCCCGGGTTTGTTGTCTTGTGGCTTCGAAGACTGAAGAGGTAGACACAGAATAAAATGAGCAGCAGGCAAAAGTTTATTAGAATCAGAGATCAGAAAGTAAGAACAGTTTGAAAGCTCTCTTTACAGAGGGGACATTTGAAAGTGAATGCCCGTGACCATGTGACCATAGGCGAGGGAATTTGATTTACAGGGTTTTGGTTGGGGCCCTTTCCCTCCCGCCTTGTTCCTTCTCAGGTCCTACCCTTATTGTGTAATTCTGTTGTGTAACTCTAAATGCCTAGTCATGCCTTTTTGACTGTCTCGTTTCCGTTATATGAGGGGTGTTCTATGGCCATGCCGTTCCTTGTGGGTCATATGTTTTATGATCCACTTATTTTTAGTCAGGTCTTCTGTCAAATTTCTGGGGGAAACCTGAGGGGGAGTAGGTGGTATCTGTCACATTCTCAAGAGGAACTTAACACCGAGGAAGTTTGCTCAAGGTCAGACGTTCCCAGAGGAAATGTTTTAAAATACGTGTTTTTCCCCACCCAGAGACCTTTAAGCCCTAGCCCCTCTCCCTCTCTACAGAATCTTATCTTTCCCTATCATGACCCCCACATATGGACATGGGCAACATAGTGTGGTTCCGAATCTGGTTTGGGCCAAACACTTGGGACCTAACACACGTACATACAGCGCATGTGGAGTTTTGCGGCTGGAGGACCCCAGTGAACTTTATTGGAGAAGCATATGTCAAGTCTCATACCCAGCGTGTGGTAATGCTGGTGTCCACCTGAGACAGCAGAGCCTGATGCCACTGTATCCACCACATTGAATCACCTGGGGTGCGTAACAAATGCGTGGAAGGTAACTTTTTTCCCTCACTAACTGCTGTCACTCTGAACCTGCCCAATCAAACATTCAGGGGAGTCTTGCAACTTTGCGTTGTTCTAAGGCTATAAAATGTTCCTCTCGTTACTTTGAGTCCTAGGAATCCCATTTCAGTAACAAAATGAGTAATCGTAGAATCTCTGGAGCTTCTTCCATGTAGCTGGAGAGCCTGACATATTTTGGAAGTGGGAGTGGAAGGAGGGCTGTGGGTGTCCCCTCTTTTCTTCTCTCACCTCTGTCCCTGCTAGCCAGGGTTGGGCCCGAGGGATGGGGTATGTGGGAAAAGGGCAGCCTAACCTAAAAGGGGCTGCTCGGGGGTGGGGGGCACCTGAGTGGATCAGCTGGTTAAGCGTCCGGCTCAATTTCGGGTCATGATCTCATGGTGTGTGAGTTCGAGCCCCGCAGTGAGCTTGGAGCCTGCTTGGGATTCTCTCCCTCCCCCCTCCCTGCTCCTCCCCCACTTGCTTACATGCACGTGCTCTCTTTCTCTCAAAATAAATAAGTAAACTTAAAAAATATATACAAGGGGCTGCTCAGCACTTTCAGGGCCAGCAGATGTTTATCTCTGAACCCTCCTCTCGACGGGGACTTTGTGGGTTTCTCTGAGATGCTCCTGCTGGGAACTTGTCACTCATGCCCACCACTTGGGGAAGCCTTGTTGGGCTGGTGCCTGTGACTGCTCCATCAAGTCCTAGCATCCATGTGCCCCTAGGCTCCTTGGGTGGTTCTCCCGGGCTGGCTGTGCCCCACACCCATGTGCTGCTTCCCTGGGTGGCTTCTCCTCATCCCTTGTGGGGACACCTCTGGCCGTGGCTTCCTGTGTATGGATTTTCACAAGACCTATGTACCAGCCCCCCAGATTCTAGGGACTCAGTGCAGTCATTCTAGAAGCCCTGTTCCAGGGGTAAGACAGCCACCTGTCACCCCTGATGAGGCACAGCCCTCCAATTAAAGCATCCGCCCACCCCCCTGCCTTTCTCCTGGTCTCCTGTGGGCCAGAGCACTGGGAAAACTGGCTTGGGGGTGTGATGAGGGGACATCTGTCAGTGCAGGACGTGGGCATGATTGCTGCCTCTGTGGGTGCTCAGGGGCAGCTGGACTGATCACACAGTGTGCTGTCCCACAGCTGGTGGCCTCCGAGGAGAGTCAGTCCCGAGTCCATCACTCTTGAGCTCCTGGACTTTCAAGGGGGCCCCAGAATGTTAAGTTACAGTGAGGACAGAGAGCTAAAGGGCACAGTGATTCAGAGGGAGTTCCGTGCCCCCACTTAGTAAAGCAGAATTGGCAAGGAGTGGTCTTGGGTTCTTGTCCCCTGCCTGCTGAGACCTGGCGCTGGAGCCCTGGGTTCAAGTCATTGCCACCCTTTCACCAGGGCAGTGCTGCTCCTTTAGTTGCTGGCTGGAGACACAACTCTCATTTTCCAAAGCTGAAAAAAAAATGATGGTTTCTAGGGTTTGTGGGGGTGGGGCTCCACATGTTTTAGGAGCGGTTTCTCCCTGGGAGAGTTCCAGAGTGATTGTTTTCGAGAGTTTGGTGGTGTCTAAGGGTTAATTGGGATGTTGTTGCCTGCATTTGGCTCGGAGATGGGAAAGCTTTATGTTTATTCAAATTAGCAGTTAATTTAAAATTACAATTTTAGTCTTAATTGTATGTATTTGGGGATCCCATTTAAGTCCCTGGAAATAATTGCAGAGTAATATTTTGGGAAGTTATATTAAAATGCACAGATGTTCGAGGCAAGAAAGGTCCCTGCGGGTGAGCCTCAGCTCTAACGGGCAGAGGGTGTGCAAGATGGTTGCCACAGCAGGTAAACAGGTGACTCCTACCTCCGCCTTGGTCTGGCTCTGGGCAAGGCTGCAGGCGAAGCCCCTTTAAACACAGCATCAGCTGAATCCAGCCCTTCTTTTGGCTGCTGTCAGGTGCCAGGAAACTGAGGCTACCTTGTCACTGTGGCATGGCCTGAACTGGTGGCAGTCGATGTCTCTGCTTCCAGTGAGGCATCTGTGGGAAGGGAGGGGAGAAACCGAGGCAGGGAGAGCAGGAGGGGTAAAAGGGTGAGGTAGACCCTTAAAACTCTGAGACAGTATATGAGGGAAGGCTTCAGGGGTGGTGTTGGCGGAAGGGGCTTCAGGTTCACCGGGACCTTCTTGCTGGAGGCCCCAGGTGGGCCTGCACCCCGCACAGTGTGGGGTTACTGGCTCCTGCGTCCAGGAGTCATGGCCATGGTGAGTAGCTGACCCATCAGAAGGGTTTAAAATCAGAGGGCAGCCCACCCCACAGGACGTCTGGAAGGAGCTCTGAGGTGTCTTCCCTGCTCATGCATAGGATGTGGGTGTTTGCTGGCCACTGGGCAGTCGTGAGAGGGAGCTGCTCCCGTGACCAGAGCGCTGGGGGTTGCTGACCTAGGGGGAGTGTCCCAAGGGGCCTTTGCAGCCACCCAGTGCGCCTCTTCCCTTTGTCCTTGTTGATTTCCAGGTGTCGGTCCTGGGACGGTCCCCGAATGCCCCCTTCCCTCCAGCTGTCCTACAGAGCAGCTGGGCAGGGGTAGATGAGGCAGAGGAGAGCCCCTCACCATGCTCTGTAGGCAGGACCTGCTGGGTACTTCCCATGTCTTCCATGCCCCAGAGGCATCTTGCACGAGCGCTTTGGGCCTGACTCAAAGCGACAGGTGCAAATGCTTGTTTGTGGCACTTCCTGGCACAGAGGACTTTACTCAGCACCTTAATACACCTTACTCCTGAGGTCCCGTTCAGAACCCTCCGCTCAGGGCACACGAGTTTCTCCAGCTCCTCAGGAACTTCTAGGCCCCAGGTTGGGCTGGGCTAGGCCCTGAACAGAGATGTTGTCCAGCATCTGGAGCCCATTGAGCCTAGCGGGGCCTGCGGACGGGCAGTGGCAGCATCTGGGCAGGAGCCCACACTTCTTGCAGGGATGGGCGTGGAGAGACCCCGCCTCCCTGCCTCAGGCAGTTTTCAGAGCAGGAAACCCCCTGGACAGCAGAGAGCCCGTCTGTGAGACCAGTGGGTGGACCGTGCAACGAGGGAAGTGTGCCCACACGCGGTGTTGGGGGTCTTCGGGCCAGCGTGTGCTCTCTGCAGTTGACCTGGCATCGCGGCCACAAAGGTGCATGTGGGTTTTACCACACGCTCGTTCTCTCTCTGGGCAGTAAAAGAAATGCCTCAGTTTCTTTGGCAGGATGACTAGGGCTTTCTGATGGTGGGTGGATTGCCCCCCGCTACGCCCCCCGAAGGGGGTTAGTCCTGCTGGTCTAGCCAGCAGAAGGGACCGCAGCCTCTATGGCCAGCCTATGAATTTCAATACTGGGCAGATTAATTAAAGCCAGGTCTGTCTCAACCTGCAGTGGGAATGAACATGAAGGCCCTTCAGACAGGTGTCCTGCATGCTGCCCCTTGAAAAAAGACATGGGGAATGCCAGGTGAGGCCCTGTGTGCTGGTTAGCAGCCACTAAAGCAAGTGCAAGCCCTGAATGCAAGCTCAGGTGTTAAGGTCTTACCTCTGAGTTGGAAGCAGACTCTGTGAGCCCACAGCTTACTGGCCTGAAGTGAGGGGCCATTGTGGGGGCTGACAGGCTGCTCAGGCAGTGGAGCCGTTTTCTCAGGCACACCCTGTCCTCCATGCTGTGTGCCAGTTTGGCTCTGTGTGGAAGGGGGACTCATGATAGACATGCTTCCTGCCCCCAAGGAGCCCACGGTTTGGGGTATGATGCTGGAGTCCAAGGAGGGGCAGCCCATGGTGAGCTGGATCAGAGGGCGCTGGGGAAGTTTCCAGGAAGATGTGATTATTAGCGGAGGCTGGTAGGACACAATCAGCCCAGGAGAGAGGGAGACAGCGTGACTGCCAGGGAGAGAGAGTTGCCTGAGTGTGGGGACAAGGCGGGGAGTGCAGGGCTGTTTACTACTGGCCCGTAAATTGAAGGAAAGAAAGTTCTGGGTAGAAGAGACTGGAGCAGAGGTGAGTGGAACAGGCAGGTGGCCGGACCCCTGCAGCCCTGAGAACAAAGTTAAGGAGCTTAGACTAGACTAGATCACTGCCTGTGATCTAGGCAGTGGGGCCATTGTGGGGTTTTGACCAGGGGTGGAGGGAGACCAGATGGAGCTTACTGTTTGTGATTCCAAATGTGGGAATGGATGTGGGGGTGGCAGGTGCCACTAGCGGCGGTGCACACTTTACCGCAGGGTAGACCGCGGATCAGTAACTGGCCCTGATTGTGCAAAACAAGCGCTTGCTTGCTTGGGGTCCAGTCACCCTTGTCTGCTGTGTAGAGCTTGTTGTTGAGACCTGGCAGCTAAAATGCTAGTCTTTGTGAGATAACAAAGAGGGAAACACATGGGAGGCAGAGTGCAGGCCATGCAGTGATCAGTGAGGTCCCTGGGGCCCAGGCAGGTGTGGTTTCTCGGGCATCTGTGTGTTTTTTTTGTTGCTGGGGCTGGTGGTGGCTCTGAGCCGTCACTTGTCAACCTCAGTGCTTTATCCTCAGAGGCATCCCCAGAGCCAGAGAAGATTTTCATAGTCTTAGAGAGAAAGACTCCCCATGTTGCACCTGGTAGCTTGGCTGCCCACGGCTGTTGGGTCATGGCTTTACTGTCAGAGAGTGAGGTCAGGAAAAGGAAAAACAATGTTTAAGCAAAGTGCACTGACTGGTGTGCTCACTCTATGAAATAGCAGCTTCCTCCTGAAATGTCAGTTAGGACTACATTTGGCTACGGCAGAAAAGGCAAAGCAACAGTATCTTTAACAAGAAAGAAGTTAATGAAGCCCAGAGGTAGGCAGCTTCCTGGGATCATCAGGGACAAGGATCCTTAGGTCTTTTTGCTCCACTATCTTGAGAGCTTGTTTGGAGGTTCTAGCAGGGGAGCACAGCTACTCATATACCCTTGACTGAAGAATGGTCCTCCGCTGTTGGGGAAGGTCATCCTCTCGACCGAGTGTGCAGCTTTGGGAGGGATGCACCTGGAGCAGTGAGAGAGGAAGGGGACACCTGCCTAGCCAACCAGATCAGCCAAATCAACCCTGGCGATAAGATAAATGGGGTGACAAATGTTGCAGCCAGATTGCCCTCACATCCATCCACTATTTTAACACATGGCTTGTGTTGCAAAGCATCTTATGGTCCAACATGGTTGCTGGAGCTCCAGCCATCAGGTTTGCATTCCAAGCAGCAGAAGGAGGAAGGGTGAGCAAAAGGGGCCTGTCTCCAAGCTGAGTAAGCTGCTTTTAAGGATCTTTTCTGGGAGCCCTTGTTGCATTTTTTAAAAAGTCTTTTTGGCCAGAAGCTAGTTACATGGCCCCAATTAGCTAAATGGGGGAGGCTGTATAGTTCAGCTAAAAATCTGAGTACCAGCCCTTCCAGAAATCTCTGCCTGATGGCATTGTTCTGCTCTAAGCAAGCCAGCCTGTTTGCTTGCCTTCTTTCTGCCACTCCTTTCTCTGCCACCTCTTTCCCAAGCATTTGCTGGTGCTCGCCGTGAATAGGACAAAGAGGAGTCACAGACTTCCTAGGCTCAGCTGTTGCCTACTCTGCTGCCTGGATACTGCTGCGGTTGGTTCTGCAATGTGTCCTTAAAAGAAGAGCAGGCGGCAGCCTTCTGAACGGGATAGAGGCTGAAGATCTAGGCATAATCCTCTCTGTAGAACTGACCAGCCGTGTGCTCATAAAGTGAGGACTTCTTGGTCCTCCCAGGGCATGGTGAGCATTGAGTGGTTAACAGTAGACTATGCCTCACACAGGTCCTGACACATTTGATATAGCCATTACTGTTATTATAAAAGATAAAAGCAGGGATTTTCCATTTTTCCCCCCATAGACTGAACTGGGAGTAGGAGAGGCAGTTCTCCTATACCATATTTCTTTGCATTTTTCTGTTGGTTGAAACTTCCCTAAATCACAGGTCTCCTAGAACAGAGTGAGAGACCTGCACAGTGGCCTGAACCCTCAGGGCCCCTTGCCATCCACATGCCTGCCTTTATCTCCCTGCTCCAGTGTGAGGATGGTGTATAGCATGAGGGTGGAGTGGAAGCAGGAGCCAGTGAGCTTGATCCTCGTTAGGGACCCTTACTTCTCCAAGAGAAGAAAAGGGTTAATTTCTGTTAAGCTTAGTGTTATGCTGTGTTAGTTCCCATTCCTTAACCATCAGTTGTAGATGTAGATTGCTATTAACCAGAATACATGACCAGTCAGAGCCGCGGTTCCCAAACCGGAATGTGAGATGGAGAATGTGCATTTGGATGAGTTTTTGAGGTCCTCGTTTGGTCTTGTTGCTTGTTGATTCGATTGCCTGTAGAGGAATGAAGACTTTTGGCCTGCTGGAAGTTTCTTCCCCCCACCGAGAAGTGCGTCAGTCTAGTTGAAAATAGGTACAGATTTTGGTTTTGCGGTGATGCTGACGTCTCCGATGGCTGCAGTGGTGGGTCTGTTGGAGGTGCTGGGAGCCTCCCTGTGTGTGTGATGTTTGGTGGTGTTGCCTTTGCTCCTCCAGCTTTGTGACGTGGCTCCCCTTCTGCCAGCCTTCTTGTACATTTTCATTTTGGTAGAAGCTGCGGGCTGTGAGTCTCCTGTCTGCTGCCCTGTGACCTTCCAGACCAGCTCTGCGCTGGGAGTTGTGGGCCCCTGGTTCCCCAGGTCATAGAGCCCTTGGCAGGAAAAGCCTCCTGGGAGAGCTGGGAGTGGAGGTCCCTGGCAGAGCGTGTGTGGACATGGTGAGTGGCCAGCTTACCCCCCAGAAGTCACTGACCGCTCCAGCTGAAAGATCATAATGCCCATGCAGGAGATGAGAGCTGGGTGCCTTGATGTCTCTGTGTTCTTCTCTGTGGCTCAGCTCCGCCACAGAGGACAGAGGGGGCTCAGAGAGTGGGCTGGCCGTGGTCAGAGTTCACCTGGCCGTTTCCAGCCCATTGAATGGAGGCCCTGGGCTTTCCCACCGGACCGTGCCACCCAAGAACGGGCAGATGGACCCCAGGGAAAGCAAAAGGGAAGCAGAGGGGCCTGGACAGGGTACGCATTGGGGGATCTAGTGAAGATGGGTGAAAACAGATGGGGTGGGGAGACAGGGTCCCTGAGAGAGCAGAGGGAGGACAGTGGGACCAGAGGCAGAGGTGGGCCCTGACTCCAACCTCTTGCTGCCTGGGGTGCCAAGTGGGAGCCTAGGCCTCTTTGAGCCTTGGTCTCCCCTCTTTCCAGCCTCTGAAATGAGTGTAATGGAAACCTGTTTACGTAGGAAGAGAAAGCAGTTGGCAGACAGCAGAAACCACCCTTCAGGTCTTCCTGGCTCTACCTCCACAAGAGTGTACCCCTGTCATTGCAGGCCTGCTTTGTCCAGGGGGCAGAGTATGGCCAGCGGGCCCAGCAGAGGCATGGCCATAGCGACGGGGTGTGGGGCTGGGCTGGGATGCAGGGCATTTCCTGTCTCCTTCCCCATCTGCATGGGCTTGGCCATGACCAAGGATATATTGAGAAGGTCATGCTTAGGTGGGAAGGTCATGCTCTCCTCCGTGGGAGAGCGGCCCCTCCTGGCGATTTCGCCATGGCTGAATTCACACATCCCTGAATGTGTTTGGTGTGTGGCTGCGACTGCAGTTGGCGGGGTCAGATGGAGCGCGGCTGCTGTGAGAGGGCAGGGCCGAGGGTCAGAGGCGTGGCGGGAAAGGGCCTCCTGTGGGCTGCTTACTCTCTGCCCCTGCTTTGTCCTGGCAGTGTGAAATATCCTGTCACTGACTCCCTTTTGCCCCTTCCTACAGCAACGACAGCCGATTGCTCTCATTCCCAGTATTTTCTATCTCCGATCTTTTTTTGTAAACTTACACATAAATCTATTTGTTGTCTTTGGTTCCGTGCTTTACAAAGGGTGTTTTGAATGTTTCTGTGCATTTTATTCCATTTCCTTTCTTGTAAGGAGCCATGTTAGGGGTCGGCCCCTTGAGAAGCAGATACCAAGGCAGGATTAGATATGTATGGACTTATTGGGGGAACTGCCTGAGGGTGGGCAGGGGAGCCATCAGACATGAAGGAGAGGTGGGTGGGTGGAAGCTTCCAGGCATCAGTTCAAGGAAGGCACAGCTACCTATATAGCCTTTGGACCAACAGTGCTGATATGAGAGTCCCTTGTCTCCCAGGGAGAGTTCTGCATTAGAGTCCCCTCTGTGCTCAGTCCCTGGGAGGCAGGGCCTGTGCAGACACTGCTGGGTGGCATCTCAAGGTGCCCGAGTCAGTCACTGAATCCCTGATTCTGGCAGATAGCCATTTGGCTTTGCCACGGGGCTTTACAAATACCCCTTGTGGGAGGCAGTGTGGTGCAGAAGTTAGGTGTAGGGCTCTGAAGCCACATGGCCAGGGTTCAAATGCTGGTGGCGCCCCCAGGCAAGTAATGTGGCTGTGCTGTGCCTCAGTTTCCTCATCTGTGGAATACAGGTGGTGCTGGGAGCTGCCACAGGTCTGAGAGGAACGCCTGACTGATCACACAAAGCTGCAATGATGTGAGTCACAGAGCTGGGCCCGGTCAGCTGGTGTCCTGGGGAGCTCAGGAGATGTTCATCTGATGGTTTGGTTATAATGCCTCTTGGCCTTCCCTATGAGGATTTGTGGGAGGACCATGTGTAAAGTTGCTGCTGCTACTTTTGGTATTTCCTGGGGCCTTCCTCGGTGCGGACTTTTGCCAGCCGACACAGCCCTGAAGTCAGTTGCTGGACACACTGGAGCCGGTCCAGGGCTTCCCCACTGTCTTTGTCTCTTTCCCTCCTGTACCCTGACACATGTGCAGCTTCCCCTCCAATAAGTGACCTGGGAGGTGCTCTCACCCCCAGGACAGGAGACATCTGCTGATGAGCAGACCCAGGTGTGCCCTGCTGATGAGCAGACCCAGGTGTGCAGACCAGAAGGACACATCCAGATGTGCAGCCACTTCCTCTTCTGCCTACGATTTCCCTCCAAGGAGAGAGCGAACGCCAGGCTCGGGTCCCCCTTGGCCCAGCCTTCCCCATCCCAGGGCTGTGGAGCCATGGGGCAGCCCTTGAACACATCTCTGTCAAGTGGGCGTTCCCTCAGAGCATCTCTGCAATGTTTTCGACTGTCTAATTTGTGAATACTGTGACTCACCCAGAATTATAGAGCTGAACTAATATGAAATCGAGAATTTATAGATTTCCTTTTCCCTCATGCAGTTCCTTGAGTTTGGGGAAATTTCAGTTCAGAATGAGATGGTCCTCTAACCAAGGCCTCTGGCATGTCTAGGGCCTTGCTGATGTCCGTGCGATTGGGTAGGTGAACTCTCCGGCCTTGCACTGAACACCTGTTTCCTGCCCCTGTGCCTAGGTTCCGGGCCAGGCATCCGTTCCATCTCCTGGGTGGTCCCACAGAGGTGGGAGTGGTGGACAAAGCTTCTGGAGCTTCCTTGCCTCCGTCTGGGAGTGACCCAGGCCCCTCTGCTCATCCTCACTGGCCAGACCTGGCCGAGCCTCAGGAAGATGGGAAACACCTGTAGGGGATTCATAGCCTGTTTGATGAGCAGTGGCTGCCTGTGCCTGCCCCGGTGTGTGCACAGCACCTGCGGACTTCTGGAGAGCCTTGGTCTTGTGAACCCTCACAAAAAGGCCTTCTTGGCCTAGATGGTCTAATTTGATTGGAATCTGAGGCTCAGAGTGGAGGGCACTTTCTGTGCTCCCTTTGGGAGGTGAGGGGTCAGAGCTGCAGACATTCTAAGAACATCTATCTGGGTGGAGGTAAGCTTGTCTCTTGGCCCTCGTGTGAGACCTTCTCTGACATGAGTCTGAGTCGGGGGCTCTTGTTCCGCAGGGCTCTCATTTACTGCCCTGCTTCCTTCACCCCCACCTTAGGTGGTAGCTGCACCCTGATCTCTAGCCACCCCTCATTTCTCATTCTAGACCCAAATACCCATAGGTTCTTTATGGATGTCAGAAAGCCCCCTTTGGCTGGCCTCACACGCCTGCTTGGGGAGGCTGGGGTGGCTCCTCTTGGTGCCCTGCTGGCCCCGATGCACGTTCCCTCAGCTGCCTCCATCTGCAGCCAGGGCTCTCCCTCCCCCTAACCCCCACTGTCTCTTGGGGATGTTCAGACCAGCGTCCTGTCCTTTTTTTTTTCCATTTAGTTTCCTTTATTTTTTATTGTGGTAAGAACACTTAGCATGAGATCTATCTCTCCAACAATTTTTTAAAGTTTATTTATCTATTTTAAGAGAAAGAGAGAAACAGAAGCCCAAGCAGGCTCCATGCTGTCAGTGCAGAGCTTGAAGCAGGGCTTGAGCCCATGAACCTTGAAATCATGACCTGAGCTGAAATCAAGAGTCGGACCCTTAACTGACTGAGCTGCCCAGGTGCCCCCCAACATTTTAAAGTGCATAATTCAGTATTGTTAACTGTATTTTTAATGGTAGGCACAGTATTGCATAGCAGATATCTAGAAACTGTTCATCTTGTGTAACTAAAACCTTATGCCCACAGTATATGGGTATATAGCTGCATACTGCATTCATAGCCCCAGTTCCCCTCCCCCAGCCCCTGGCAGCTACCATTCTATTTCATGTTTCTCCTCCTCCTCCTCCTTCTTCCTCAACAAGTAAAGACTATTCAGTTTCTGTAGGGAGTCAGCCATTATCATTTGCGTTTGGCAGACTCAAAGATACAGCCTCCTCTCCTAACTTGTGCATGTTGCCACCTCTGACCCACTCTCCACCCTGCAGCCAAGTGATCTTTTCCAGAAGCACAGTTGATTGCTGCTCTCAGTATCAAGTGCAAACCCTTTGTCACCTTCTCACCTTACCTCTTGTCACCGCCCCCCCGCCCCCCCAGGCTTTAGGTACTGCAGAACTCACCCCCTGCCCTCTAATTTACCTGCAGGCCATTGCCAAGGCTGTGCCTTCTTCTCTTCTCTTCTCTTCTCTTCTCTTCTCTTCTCTTCTCTTCTCTTCTCTTCTCTGTCTTTTCTTTTTTTACATTTATTTATTTCTTTATTTTGAGAGAGAGAAATAAAGAGTGGGGGGAGCCCAACACATGGCTCAAACTCACAAACCATGAGATACCGTGACCTGAGCCGAAGTTGGACGCCTAACTGACTGGGCCATCCAGGTGTCCCCAGGCTGTGTCTTCTGCCTGGGATGTCTCCCCATGTCCTCATCAACTAAGTGGTCTTTCTCTTCTACACGTGGCATCTACTTCTCTTCTTCCCAAGAGGTCTTCTCAGGCTGGGTGAGGGACCACCCTGTGTACCACTCTCCACGCTACTGGTTGCACACCTTCCAGCCCCCATCTGTTCCCTGGATTTGATGTCTGGGGGTGGGGGTGGTGAAAGCTCCTGGCAGGCAAGATCTGTACCCTTTGTAACCTAACATAGTGCTTAGCTTGTGGAAGGAGTTTAGTAGATATTTGAGGAATGAATGCCAATGCTCTAAAGTGTGTAGACACATTCAGAGATGGGGCAGGAGACAGCATATGAGGAAGAATGTGAGAGGTGGTCACCAGGAGCCCCTTCCTGCTTTGCGATGGTGCTGCACAGAAGAGTGTAGACAGAGGCCGCCGCCCCACCAGGCTACTTGCCTTGTGGAGGTTCTAGAGTTTTGTGGAGCCTGGAAGACCAGCTGGAAGGGAGGCTGGCAAGGAAGGTTGGAGTGTGAGGCCCCTGAGTCGGGGCGGAGAACCCCACCCCCCTCCTGGAGGGAAGGAGTGGGCTTCATCTTTCATTGTACTTTGCCCTGAAGGATAGAGCCTTGTTCTTCAAGGCATCTTGGAGAGCACTGTGCTTTCCAAGCACACCACAGCCATACAGGCAGAGAACGTACAGACTCACATGGTACCTTGTTGTCTTGCCATGGTGTGATTGTCGGGACTTTATGAAAAATGAAGTTTTGGGGCTCCTGGGAGGCCAGTTGGTTAGGTGTCCAGCTTTGGCTCAGGTCATGATTTCTCAGTTCATGAGTTTGAGCCCCACATCAAGTTCTGTACTGACAGCTCAGAGCCTGGAGCTGAAGAGCCAAAAATTAAGTCCTCCATTAAGAGAAACCTCAGGCTGCATGTAGTCCCAGTCCCAGGAAAAGCCTCAGATTGTTCAAGGCTAAAGCCATCCTCAGACCGCCCTCAGTTCAGCTAATCAAAAAGTAAAAAGAAACATTCCTTTCGTCTGAGTCAAGGCTGGGAACTGCAGATACAAACTAGCCAATTTCTCATTGCTTGCCTGAACCCCACGTGGGCCCTTTGAACTCACCTCATAATTGGTCATTTTCAAAGGATTCTCAAGAGTCATGATTGGGTCCCACTAAAAGTAATGAACACCTCACAGATACTGAATGGTCAAAGCTGTAATTGTAATTGGTGCTTATGTGATGATGCTACATGTACTGTAACACCCCCATCCCTTACTCCTTAAAAACCTTGTTAGCTATTGTTCTTCGCTTCACCTTGCTGCCATGACACTGGTAGGCTGGTGAGCCCCTGCTCGAGCTTGTAATAAAGACCCTTTTGTATTTGCATCGGTGCCGGCTCCTTGGAGGTCTCTGGGACTCCCGATTCGGGCACAACAGAGCCTGCTTCAGATTGTGTCTCCCTCTCTCTGCTCCTCCCCTGCTCACACTCTTTCTCTGTCTCTCTCAAAAAGAAATAAACGTATATAAAAATGAAGTTTTGTTTGGGGTTTGGAGGGCCTGAGGTAAGGAGATTAGCAGAGCGTAAGCACTTATCTCAATAATTAAAAAGTTAACATGGGAAGCAATTTAAGTAATAATGCAGAAGGTGATCTCGGGGTGGTCTTGGCCTCTGACTGTTAATGTTTATGATCCTGTCGATCTGGCAGCTTCCCAAGGTGCCTGAAACAGCCACGCCGGGTGGTGCTGTTAGGATTGTTTTGTCAGCATTGAGGATTTGGGGGTTTGATATGAAAATTTCACATTGCAAAATAAAGGGGGAAGTGAGATTTTCAGTGTGTGTTTAGAGTTGACGGTGGCTCGCAGTCTTAAAGTAATGATCCGTACTCATTGATTTTTGTTGTGTTGCTTTTCCAAGAAGATGGATGGAGGCAGAGTGTGCTCAAGAGGGTGGCACTTTATTTACAGGCCATCTTGAATAGAGTCATGATAGGGTTTTTGGGCCTGCAGTGTAAGAGGTTTTCATCTAATAAGGCTGTTTGTCTGTTGTGGCCACACTTGGTGTGATTATCAAAGTAGATGGATAATGAACCTACCATTGTTATGCAGATGAGGAGAATCAGTTCACACCCTTTGTCACGTGTTTCTGCCTCATGAGATTTGGTGGTTAAAAAAAGCCACTTATGATCTTAGTTTTGTTGCAGATAGGATTCCTCTTTATTTATTCACTGATTCATTTATTTATTTTAAAGTTTATTTATTTTGAGAGAGAGAGAGACAGAGAGAGAGAGAGAGAGAGGGAGGGAGGAAAGGGCAGAGAAAAAGGTAGAGAATCCCAAGCAATTTCTGCACTGTCAGTGTAAAGCCAGATGTGGGGCTATAACTCCTGAACTGTGACATCATGACCTGAGCTGAAATCAAGAGTCAGACACTTAATTGACTGAGCCACCCAGTCAAAAAGTGCCGTGATAGGATTCCAATTTAAATAGATGGTCTGATTTATTTTTATTTTTTTTCTTTCATAGTTTATTGTCAAGTTGGTTTCCTTTTTTTAAAAAATTTTTTTTAATTTCTGAGAGAGAGAGAGAGAGACAGACAGACAGCGTGAGCAGGGGAGGGTCAGAGAGAGAGGAAGACACAGAATCCGAAACAGGCTTCAGGCTCTCAGCTAGCTGTAAGCCCTGAGTCCGAAGCAGGGCTAGAACCCACCAACCATGAGATCATGACCTGAGCAGAAGTCTGACGCTTAACCGATTAAGCCACCCATGGGCCCCAGGTGGGTTTCCATATAACACCCAGTGCTCATCCCAACAAGTGCCCTCCTCCATGCCCGAGATGGTCCAATTTAAAAGGTATCTATACCCTAGTCTCTAGATCTTGTTACTTTGCAGATGTGACGAGTGAAGGGAACAGAGACAGAGAGATATCCTGGATTATCCAGGGGCCCCTGATGCAATCATGGGGTCCTTCTAAGAGAGGCTGGAAGAGTCAGAGGAGAGGTGGTGGGATGATGGGATTATGGAAGCAGAGGTTGGGGTGATGTGCTGTGGAGAGGGAGGAAGGGGCCACAAGCCAAGGAATGTGGATAGCTTCTAGAAGCTGGAAAAGTCAAGGAAATAGATTCTCCCCTAGGGCTCCCAGGAGGAGCCAGCTTAGTCAACAACTGGGCTTTCACCTGGTGAGACCCTTCTGAGGCAGTGGATTTGTGTTGCTTTAAGTTACTAACTTTGTGATACTTTGTTACAAGAGCCATAGGAAATGAAGACAGACCCACTGGCTGAACTTTAAAGGGGGCACCAAGTTGACCAGTTGTCCTGTCCCTGCACTGGGCATTCATTTTGATAAGTCTTTGTAGCACTGGCCTGCCTTTCATAATTAACGCAAGCTTAATTTGGGCACCAAATCTTCTTTGCCCTGCCTGGGTGTACTTGCACCTTTCGGGAGGTGGATGTTCTGCCTGTTGCTCTTCTGGAATGATATCCGCTGGGCCATTAGTGGGAAACATCTGGTGAAATGAAAGTCAGCTCCCTGGGGGTGGGGGAGGAAGATGAACAGGGACCTGCAGGGGGTCCCTGAGAGTTAGCACCTCAGCTGTGCTCCCCTCTGGGTATTTGAGGTTTATGTATTGGCTGTGTGACAACTGCGTCTACTGTCTATCCTTGTGGGCATGGCCAGGTGTGTGTGCAGGTGGACAAAGAGAACCGAGTTATTTTTTTTAATGTTTTATTTTACTTTTGAGAGAGAGAGAAACAGAGAAAGAGAGAGAGAGAATGAGAATGAATGGGGGGGGAGAGAGAGAGAGAGAGAGAGAGAGAGAGAGAGACACACACACACAGAATCAGAAGCAGGCTCCAGACTGCTTGAACTGTTAGCACAGAGCCAGCGTGGGGCTCGAACCCACAAACCACGAGATCATGACCTAAGCTGAAATTGGATGCTTAAACGACTGAGCTACCTGGACGCCCCAAGAACCGAGATGTTCTTGAGGGGCAGTGCCTTCTCCATGCTTATTCCAGAGCCAGACCTTTGAGGAAGTGGCCCTCATGTTCCTATCCCGTTCTGCCCCCAGCACTGGGTCCCTTGATCTGCCCACCTCTCAGTCTTGGGGATGAGATGACGGGCCTCAGCATGGGCTTTGCAGGCCTCCTCTTCTCTTCTGACTAACTCCACAGCTGCAGCTGGTGAGCTCGGAGCCTGGCCGCCTGGCCCCCGCCATCAAGTATAGAAAGGCTTGGCTGTGTTGCTGCTGTGGGACCAGACCTCCCGGCCCTGTGTCATCATAAGATGAGCCTTAAAATCAGAGCTGCTTTAGCCTCAAAAATGCGCCTCCTGAGATTAAGAAAGC
The DNA here is from genome assembly GCF_008692635.1 of Crocuta crocuta. Classification (NCBI taxonomy): domain Eukaryota; kingdom Metazoa; phylum Chordata; class Mammalia; order Carnivora; family Hyaenidae; genus Crocuta; species Crocuta crocuta. Next base: position 8,537,623 of record NW_027529641.1, on the reverse strand, counting down.
TCCGTCATAAATAGTGCTCAGAGCTAATGATGGATTTATTATTCAGTACTGGGATTATACTCTAGTCTGTTTATGGGTTTTTCCTCTAAATTGCTGATGTTTGAAGTGGAAATGTTCGATGCTGATTAATGCTTCTGCTTCAAGATTTGCTTTCAGGCAACTTATTTATAAATAACATAGCTTTTCAAGGAACACCGCAAATTTCAAGAATAATTAGCGCAATGAAATGCAGAGCCACACCAGGGTGCTGGAGAGCCCAGTTCTCCATGTGGGAGCGTGGAAATCTGGGTCCTGGCACCATTGGGAAAGGGGGGCATTTGCATATGTGGATTCATTTGATTTTCAGAATAGTAGGGATTAATTTGTACAGAGGAAGAGCCCGAGGCTCAAAGAGTTCAGAGTTTTGCCTGGGGACCCCACTCCTGAGAGGGGGTGCTGGCATTTGTGCCGAGGCTGGTGCCCCCTCTGTGTTGCTGGCTCTTCCAGGGTGTATGTTTCATTTCTTTGTCATCATGTCTATTTCTCCATCCTCTTTCTCCCCAATATCCCTGTTCCCTTTGACCTGAGGAGACTCTGGTTAGTTTTGGAAAAAAGCATTAAGATTTTTGAACCCTGAGATTGAAGAAAAGTCTTCTCTTTTATCCCTTCATTTGTTCATTCATTTATTTAAAGATCTTTGGTTTGACTTTTGAACTTCCTGCTCTGTGTACCTTCAGAATTGGGCAGATGAGGGGAAGCTGTGTGTCTGAGGGCACCGGGGGCCCCAGTTTTCTCCTTCCAGCCTCATAACTGTCAGCAGCCCTGCTTAATTCTGTTTTCCAAGCAGCAGTGCCTGCCTAAGCCTGTGGCCGGTGAAAGTTAATAAGGATATTTCTGTTCTTGTCTTTGTCCTGTGTCACTGTGTTGTGGGCTTACTGCCCCTGTTCTCTTGATAGAGGTAAGACGTTATAAATGTAGATGCAAGCTGTGGCATGTGATCTTCATTCTCAGGGAGCTCACTGCACGTTTGGTGATACTCACTTCAAACAGGCAGAGGATGGAACCTTAGGTGAATGACCCAAATTATGGGGAAAATCACAACTCCCCTGTGTTGTGCAGTGCCAAGCACATATTAGGTGCTTAGTAAATACTGTTGAAGGAGACACTGGCTGGTCTGTGAGGTTGGCATGGGCAGGGGGCGATAAGGTTCCAGGCCGCAGAGAGCAAGCATCACTTGGGGGTAGTCTAGTCAGCAAGTCCACTTTTTAATACAGTCACCCAAAGGCTCTGCCTGAGAAACGGCACTGATTTGGCTTCTGTCCATCTTACCTGTTCGGTTTCCTGTTCAAGTGCAGAGAACAGAGGAAGAGGGGAGGAAAGGGAGTGGAGGCTGAGCAGCATGCAGAGTGGTAAAGTTGCTGCTGTTTGCATGGCTGCATCCAGACTGCCAGGCCCTGGAACCCTCAGTAAGGCTACCACACCCACAGAGTAGCATGGGCATGGTGTGTGTTTGTGCATGTGTGTGCATCAGGCAGACAAGAGAGGAAGGAATGCTTGCAAGGAGTAGAGCTTCTAGAAGACCAGGATTTAGTGGAGGCAGCAAGTTGTGGCAGCTTCAGGAATAGAAGCCGCCTGAGTTTCTATAGAAATCTTGGGGTCTTTGCATGGTTTGTGGAAAGGTGTGTAAACCAGAAGTCTGTCTGGATTGCTCAGGAGAGGTGCCTGACCTCATTGAGGAGGCACACCTTTCCTGTTGGCTTTTGGTGGTGGTAGTTGTTGTTGTTTTAAAGTTTATTTATTGATTGATTTTTAAAGAATTTAACGTTTATTTTTGAGAGAGAGAGAGAGAGACAGAGTGTGGGTTGGGGAGGGACAGAGAGAGGGAGACACAGAACTTGAAGCAGGCTTCAGGCTCCATGCTGTCAACACAGAGCCCAGTGCAGGACTTGAACTCATGAACTGCGAGATCATGACCCGAGCTGAAGTCAGACTCTTAATCAACTGAGCCACCCAGGCGCCCCAAGTTTATTTATTTATTTTGAGAGAGAGAGAACGAGTGAGAGAGAGCATGAGCAGGGGAGTGGCAGAGAGAGGGGGAGGGAGAGAATCCCCCTCCTCACTGTTAGTGTGGAGACGATGTAGGGCTGAACTTACAAACTGTGAGATCATAACCTGAGCCAAGACCAAGAGTCAAATGCTTAACCAACTGAGCCACCCAGGTGCCCCTGTTGTTAATAAAGTTTGAATTTTAGAACAGTTTTCAGTTTTATGTTTCTAGAAAAGTTGCGCAGATAGGATAGAAAGTACCCAAGTACCCCTTGCCCAGCTTCCTTTTTTAAACATTTATTTGTTTGATTCTTTTTAAGTGGGCTCCAGCCCAACTGGGTCTTAAACTCATAACCCTGAGATCAAGAGTCAAACCCTCTAGCGACTGAGCCAACCAAGCACGCTCCATCTTGCATCAACATGATACATTTGGTACATTGCTACTAACTAAAATTTTTAGTTCGTATCCAGTGTCCTCTTTTTATTCCAGGAGCTTATGCAGGATACCACATTATATTTAGTTATCATGTTTCCTTAGCCTTTTCTGGTCTGTGGTAGTTTTTGGACAGTTTTGAGAAGTACTGGTCTGGTGTTTTGTAGAATGTCTCGATTTGGGTTTATCTGATCATTTTTCTCATGGTTAGATTACGTTATAGGTTTTTGAAAGGAGGACCACAGAGGTTAGATGCCATTCTCCACATATCATCTCAGATGTACGTCCGTCAACATGATTTATTGCCATTGCCATTGGTTGACCTTACTCACCCAGCTAAGGTGGTCTTTGCTGGGTTTCTACACTGTAAAGTTACCCTACCCCCTTTCTGTATTTCTCTTTGGAAGGAAGTCACCATGCATAGTCCACATTTACAGAGTGGGGCATTATGTTCCACCTCCTTGACAGGAGAGTATCTACATAAATTATTTGCAGTTTTTCTATTGGAGACTTGTCTGTTCCTTCCCACTTATTTAAGCCTTTCTTTATATCAATATGGACTCATGGATATTTATAATACAGTCCTACACTATTTTGTTGCTCAGATTATTCCAGCTTTGATCAATGGAAGCTTTTCCAGGTTGGCACCTGTCTCTTTGACATACCCCTATTTTTTTAAAAAAATTACTTTTTGAGTACTTCCTTACTTACTGTCCCAGCAAGATGCTCCAGGCTTGTCTTGTGTTTTCCATTCCTAGCCCTAGAATCAGCTGTTTCTCTAAGGGCCCCTCCTTCTTTTTATTAATTCCTATTATTGGAGAATGGTATTTAGAGACCAAGGTCTGACTGTTGAGAGGGCTTGTGGCTACTGAGGTGACATTGTTTCTAGCTCCTCTCATTGGACAGAGATAGGAAATCGAGTGTGTATGCTAACCTGTGTACACCAGCATACTTCCCTTTGTTTTTGGAATACATAGAATACATGGCCCCATCTAATAGCCAAGCCCTGGACCCAGTGTCCTGATCACTCATGGGTGCCATGCCAACACATCCCAGAGTGGAAAGGAAATGTTAGATGGGTGGTTGAGTAGAGCAGGAACAAACAAAAGATCATTTTCAAGGTATACAGGAAATACAGAGAATCATAAGAGGAACATCTGGGTACTTACTACCCAGTTTAAGAAATAAAGTATGTGCAGTTCAAGCTGCTTTGAATGCCCCTCCCCAATCACCCCTTTGAAACCTACAAAATGAAGCTACTATTTAGCATTTTGGGGCATATTTTTGTTTTTTACTCTGTGCATATGCATAAATGATCTCTCTTATTATTATGTAGGTCATCAAACTGTAATATATAAAGATGATAGTTTACTATGTTCCTGCAACTTGAATTTTCATTAACTGAGAACTTTTATACGTATTTATCTTCTCAGCAATTCTGAGAAACATGAGAGTAATGGTCTCCATGGTTCTGACAAAGAAGCAGAATTTACAGTAATGATACGATTTTTTGCCAACCTCAAGTGGCTAATAAAAATAGGCTCAGATTTGTATCTTCAGAGACCAAGTCTGTGCCCTTTGTACTGCATAGATGTTGAAGTTCATCAGGGAAGGGAAGATGAAACTGATCTCCATGGTCCTTTCATAACCTGGTCATGCCTTGTGGCCCAGAGGACCTAACATCTCCCTTCACCTGGAATCCCAGCCCCACTCGGGGTTTTGTAGTCTCCAGAAGTTTTGGTGAAATGAGGACTCGTATGGTTGGTTCAGACCCCCACCCCCTTATCACCTCCTTCCCTGCCAGCATCTGTACCCATATCCTTTGCGCTCCTCCCGAGACTGGAAATAACGTATCCGGCTCAGAGCCACCCCCTGGCTCATGTTAGCGCCAGATGCCACGCCTGGAACTTCTCTCTACCCCCCAGCGCCATTCTCTGCTCTCTATTGGATCCTTTTTCTGCACATTCACACATGCTGCTTTTCTCTCCATCTTGCTCCCACCTCCTCCTCCTGCTACTGTCCTATTTTTCTGCTTTGTTTTGCTGTAGAACTTCTGGAAAGAGTTGTCTCTACTGGCTTTCTGCAGTTCCCTCCATCCCATTCTGTTAAACCCGTACTGCTCCACGATTTGCCCCTTCTGCTGACACATGTACCAACCCTGCCCAAACCGTGCCCATCAATGTCAGTAAGTACCTCCAGGCTCCACATCTAGCGGTCATTTCTCTGTCCTCCTCTTAACTTGACCTGTCATGGCGTTTATCTTCTCCCTTACCCAGGAGACGCTTCTTCCCTCGCCTTTCGGGCAGCCTTATGCCTGGGATTTTCTTTTCACTCGTCTCAGTGCCCTTACTGACCTCTGGGTGTTGGAGTGTCCTCGGGATCAATCCCTGCACCTCTTTCCTGCTTGATACATACTCACGCCCTGGTTGGTCTCATCCAGTTTTGTCACATTAAATCCATCCATATGCCGAAGCACTCTGAATTTATATCTTAGCTCAGACTTTTCTCCTCAGCGCCAGACTCGTGTACCCAAGCCCACACAACGCTTCCCCCTGGAGGGCTAGCGGACATCCTGCAGAACATTTGTCATCTGTCCCCCATCGTGCCTCCCAACACGAGTTTCCCATTGCAGTAGATGGCACCTCTATCCTTCCAGATGCCTGGACCATAGACTGAGTCAACCTTGACTCCTGTCTTCCTCTCAAGTCCTACCTCTAAGCTGTTGCAGAATCCCATCCTTGGTCACCATCTGCACTGCCCCAGTTATCTCCCTGACAGAGTGTTGCACTAGCCTTGTTTCCTATTTCTGCCCTGGCCCCACATCTTCCTAGCCAGGTCTGTCTGTTTGGCACAGCTTTAAGACCTAAATCAGGGTTATTGGCTTTACAGCTTAAATCAGATCATGACACTCCTCAATCCGAAACCCTCACTCAGAGTAAAAGCTGGTGGCTTCCCTCAACTGTTTCCTCTTTGACTTATTTACGAAAACTCTTCGCTGCAAAAACCTAGCTGGTTAAGTTTATCAAACCCTTCTTCACATACTGGGTCAACATTTCTTCTCCATGCGGCCTCTGTAGACCACCCTGTTTAGTTCTGGCAGCCCTCTCCCCAGGCATGAGCACCTTCCATGTTAACTCTGTAACTTATTGATTATTGCCTGCATCCCCTCCAGAGTGGAAGCCTGGAAGCTCAGGGGCTTGGCTGACTTCATTCAGCCCTGGGTTCCCAGGGCCTGACACATGACATAAGGAGATACTCCATGGCAGCCCGGTGTGGTGATGATCTTCACTCAACAGCAAGGGCCTCCTTAAATTTTTTAGTCTGGGCCCCTCACTTGCCTTACCCTAGTCTTGTTTGTACCTGGAGCAAAGTCCAGTAGCTTCTTGTCCCAATCTACCCTGATGTCCTCAGAACTCCAGAACCAACCTTTCTTGGTGGCTTGGCTTCTGTGAGTGTCCCTCCAGAGGGTGTCCCTCACTCTGGGCACCTTGGTGGCATACAAGTAGACATTGACTGGTGGGCTTGGTTTCCTCCAAGACAGGACTGGGCCAGAGGCACAACCACCTGACCCTTCATGCCTGTCACCCACAGGATGACTCAGTCCCTGGGCCTTCCCAACAATACTTCTCTGTGAGTATTTGTTGCATTGAACAGAGCTAGGATTGTAGGTCTTTTTCAGACATTTTTATTTTAAATCACAATAAAAAATAGCACCTTATTTCACCATCTAGGACATCTGTACATTATAGATCTCAAACAGAAGGTTCAGGAAACAAGTTTTTTGCACTCATGAGAGGTGATGCATTCTATGTAGTGTTCTTCTTTGTTTTGAAAATTCTGGTTGCTTCCCAGTAAATGGACTTTATGATCTGCCTGTGGGTCCCCAGCAGTCTGTAGGCCATGGCTCTTTCCACCAAGCTTATCATCTTACAGATGAGACTTCTGAGCCCTAAAGAGCTATGAGTCTGACTAAGGTCACATAAGCTAATTTGCCAAAGAGCCAGAACTAGAACCCCATCCTCAGATTCCCATCCTGTGGCTTTTTAAGACCCTTATAATTAATTTTAATGATTGTGCCATTGTGGCTTATTTAAATTACTCCAGGAGGAACATCAGCTCTATTAAAGAAATTGTATTGTAGCTGCCCACCTGCTCTATTCAGGGAAATGGCATCTATTGTGGGGTTTCTTCTTGGTAATTAAGAGAGTCTAAGAAGCTGGTTTTATAGTCATTGATTTAACTGTAGATAACAATGAAGTTAAGTAAGAAGGTTGGTTTCATCTATGGGAACATATGAGTGATTTGAATTAGAAAGGGTGTTCACCACAGCACTGCTCAGGTGACTGGGGAGGCATGCCAGCCTTTGCAGGACTCTGGACCAGCTCCTACATGGTGCCCCAGGGGCAGGGCTGTGATGTTGGGTAGGGGTCACAGCCCCATTCTGCTAGGTGTCCTTGGGACAGAAACTGGACCCTGGATGCAGGTGTTAGTTTTGACTTTTGGTTGTTTTTGACCAAGAGCTGAGAGAAGTACAATCTTGGGCCCCCAGCCCGGCTCTGCTGACTCAGAGTCCCTGTGTTAACAAGACCCAGGATTTATAGGCACATCATGGTTGGAGCAGCTATGGTCTAAGGATTTGGGTTTTTAGTTTATAGTTTTTTATCATCAAATTGATCATCCTGAAAAACTCACAGCTATTATTATTGTTATTTATTTATTTATTAAAAGTTTTAAGATGGTTATTTATTTTGAGAGAGAAAGAGAGACAGAGTGTGAGTGGGGGAGGGACAGAGAGAGAGAGAGAGAGAGAGGGAGAAACCATCTGAAGCAGGCTCCAGGCTCTGAGCCGTCAGCACAGAATCTGATGCAGGGCTTGAACCCACAAACCACCTGTGCCGAAGACAGCCATTCAACCGACTGAGTCTCCCAGGTGTCGCCCAAACTCAGGGTTATTAGGGTTTGTCTACTTGTTCAGGACACCATAGTAGGTGCTAAGTTAAGAAGGAGTTATGGCAGGGCCACCTGGGTGGCTCAGTCGATTGAGTATAAGACTTTGGCTTAGGTCACGATCTTGTGGTTTTTGAGTTCAAACCCCACATCAGGCTTGCTGCTGTCAGTGCAGAGCCTGCTTTGGATTCTCTGTCCCACTCTTCCTGCCCCTCCCCTACTTGTGCCCTCTCAAAATAAATTAACATTAAAAAAAAAAGTTATGGCAGAGCTCTCCCTGCATTGCTGTTTAGTGGGAATGAAGGGAGAGGTACACAGTCATAAATCACAGTGTTTTAGAAACCGGGAGTTCTGTGGGCGCCCAGAGGCAGGCAGGCTGTGGACCCATGAGGAGCAGGAGGGGATGGCGTCCCCAGCAGGGGGAGCTGCATGAAGAAAGATCTGGAGGCAGGACTGACTGCTCAGGGTGCAGTGGAGGCAGGTGATGGCCAGATTCTGGAAGGCTTTAAATCTTTCTGTGTTTATGTTTATTTATTGATTTATTCCCTCTTCTGTTTTTTTCCCCTCTTTATTATATATATTATATATATATAATATATTATATACATACAATACCCTGTGCTCATCCCAACAAGTACC
>NW_027529641.1:8499368-8529186 GCF_008692635.1 Crocuta crocuta | reverse complement strand
CACTGCCCATTTATTCCCTCTTTTGTTTTTTTACCCTCTTTATTATATATATAATATATATATATATTCTATACATACAACACCCAGTGCTCATCCCAACAAGTGCTCTCCTCAGTGCCCATTTCTCCTCTCCCCTGCCTACCCCCCATCAGCCCGCAGTTTGCTCTCTGTATTTAAAAGTCTCTACAGTTTGCCTCCCTCTCTGTTTGTAACTATTTTTCCCCTTTTCTTTACCCATGAACTTCTGTTAAGTTTCTCAAGTTCCACATATGAGTAAAAACATATGATATCTTTCTCTGACTGATTTATTTCATTTAGCATAATATACTCCAGTTTTATCCACGTTGTTGCAAATGACAGGATTTCATTCTTTCTCATTGCGAAGTAGTATTCCATTGTATATATAAACCACATCTTCTTTTTTAAAAATTTTTTATAGTTTTTAAATTTATTTTTGAGACAGAAACAGAGCATGAGTGGGGGAGGGGCAGAGAGGGAAGGAGACACAGAATCTGAAACAGGCTTCAGGCTCTGAGCTGCCAGCACAGAACCCGATGTGGGGCTCAAACCCATGAACCATGAGATCATGACCTGAGCCGAAGTCAGACACTTAACCAACTGAGCCACCCAGGTACCCCAAACCACATCTTCTTTATACATTCATCAGTTGATGGACATTTGGGCTCTTTCCATAATTTGGCTATTGTTGAGAGTGCTGCTATATGTTTATTTTTTTAATTTAAATTCAAGTTAGTCAATATACAGTGTAGTCTTGCCTTCAGGAGTAGAACCCATTGATTCATCTCTTACATATGATACCCAGTGCTCATCCCAACAAGTGCCCATCACCCATTTAATCTCTCTTCCATCCACCTCCCCTCCAGCAACCCTCAGATTTTTCTCTGTATTTAAGAGTCTTTTATGGTTTGCCTCCCTCACTGTTTTTAGCTTATTTTTCCTTCCCTTCCCCTATGTTCATCTGTTGTGTTTCTCAAATTCGTCATATAAGTGAAATCATATGATATTTGTCTTTCTCTGACTTATTTCGCTTAGTGTAATATACTCTAGTTCCATCCACGTTGTTGCAAATGGCAAAATTTGCATTCTTTTTCATTGCCAAGTAGCATTCCATTGTATATATATACCACATGTTCTTTAAATCTTAAGATATTTGGACTTTATCTAGTAGGTCATGGGAGCCACTGTAATTTTGTTTAATTTCAAAAAAATTTCAGATTTTTATAAATTGTGGTATATCTTAGTCCATGCTATAACAAAATAGCATAGATTCAGTGACTTATGAAAAACAAGCATTTATTTCTTATGCTTGTGGAGGTTGGGAATCGGGATGGGGAATGAGGAATCAGGATCTAAGTGCCCGAAGATGGGGTTTAGTGAAGGCTTCCTGGTTCATAGACAGTGACTTCTCCCTATGTCCTCATATTGTGGAAAGCGTGAGGGAGCTCCCTGGGGTCTCTGATATCAGGACCCAAATCTTCTTCATGAGAGCTCTACCCTCATGACCAAATCACCTCTCAAAAGTTCCCTACTTCCTATTATTATCCCATTGAGGATTAGACTTTCAACATAAAAGTTTGCAGACACAAATCTTCAGACCATATGATATGGTAAAATATACAAAACATAAAATTTACGTTTTAATCACTTACAAGTATATAGTTAGTTCAGCAGCATTAAGCACGGTCACATTGTTGTGCTATCATCCCCACCATCCATCTCCAGGATTCTTTCCCTTTTGCAAAACTGAAACTCTGTACTCATCACAAAATAACTCCCCATTCCTCTCCTCCCCCAGTGGCAGCCACTATTGTGCCCCTTGTCTCTATGAATTTCATTATTTTAGGCACTTCATTTAAGGGGAATCACATAATTATGTTTCCTGACTTTATTTGGTATGATGTCCTCAAAGCTCATCCATGTTGTAGCACGTGTCAGAATTCCTCTCTTTTTTAAGGCTGAATAGTATGCCATTTTATAAATACACATTTTGTTCATCCATTCGACTGTCAGTGTAAGCTTGGGTTACTTCCACCTTTTGCCTTTTGGGAATAATACTACTATGAACATTAGTGTAAAAATACCTCTTCAAGTTCTTACTTAAAATTTTTTTTAATGTTTACTATTTTTGAGAGAGAGCGAGCGAGTGAGAGAGCAAGCATGAGTGGGGGAAGGTCAGAGAGAGAGAGAGTGTCACAGGATCCAAAGCAGGCTCCAGGCTCTGAGCTGTCAGCACAGAGCCTGACACAGGGCTCGAACTCATGATCTGTGAGATTATGACCTGAGCTGAAGCCGGATGTTCAACTGACTGAGCCACCCAGGCATCCAAAGTTCCTGCTTTTAATTCTTTTGGGTAAATACCCAAAAGTGGACTTGCTGGCTCATATGCTAGCTAGTTTTAATTTTTTGAGGAATTTCCATATTGTTTTCCATTGGTTGTACTTTTACATTTCCAAAGTGCACAAGGATTCCAGTTTCTCTACATCTTGCCAACACTTTTGTTGTTTTCTGTTTGTTTGTTTTTTGATAGTATCCATTCTAATGGGAGAGAAGTGATATTTCAGTGTGTCTTTGATCACATTTCCCAGATGGTTGGTGATGTGGGGCATCTTCTCACATAGGAACGCTCTGGGTACTTTGAGCAGTTCCGCGGTGGGGGGTGTAGACTGCTCCCTTGCACATGCAGATCAAGCCTCCTACATGCTGCTTTGGTGGCTTCTGTGGGAACATGATGTGTCCAGGATGCTGTCCCCAAGCCAGGAAGGAGCATTGTTTATTTTGACAGGTGGCCTGTCTGCACTCAACCCTCTATGATTGCTCCCAAGACTGTGTTCCCACTACAACTGGCAAAGGAGCTGAGACAGGTGGAAGAGCATTTGAAGGCCATGGCCGTTGCTGTGGGTGTGTTTGTGGGAGCGGTGGGTATTAGTGCTGCCATCTGGTATTTTTGCTGCTCCTCGTCCTGGGTGCACGGGAGCATTGTGCTTCTCCACTGCTTAGAGATGGCTATGTGACTTGTTTTGGCCAAATAGGAGAAGTGAAAGGCAGGTAGGAGCTTTGAGAGCTTTTCCATGACCTCTCTTCCTCAGTCACATCAATCCTAGAAGCATATATTGAGGTTTTGCCATAACATCCAAGAGGCTGATGGATCTGTACACCAACAAAAGTGGGTCTGTAAACCAGACCCACAGTAGATGTTGAGTGAGCAAGACAAACGATTACTAAGCTATAGCACTGTGATTTAGGAGTTGTTACTGCACTGCATCCTAGCCTATTCCTACTGATCTAGGAGGAACCTGCAAAGTGTTTTGCATGTAGAGGTAGGTTAAAATGAAAATGTGGCATTTGGGGTAATCCCATATGCTTCTTCATACCTCGAGCTAATGAATCCCTCAGATGTAGCAGAACAGTTTTGAGATAGCTAGTGGGCTGCGGTTTCCTGTAGGTAAGTCTCTCAATAAAGTGTTAATTATCAGATGTTAATAGTTTCATTTCGCCAGCAGCACACAGCTCTGGCTTGCCGTGGCCTGCAGCCCACCCCAGGTGGGGCTGGGAGCTGATGGGCACTCACGCGGGAGCAGCTCCAGCTGTGCTTAATAACTTCTGTGTTTTCTGGGGCTTAGCAAACCCAGAACCAATTTAGATTTTTAGGAGACAACCTCAAACTCTGAGGACCTCCTTATACTTCCAAAGCAGGCTGGTCATTCTTTTTAGTTATTATTCCCATCTGTTTTTGAAAGCGGAAATGCCTTTTTAATATCAAAACATTTCCCAGACCTTCCTTACTTGACTGTAGTTATATTTTTAGTGTTATTTTGGTCATTCAGTAACTCTTCATTGAATAAATCTTGTAAAGTTTAACTTTTCATGATGGAATTTTTCAAATACCCACAAAAGCAGAGAGAATTATATCATCAGTTCCTGTCATGGGATGAATTGTGTCTCCGTATTCCACCCTCCCACCTGGTCTCCAAATTCATATGTTGAAGTCCTATTCCCCAGGACCTCAGAATGAGACTATATTTGGAGACCGGGTCTTTATTTATTTATTAAAAATATTTATTTATTTTTGAGAGAGAGAGTTTGAGCAGGGGAGGGCCAGAGAGAGGGGGATGGAGAATCTGAAGTGGGCTCTACACTGATGTAGAGCCTGATGTCGGGCTTGAACTCACGAACCATGAACCATGACCTGAGCTGAAGTTGGATGCTCAACCTACTGAGCCACCCAGGTGCCCTTATTTATTTATTTTTTTAAAGTTGATATATTTGTTTTGAGAGAGAGACAGAGAGAGAGAGAGAGAGAGAGAGAATCCCAAGCAGGCTCCATGCTGTCAGGGTGGAGCCTAATGTGGGGCTCAATCCCTGGAACCATGAGATCATGACCATGAGGCAAAATCAGGAGTCATGGATGCTTAACTGACTGAGCCACCCAGGTGCCCCTGGAGACAGGGTCTTTAAAGAGGTAAGTTAGTTAATATGAGGTTATTATAATGGGCTCCAATCCAGTTTGGCTGATCTCTTTATTAGAAGAGGAGATAAGGACACAGACACACACAGAGGGAAGATGATGTCAGGACACGGGGAGAAGGTGGCCATCCACAAGTTAAAGAGAAAGGCATCAGAAGAGACCAGCCTTGCTGACACCTTGATCTTGGAATTCTAGCCTCCAATTTTGTGAGAAAATAAATTGCTATTGTCTAAACCATCTAGACTATGTACTTTGTTATGCCAGGATTAGCCGATTCATATGTTCCCTATACAATATCCTCCAGCTTCAGCATTTTCAATATTTAAATAATCTTCATGGGCTGCCTCTGATGTGCCAGGAGCATGGGGCTTACAGCAGAGATTTAGAGATAGCAGCTGCTCTTGTGAAGCTTACCATCTATAGGAACTGGAAAAGTTCATGAGGCAAAGTTGTAATTAATGGCACTTAGAGTTCTCGTAATTCTGTAGTTTCTGTATACCTTAGAAACCATTTCCAGGACACAGAGTGCAGTCCATCTTCCAGCAGTGCTGGGAATGCAGATGAATTCTCATAACGCTTCAACACTTAATGCTCTCCTGGCATCAATGATTAGGGACCAAGGCCTCAGATATTAGATGAGTTTATGGTGTAAATTGGATGAAAATGGAGTAAGTATGGCCCAGGCAGCTTTGCCTCTGTCAAGCCAAACCTGTCATGTGGATGGGGATTCAGGCCACTTCTGGGAGCCAGCTGACCTCAAGACGATGCAAGATGCAAACACCATTCTTATACAATAAAGAAAGGGATGAGGAGTCACACTGAGAAGTGATTCATTTGCTTACAGATGGATTCATCCAGCACTCCTTTAAATACCAAAGCCCCATGTTACATTTAAAAATACCCAAGTTCACTCAAAAACATTATGCTGAGTGAAAGATGCCAGACACAAAAGTCTACGTATTGCATGGTTCCATTTATACAATGCCTCTAGAAGAGGCCTAATTATAGGTAGAGAAAGAAGATTAGTGGTTGCCTAAGCCTGGGGATGTAGGTGGGGATTGGCTGCCATCAGACATGGGGGTGATGGGAACATTCTAAAACTGCATTGTGGTGATAATTGAGCAACTGAATACATTCACTAAAATTGTCACCACTTATAATAGGTGGATTGTATGGTATATAAATTATACCTCCATGAAGCTGTAAAAAACACTGAGTTCAGCTCTGCGAGAAAATCAAGGGAGTCTTCTTGGAGGAAGTAAGCTCTGAGCTGGATGTGAAGAACCAAGTGTCTTTGGGTAAGGAAGGATGGCTGGAGGGGATTCCAGATGGAGGAATACCATCCTTGGGGAGATGATGGGCAGATGATTGAGGTGGAAGGAAGGAGAAGCTTGTTACAGGTGAAAATGTCAGGGAATTGAAGGGATACTCTGAAATCTCAACTCTTGTTGCACATTCCGGCCACATTCCAGCCACCTGGAAAGCACAGATGCCTGGGCCCCCCTTCCTGGGCATTTGGATTTCATTGGTCTGGGATAGATCTTAGACATTAGTTTTTTGTTTTTGTCTTTTTTTTAAGATGTTAGTGTCAAAAAGTGTTTTTGAATGAAATAATATTCTAATTATATTTCTTTTTCACGTATCAACCGGAATGATTCTGTAGACACCTCCCTCTCATCTCTGTGTTTATCCAGGGGGACAATTCATAGAGACAAGGCAGGGTGCACACATGATTCTTTCACTTCATTTACCAGTTTCAAAGATGTTGAGTGTGTTTCATATAATCTTCCAAAAATGATCAGTTAGTTTTTTAAACTATCATTATGAACTCATGGACTTGAACATATTTGTAGGTTTTAAAGCATTGCTCTCATTAATCCTTATTGAAATTTAAATTGTTCTACCTTTGGCCAATGGAGTGTCTTCAACTTGGCCCTCGAGACCTTTTGATATAATCCTAGTTCTCTTTGATAGCTTCCTTGCCTTTTTAAAAAATGAAGTAGTTTTATTTTTCCATCCCTTCCCACCAGCTTCTTAGTTACGCATTCCTTTATCATTCTTTTAGTGGTTATCCTAGACATTATGACTTATAGCCTTACTTTTAAACTCTAGTGATTATGGAGTTTTCTTTAAATAACTTCCTGGTCAATACAAACACTTTTCATACAGACATCAGTACTTTTTTGAGTTGTGCAGGAGATTTGTGTGGTATCCAGGGTTGAATGGGTGGGGTGTTGGATGAGTAGTGGGTTTATTAAGGAAGTTGACAGCATAGAGGTAGAGAAGAAGATAGGACTGAAAGTCTTCAGTGAATAAGGACCAGTGTGAATTTCTTAGTTGGTTATCAGGTTCATATGTTAAGAAATATTTTTCTATTTTGTTTGTTTGGTGTGGCCTGATAATGATGATGTGGCATTTTCAGTGTATAGATCCTTTTAGGGCTGGGAAAGAGGAATGCTGTTTTGTCAGAGATGCTCCTGTCATTCAGGTACTATAGGAATTGAAATGAAAATTGTACAGCCCAGTGCTGGCAGGGGGGTTTGTTTAAGAATCTCAGCATGAGAGTTTGAAAACTCAAAGGCACCAGTTCTTCAATATGTGAGGGGCCTTCCCCTGTACCTGATGTTTTATTGAGGGCCTTACATGTGTGATGAGTTAGTTCTTCCAATATCTGAGAGATGAGGAAGTGGAGGCTTCTTAAGAGCCTTCCAGACACATTCTCAAAGCCACACAGCTGGCAGGTGGCAGAGTTGGGATTGAATTTAAGTCTGTCTGACTTATTTTTCCACCTCCAAGGGTCTGGCTGAGATCAGGTTCTCATTGACAACACAATCTGACCAAATAGGCTTGTTTTGTTTTGTTTTCTTTCTTCTAAGTTCATTTACTTATTTTGAGAGAGAGGGAGAGAGAGAATTCTAAACAGGCTTCATGCCGTCAGCGCAGAGCCTGATGCAGGACTCAAACCCACCAACTGCGAGATCATGACCCAATCTGAAATCAAGAGACGGATGCTTAACCAACCGAGCCAGCCCCTCCCCAACCTTTTTAAAGTTTAGTTATTAAACTGGGCTTGTTTTAGAATATAAATTGGAAAGAAGCATTATCTTAGCTGTTATCATATTTTTGGGGTGAATTGATATGCTTTTTTCAATTTACTTTTTTATTTTGAAATAACTTTAGATTTATAGGAAGGTGCAAAGAAATGTTCAGAGAGGTCCCATACACCCTTTACCTAATTTTCTGCAATGTTAACATCTTGCATAACTATAGCACAATAATAGCAAAGCCAGGAAATTGACACTGGTATAAACAATAGAACTTACTCAGATTTCACCAGTTATACATGCACAAATATTTGTGTGCATGTGTGCAGTATGTGTGGTAGCTACAATCACATGTGTAGCTAGCTTCTGTGACGAAAACCATAATCAGGATATTTAACTGTATCATCACCAAAAAACTTAATCCTGCTACTCCTTTGTGGCCACACACATGCATACATACCCACTCTTACATTTTTTCTAACCTCTTGCAACCACTAATCTGTCCTGTCCTTCATATCTGTATTATTTCATGAATGTCATGTAAAAGGAGTCTTGAGGTATGTATCTTTTTGAGATTGGCTTTTAGCCCTCAACATAATTTCTGTGAGGTTTATCCATGTTGTTGGATGTGTCAATAGTTCATTCCTTTTTATTGCTGAGTAGTATTCTGTAGTATGCATGTACCCCATTTTAACCTGTCACCCATCAGAGGACGTTTGGGTAGTTTCTAGTATTGGGCTATTATGAATAAGGCTGCTGTGAGCATTCATGTACAAGTTGCCGTATGAAAATAAGTTTTCTTTCTGAGACAGATGCCTGAGTATCTGCAGTTGCTGAGTCATATGGTATCTACTTTTATTTTTAAAGGAGCAGCCAAACTATTTTCCAGAGTGCTGTACCACTTCATATTTCCAGCAGCAATGAATGAGTGACCCACTTTCTCCATGTGCTTGCCAGATGTTGTTACTGTTTTTTATTTTAGCCATTTGGATAGGTGTGTAGTGATATCTCATTGTGTTTTACTTTACATTTTTCAAATGGCTAATAATGTTGGACAGTTTTTCATGTGATTATTTGCCATCTGTGTATCTTCTTAAGTGAAATGTGTTTCATGTCCTTTGCCCATTTTCTAACTATATTTTTTCTGTGGAGTTCTGAGTGTTCTTCATATATTCTAGATTCAAGTCCTTTGTTGAATATATGATTTGCATATATTTTCTCCCAGTCTGTAATTTGTCTTTTCATTCTCTTAACATAACCTCTGTCAGGGAAAAGTTTAAATTTTGATGAGGCCCAACTGACCAACTTTCCTTTTATGGATACTGCCTTTGGTGTCAAGTCTAAGAACTCTTTGCCAAATCCTAGGTCTCACAGATGTCTCCTGTGACTTTTTATTCTAGAGGTTTTAGGTTTTTTTTGTTTTACATTAAAGTCCACGACACACTTGGAGTTGATTTTTATACAATCTGTGAGCTGTAGGTCAAAAAATACTTTTTTTTGCCTATATATGTCCAAATGTTCCAGTGCCATCTATTGAAAAGGCTCTCTTTCATCTATTGAATTGCTTTTGCTCTTTTTTTTTTTTTTTTTAAACCAGATGGGCATATTTGAGTAGATTATTTTTTCTGGTTTCTCTTTCAGTTCCACTGATCTGTCCATCCTTCTGTCAATAGCAACAGTCTGGATTGCTATAGCTCTACCATAAGCCTTAATATTGACTAAAGTGATTTCTCCCACCTTATTCTCCATTTGCAAAAATCTTTAACTATTCAAGGATGCTTTTTCTTTTTAAATAAGGTTTAGAATAAATTTATCTGTATCAACCAAAAACCATGCTGAGATTTTGATAGGATAGATCAATTTAGGACAGAGTTGACATTTCTTTATGTTGAGTTTTCCAATTCATCAACATAGTATATCTCTCCAAGTATTTAGATATTCCTTGATTTATTTCACCATCATTTCGTAATTTTCATCATACATATCTTGTACATATAAAAATATTTATTCATAGATATCTTATTAACTTTGAAGCAATTGTAAATGGTATCGCTTTTTAAAATTATGATTTCTATTTGATGTCATTATATAGAAATGCAGTTGGGGACACCTGGGTGGCTCAATGCATTGAGTGTGGCTCAGGTTATGATCTCACAGTTAATGAAATCAAGCCCTGCATCCAGCTGCGTGCTGATGGCTGTCTACCACCCCCCAAACCCCACTCATACTCTCTGTCTCTCTCTCTCAGAATAAATAAACATTTTAAAAAAAGGAAAAAAGAAATGTGATTGATTTTCATGTATTGATCTTATATATTAAAGCCGTTTTCTGAACTATGTTTTCCTCTAAGCACTATGGGCTGTATCCCACAAATTTGGTAGGTTGTGGTTTTTAAATTTTATTTACTTTTACTTTCTAAGTTTGTTTTGGGAGAGAGAGAGAGAGAGAAAGGCAAGGAGGGGCAGAGAGAGAGGGAGAGAATGAGAATCTGACAGTGCAGAGCCTGATGTCATGGACTGTGAGACCATGACCTGAGCCTAAATCAGGAGTCTGCTGCTTATCCCACTGAGGCGCCCCTGTTGTGGTTTTTAAAAATCCATTTCTGTGTATTTTTTTTAAATGTATTTTTTTGTTAATATTTTTATTTATTTCTAGGAGAGAGAGAGAGAGCATGAGCAGGGGAGGGTCAGAGAGAGAGGGAGTCACAGACTGAAACAGGCTCCAGGCTCCGAGCTGGCAGTCAGCACAGAGCCCGACGCGGGGCTCGAACCCACGAACCGCGAGATCATGACCTAAGTGAAAGTCGGACGCTTAACCGACTAAGCCACCCAGGCGCCCCCATTTCTGTGTATTTTAAATTTTCCTTTGAGATGTCCACTTTGGCCCATGGATTATTTAGAATTATGTTATTAAGTTTTCATGTATTTGGGGATTTTCCTATAGTCTTTCTGCCACTGATGTCTCGTTTGATACAGTTTGGTTAGAGAAGTTATTCTGCTTAATTTCAATACTTTTGAATTTATTAAGGCTTATTTTGTGACCTAGGACATAGTCTGCTTACTGCATGTTTCATGTCGCTTGAAAAGAATGTGTACCAGGCTGTTGTTGGGCAGAGTGCTCTATACATGTCAATTAATCCTAATGGCTGATGGTGTTGCTCAGTTCTTCTGATGGTGTGGATTTTCTGTCTGGTAGTTCCTTCAGTTTCTAAGAGTTGGGGTACTGAAGCTCCCAAATATTGTGAATTTGTCTTTTTTTCCTTTTGGCTAGATCAGTGTTTTTCTTAATGTATTTTGATGCTCTGCTGTTTAAGTATACATTTAGGATTACTTTATGTTCTTGATAGGATGATAATTTTATAATTATGTAATATGCTTTTTTGTTTTTATTAATTTTCCTTACTCTGAAGTCTATTTTATCTGATATTAATGTAGCCACTTTTGCTTTCTCATTTTTAAGTGTTTTGAGAGTGAGAGAGTGCAAGCAGGGGGAGGAGCAGAGAGAGAGGGTGAAAGAGAGAATACCAAGCAGGCTCTGTACTTTCAGCACAGAGCCCAACACAGGGCTCGAACTCATGAACTATGAGATCACAACCTGAGTGGAAGTCAAGAGTCTGATTCTTAACTGACTGAGCCACCCAGGTGCCCCGTTTTTACTTTCTCATAATAATTAAAGTTTGCATGGCAAAACTTTTTTTTTTATCTCTTTACTTTCAATCTATCAATGTTATATGTTTGAAGTGAATTTCTTATTGATAGCAGATAAGTGGTAGGAGATAAGTGATAGCAGATATATATTTTTTTAAGTCACCCTGCCAATGACTTCCTTTTATTTGGTGTATTTAGACCATTTATATTCAAAGTAACTATTGATAGGTTAGAGCTTATGTCTGCATTTTATAATTTGTTTTTTGTTGTTCCCTCTGTTTTTATCGCTTTGTTTCATCTTCCTTAGCTTCCTGTGAGTTACTTAAACATATTTTAACATCCCATTTTCCATATTTATAACATGTCTGAGTATACCACTTTTTATGGTTTTCTTTGTGACTTCTGTAGATATATTCACAAAATATATTATCATTTTGAGCAAAGTAGTCCCTTTACCCTCACCATTTTTTTATTGTTCATTTGAAATATATTTGTATAGTAAGTATGACTGATATTTAGTTAGCATTTATATTACTCTAAATATTACCTACATATCATTTTATTTATTTATTTTTTTACAAATAGTTTATTGTCAAGTTGGTTTCCATATAACACCCAGTGCTCATCCCCACAAGTGTCCTCCGCCATGCCCATCTCCCCCCCCCCCCACCACACCCATCAGTCCTCAGTTTATTCTCAGCATTCAAGAGTCTCTCATGGTTTGCCTCTCTCCCTTTCCCCCACCACTTCCCCCCTTCTTCTCCCCGATGGTCCTCCGTTAAGTTCCTCCCAATCTNTCCTCACCAGCACCTAGAGTTCTCTGATTTGCTCATTTTAGCCACTCTGACTGGCGTACCTTCACCATTTTTTAATATAACTATCTTAAGTGTTTCCTCTACATTCATTTTATATCACACCAGATGAAGCTGTGAATTTTGATTCAGCTTTAAAATAAGATTAAAGTGAGGCTCCTGGGTGGTTGTTTAAGTGTCTTGATTTTGGCTCAGGTCATGATCTCGCAGTCAGTGAGTTTGAGCCCCGCATCTGGCTCTGTGCTGACAGATCAGAGCCTGGAGCCTTCTTCAGATTCTGTGTCTCCCTCTTTCTGTGCCCCTCCCCCACTCATGCTCTCTGTCTTGTCTCTCAAAAAAGAATAAACATTAAAAAAATAAAATAAGATTAAATAAACTAACTCAGGAGAGCTTAGGATAATTTTAGTCTTCTCTTATCATTTTCCTTCTCTTTGGAGAGCTTCCTTTAACCATTCTTTAAAGGCGAGTCTGCTAATAACAAATTCTCTTAGTTTTTATTTTTTTGAGTATGTCTATTTTTTCCCCTTCCTTTCTTGGGAGAATGGCTTTATGGAGATGTAAATCACATACCATGTAATTCATCCTTTTAAAATGTACAACTCAGTGGTTTTTAGTATATTCACAGAATTGTGATTCAGCACCACAATCTAATTTTAGAACATGTAATAAATTTTTAAATCTAAATTTTTGCATGTCATGGAAGGGAGGAGAAGGAAAGTAATTTACATGATCTTGTTTCTTTCTTAAAAAAAGTTTTTTTAAATGTTTGTTTATTTTTGAGAGAGAGAGAGAGAGAGAGAGGCAGAGAGAGAGGGAGACAGAATCTGAAGCAGGCTTCAGGCTCTGCGCTGTTAGTACAGAGCTTGAACTCATGAGCCATGAGAGCATGACCTTAGCTGAAGTTGGACACTTAACAACTGAGCCACCCAGGTGCCCCCCCCCCTTTTTCTAAAGGTTTATTGTATTTATTTTGAGAGAGAGAGAGAGAGAGAGAGAAAGAGACAGAGAGAGAGGGAGAGAGAATCCCATGCAGGCTTCGTGCTGACATGGGGCTTGATCTCACAAACCCTGTGATCATCTCCTGAGTGGAAATTAAGAGTTGGACACTCAACCAACTGAGCCACCCAGGTGTCCCTATGTGGTCTTGTTTCTGAACCAGAAGTTAATGTATCTTTTCAAGTCCATGGTAAAAAGAGGTTCTTCTTCTTTTTCTTTATTTTTTAAAAATTGTTGTAACATATTTATAACCTAAAATTTATCTTAACCATTGAGTATACAGTTGAGTAGTGGCAAGTACACTTAAATTGTTGTGCAACCAATTTCCAGAATGCTTTTCTCCTGCAAGACTGAAATTCTATACCTATTAACAACTCCGCATTCCCTGCCTCCGCAGCCTTTGGCAACCACTATTCTACTTTATGACTGTGAATTTAACTACTCCAGGTACCTCGTATAAGTAGAATCATCACACTATTTGTTCTTTTGTAACTGACTTATTTTACTTAGCTAAATGTCTTTGTAATGTTGTAGCATGGGGTCAGAATTTCCTTCCTTTTTAAAGCTAAATAATATTTTGTCATATGGATACATCACTGCCGCTAATGGCTTTGTTAATGGACATGTGGTTATTTCTATCTTCTGGCTATTGCCAGTAATGCTGCTAGGAACATGCTATGAACAAATAATCTCTTTGGGACTCTGCTTTCAGTTCTTTTTGGTATGTACTCAGAAGTGGGATTGCTGGATCACATGGTAATTCTACTGTTAATATTTTGAGGAATTGCCATACTATCCATCCTCTTCTTTTCCTTAGAAAATATCTGTTGAGGATTCTGGGATATTTGATCTGTAGAATGTCCTACAGTCTTATTTTGAATGGTTCTACTTATGAGGCAATTCACTGTGTCCCTTCCTCTTCTCTCTTCTCTACATTGGCAGTTGGATCCAGTACCTTTGTCAGATTTAGATCTCTCTCTTTTTTAAAGCTTATTTATTTATTTTGAGAGAGAGGGAAGGTGCAGGAGGAGGAGGGTCAGAGAGGACAGAGCAAGAATCCCAAGTGGGCTCCGCACTGACTGCAAGGAACCTAACAAGGGGCTTGAACTCACAAACTGTGAGATTATGACCTGAACTGAAGTCAGATGCTCAATTGACTGAACCACCCAGGTGCCCCAGATTTTATCTCTTTGACAAGGTTTGAGGAAGGACATCATATCTGTGAGTGTAGCAACTGTTAGTGCTCAACATACTGCTAGAGGTTGATTTATGTCTTCCTAAATAAAGTCCATATATTGAAGTCCTAACCCCTGGTCTCTCAGAATGTTACCTTATTTGGATAGGCAGTCTTTACAGAGGTAATCAAGGTAAAATGAGGTCAGTAGTGCCGGCCCCAATACAATACAGTGGTGTCCTTAGAAGAAGAGGAAATTTGGACACAGACATATGCAGAAGGAAGGTGATGTGAAGGTACAGGAATGCCATATGAAGATGAGGATGGCTGTTGCCAAGAAGAGAGACCTGGACTAGATCCTTCCCTCATCGCCTTCAGAAGGAACCAGTGCTGCCAGCACCTTGATCTCAGAATTTCAGCCTCTGGAACCATGAGACAAATACATTTCTGTTGTTTAAGTCACCTAGTTTTTGGAACTTTGTCATGGCAGCTCTAGCAAACTCATATACACCAGTTCTTATATCAGTGGCTTGCTGGTCATTTCAGTTCTGTGGGGCTTGCCTTCTGATAGGTCAGGAAGACCTCATGGGATGAAAATCCTCATGTTCTTGCATCTTGTTATCAGTCTGGTATTCAGTCTTTCAAGTATGCCCTTCATACTTGAAAGGCAGTTTTTCTGGATAGTAGATTCTTGAGTATCTTAAATATGCTACTTCATTTTATTCTGGAGTAATCATAGTTATCAAAGAGTCGGATGATTATCTAATTTTGTTTCTCTTATATGTGATGTCCTTTTTTATTTTATATGCTCAGTAGATATTTTCCTCACGTGTGCACGCATATGTGTATAGTAATTTTACTGGAATATGTCTTGATGTTGGTCATGTTGGCTCAGCATTCTCAGGTGTGTAGAGGGCCTTTTCTTTTTCAGTATGTAATGTCACTTTTTTGTTTTAAATTTCAAGAAAATATCTTGAAGTTCTCAGTATTTGCTCTTTCCCGTTGCTTTGGTTTTTCTCCTTATGAAATCTGGTTATGGGTGTGCTCGATTTTCTTGGCCTACCTTCAGTAGCTGTCACTGTCTCCCCTAGAATTCATTTTTTTTGGCTTATTTATTTGTTTTGAGAAAGAGAAATAGTGAGAGAGAGAGAGAGAATATGAATCCCAAGCAGGCTCTGTACTGCCAATGCAGACCCCAATTCAGGGCTCGAACTCAAGACTGTGAGATCATGACCTGAGCCGAAATCAGGAGTTGGATGTTTAACCAACTGAGCCACTCAGGTACCTCTGAGTATTTCTAAATTTGATTCATGTTGTTTTATATTTTTAAAAAAATTTCTTTTAGCTCATTTTAGAACAAAGTTTATGCTGTTGATCTGTGTGGGCATCTAATTTTGGCATGCTTTTATTGTATGGAAGGCTGTTAGTTTGCTCCTTATTCTCTCTCCACTCCTTTTTTTTTTCCTTATCATAGTCTCATGTAATGACATTTGATCTTGATTTTTTTGTTGTTGTTATTCTTTTTAATGTGAAATTAGTTTTCCTGAACTTGGGAAGGTACATGGTTCAGGAGAGCTTTTCTAGGCACATACAGCTTTGTCTTCTCTTATTTATATGCAGTGTTACATAAAAGTATGACTTCCTGAGAGTCATCTTTCCCTTCCCCACTTGTACCCAGACCTTCTCTTTCCTTCATCTGTGTGGTCTCTGTCCTGTTTAACTTTGACGCCATTCCCAGTGGGTGTCCTCCGTGTGGGTCCTGAGTTGAAAGGAAGCCCTGGTTTGCTTTTGGAGCGCTCAGAGCACCTTGGTTGTCTGCTATGGAGTCATGATCCTGCTGCCGCTGTGGACAACACTCTTTCCAGATTCTTTCTTGGGTTTTCCTGTGAATGTCTGCTGGCTATTCTGGGGCTTCCCTGTTGTCAGGTTTCTTGGACACCCTGCTGCTTTCCCAGTTTCTTCTGCAGATGTCAAGACCACACAGGTCTTGAGGCTGTTGGTAGTCTCTTCCCACCTACTTGTATTTTTGGGTTTGTGGGGAAACATTATCACCTAGTTTTGTTGTAAATGTTGTCTGTGGTTTTTGCGTTTGAGTCTAAGTTGCTATATTTGCTTTATGTGGGCATTTCAGGAGATTTAAAAACTATGCTGCTAACAACACCGACATCTCCCCACACCCTGCCTCTAGGTTTTGCTTGTTGCCTGTGCTCTCAATACGATGCTGCTGAATATCAGCATTGGAGCACATCTGTTCTTTTTTGTGAGTCTTCTGAGTCTCTAGTTCAGATCCAAACAGAACTAGAAGGTAGGTTTGAAAGGGAAAAGACGCCTCTGTCAGTTGCTGATGGGAGAACACCTTGTGGAGGGCAAGGTCCTGCAACATTCCCTTGTTTCTATCACAGAGAATTAGGATTTGGGTAAAAAAACCAAAGTAAGCAACATTTATGTCTACACAGAGTATACTCTTCAGATGCCAAGTGGCCAGTTTAGACACCATAGCAAAGGAGAGACTGTGATGGGCTGCTGGGGGTCATAGGCCCTGGGAATCTGGTCTACCGTTGTTCTAGCCAATCCATGACTTTTGAGAGATGACTTGGTGAGTAGTGGTATGGACTCCCCTGTCACCAGGCATTGCCATGTGGCCCTGGGCCATGCTGGGTGTCTTCTTCAGCAGGTTGGTCAGAGTGGGTGAATGACCCACCTGAGACCTTACCCACTCTCCTGGTGGTGGCCATCCTAAGGACTATTATTGTCTTGTTGGCCCTTTTCATTAGGTCTTTCTCTCCAACAGACTTTCATTCACATATGAGACAAACACACAGAGAGCTGTGGAATGGCACCATATTAGTCTGCCAGGGCTGCTGTAACAAAGTACCACAGACTGGGGGGCTTAAACAACAGAAATGTATTGTCACACAATTCTGGCTGGAAGTTTAAGCACTTCACACAGAAATGGGGCATAGGATATGTGGGAGTTCTGCATGGGAAGGAGTTTTGTCAACATGGTCACTGTGGGGTGAACTCCTGGCAGTTCCTCACAGTCCTAGGGGGTAATTATAGTTCATCATGAGTCACGAATTAGCTGGGTCTGAAGCATGGATGGAGAGTCATTACTGGGACCAAGGGGTGTCTGTTGGTAGAGGACGTGGGCAGCTATCACCTGTGTGGGTGTAAGCCAAGGTGTTGGTGACTCCATGTTGGCCATGGAACGCTGATGGACTAGTATGACAGTGACCAAGGATGAGAGTGTGTGTGTGTGTGTGTGTGTGTTTGTTTGTGCACACGTGGGCACATGTATTCCCACCCACGTTGTAATGATGAGAGGCAAAAGGAGTAAGATAAAGTCATTTAAGCTTGGGTTCTGTCCTCGTAGGGAATGGGAAAAGATAGAAGGTTTGTGTACTTGGGCTTAGAATAGAATTGATTTTAGGAAAGTATCTGGAGAGCTGTGGTAATTGTATTGAATCTATTTATGTTCTGATTAGTTCTGATGAGGCCTTACTGGATGGATAGCCACATGGTGCTCCCTTAGATGGTTCTGATTTTACAAATACAGTTCTGAGTGGCAAACTGGACAGAATTGAAGCAGGTTTTTAGACAGTAAAGCAATTTTGACTTCTTTTATTTTATTAAAAAATTTTAAAAATGTTTATTTATTTTTGAGAGACAGAGAGAGAGACAGAACACAAGCAGGGGAGGGGCAGAGATAGAGGGAGACACAGAATCCTAGGCAGACTCCAGGCTCTGAGCTGTCAGCACAGAGCCTGATGTGAGGCTTGAACTCACAGACCGTGAGATCACAACCTGAGCCAAAGTTGGATGCTTAACTGACTGAGTCACCCAGGTTCCCCTTGACTTGACTAAAAACAAAAAAAGAAATAACTGAGTATTTTTAGTGGGCCCTGAGTGTAGAGATAGAATGAAACACAGAGTATGGTTTGAAAATATTTATCTCCCAAATCCACCTGCATTCTGGCAAGTAAAGTAGCAGTCATTAGTTTCCTGACCCCTGAGCTGTCCAGAAAGGGGTTGGGGGGAGAGGAGTCCAGAGAAGGAGGGTAACCCCTAGTTTACACATCACCCAGTGGGTAGATTTCCCATGTGGTAGAAATGAAAAGGCTAAAAATGGAGAGGAATGAAGGGGACAAAGCTTACAAAATTCCAGCTGGGGACGGTGACAAACTCCAGTCTGAATCATTTTGTAATTCCTGGAATGTTCCCACTTAGGTGTCTAAGCCAGACCTGGAGAGAGTACAGCACTTCCTCACGAAGCCTATCTGAGGTGTTGCGTCTGCCAAGGAAACACCAGCATGTCTCAAGTGAGGCAAGAGTTGAGGAATGTCCTAATGGCCTGCCTGGTTTTGTAAATTCATGTGTCTCGGAAACACACTAGAGCTTTTCAGTGCTTGTTCAAGTTGAAATGTGATTTTTGAGGCTGGGTGACTTTGCATCTTGTCTCTTCTCATGTTTTCCTTTATGCAGCAGAATAATATTAAACTCTCCTCATTATTCTGCAGAACCAAATCACACAAGGCACAGGGCACAGCCTGGTAGGCAGCAACCACAAACATACATGCCACTAGTTTTGAAAGTAATACATAGAGACGCATATTTTCTGATCTCTGTTAGTATCAGTACTACTATTTTTAAAGGAACATTTTGGACTTATGTTCTTTGCTACACCCAGAACACACTTCACATTCTTGGTATAGCAAAGTCCAGGTCTCCCGCTTGTCATATTTAAAGTGTCCTGTAAAATCCATCCTAATATCTTGTAGTTCTAAGTCATCAGGAAGCTACTTTCAGAAAACTCTTTCAGTATGAGAGAGAGAGAGAGAGAGAGAGAATGCCGGCCATCAGTGGGGAAATGCCAAGAGTGGTTCTGAGATGTGATAACTCAAGTATTGGCTGTTGAGGGAGGGAAAAAGAAGGGCCTGGAAAGTGCATGGGATCAGAGGTTCTACTTCTGGGAGAAGAGTGCCTCTTGTAGGCAAGGTGTAAAAGGAGGAAGGCATCAGCTGGAGGTAAGGAATTTAGTGAAACAATTCTGAAGGAATGAGAATGAGAAAGACCAAAAAGTTGGGGGAGGAGGAGGGAGAGGAGGGGAAGAGGATGCAGGGAGAGGGAGAAGGAAGAGGAAAAGCTAAGGGAGAGGAGAATAAGAGGGGGGAGGGGAAGGACAGGAGGAGGGGAGGAGAGGAAGAAGGAGGAAGAGGGAGAGGGGGGAGAGAAAGAACATCTCTATTATTTATTAAAGAAACTAGAGAGTTGTAAGAAAGTAGGTTATAAGGGAGTCAAGTTCTTAAGGGAGCCACACAGATCTCTCTTACTTACTGGACCTTTCCCCCAACTCCTCCCCCTCCCCTGCTTCTCCATCTCCTGCTATTGCTGGTCCAGGCAAACTTGAGAGTCTAACTAAAATAAATATAAATTTAAACAAACCTAGAGTCCACACAGTGTTACTGTAAGAAAAAAAGAGAACTGAGTCACAAAATATTTAGGCATATGAAGAGTCAAGAAGTAAAGAGACATGTGTAATTAATAAGCAATTGCAAATGGAATAAAAAACACGATGAATGTAAAAATTAAAAGAAATAGACTGGAAATGGATAAATACCAGGGGATATGAAATGGGAGTTTATTCATTTTTTATTTTTATTTTTAAAATTTATTTATTTAAATTCAAGTTAGTCAACATATGGGTTGGTTCAATTTTGGTTTCAGGAGTAGAACCCAGTGTGATTCATCACTTAATATAACACCCGGCGCTCATCCCAACAAGTGTCCTCCTTAATGCCCATCACCATTTAGCTCATCCCCCAATGACCTCCCCTCCAGAGACCCTCAGTTTGTTATCTGTTTTTATTTTGTTTTTGCTTCCCTTCCCCTATGTTCATCTGTTGTGTTTCTAAAATTCCACATATGAGTGAAGTCATGTGATATTTTTCCTGACTTATTTTGCTTAGCATCATCCACTCTAGTTCTATCCATGTTGTTGCAAATGGCAAGATTTCATTCTTTTTGATTGCCAAGTAGTATTCCATTGTATGTATATGCCACATCTTCTTTATCCTTCATCAGTTGATGAACATTTGGGCTCTTTCCATAGTTTGACTATTGTTGATAGGATTGCTATAAACATTGGGGTGGATGTGTCCCTTTGAATCAGCATTTTTGTATCCTTTGGATGAAATCCTAGTAATGGAATTACTGGGTTATAGGGTAGTTCTATTTATAACTTTTGGAGGAAACTTCTTACTGTTTTCCAGAGTGGCTGCACTAGTTTGCTTTCCCACCAGTAGTGCAAAAGTGTTTCCTGTTATCCACATCCTCACCAATATCTGTTGTTTTCTGAGTTGTTCATTTTAGCCATTCTGACAGGTGTGAGGTGATATCTCATTGTGGTTTTCATATCCATTTCCCTGATGGTGAGTGATATTGAGCATCTTTTCATGTGTCTGTTGGTCATCTGGATGTCTTCTTTGGAAAAGTGTCTATTCATATCTTTTTCCCATTTCTTCACTGGATTATTTGTTTTTCAGGTGTTGAGTTTGATAAGTTCTTCTTTATTTAAAAAAATACATATAGTTTTTTTTAAAGTTTATTTATTTTGAGACAGAGACAGCATGAATGTGGGAGGGGCAGAGGGAGGGAGTGAGAGAGAAGCCCAAGCAGGCTCCATACTGTCAGTGTATAGCCTGATGCAGGGCTTGAACTCATAAACCATGAGATCTTGACCCAAGCTGAAATCAAGAGTTGGATGCTTAACAAACTGAGCCACCTGGGTGCTCCAATAAGTTCTTTATAGATTTTAGATACTAACCCTTTATCCAATATGTCATTTGCAAATATCCTCTCCCATTCCATCAGTTGCCTCTTGGTTTTGTTGATTGTTTCCTCTGTGCAGAAACTATTTATCTTGATGAAGTTCTGATAGTTCATTTTTGCTTTTATTTCCCTTGCCTCTGGAGACATGTCAAATAAGAAGTTGCTGCAATTGAGGTCAAAGAGGTTGCTGCTTGTTTTCTTCTGTAGGATTTTTATAGTTTCGTGTATCACATTTAGGTCTTTCATCCAATTTGAATTTATTTTTGTATATGGTGTAAGAAAGTGGTCCAGTTTCATTCTTCTGCATGTCACAATGCAGTTTTCCCAGCACCATTTGCTAAAGAGTCTTTTTTCCATTGGATACTCTTTCCTGCTTTGTCGAAGCTTAGTTGGTCATGTATTTGTAGGTCTATTGGGTTCTCTGTTCTATTCTGTTGATCTATGTGTCTGTTTTTGTGCGAATACCATACTGTCTTGATGATTATAGCTTTGAAGTCTAGAATTATGATGACTCCAGCTTTGGTTTTCTTTTTCAACATTACTTTGACTATTCAGGATTTTTTGTGATTCATACAAATTTTAGAATTGTTTGTTATGTGAAAAATGCTGTTGTTATTCTGACAGAGGTTGCATTGAATGTATAGGTTGCTTTGGGTAGTATCACCATTTTAACAGTATTTTTTTTTCCAGCCCATGAGCATGGAATGTTTTTCCATTTTTTTTGTTTTGTTTTCTTCACTTTCTTTCATAAGCTTTCTATCATTTTCAGAATACAGATCTTTTACCTCTTTGGTTAGGTTTATCCCTAGGTATTTTATGGTTTTTGATGCAGTTATAAATGGGATTGATTCCTTGATTTCTCTTTCTGGTACTTCATTATTGGCATATAGAAATGCAACTGATTTCTGTGCATTGATTTTATATCCCGTGACTTTGCTGGAGTCATGTATCCATTCCAGCAGTGTTTTGATGGAGTCTTCTGGGTTTTCCATGTAGAGTATCATGTCACCTATGAAGAGTGAAAGTTTGACTTCCTCTTTGCTAATTTGTATGCCATTATTTTTGTTGTCTGACTGCTGATGCTAGTATTTCCAGTACTATGTTCAACAACAGTGGTGAGAGTGGACATTCCTGTCGTATTCCTGACCTTAGCAGGAAAGCTCTTAGTTTTTCCCCAGTGAGGTTGATATTAGCTGTGGGCCTTTCATATATGGCTTTTATGATGTTGAGGAATGTTCCTTCTATTCCTACTTGAAAGCTTTTATTAAGAAAAGATGCTGTATTTTGTCAAATGTTTTTTCTGCATCTATTGGAAAGATCATATGGTTCTTATCCTTTCTTTTACTAATGTGGAGTATCACATTGACTGATTTATGAGTATTGAACCAGCCCTGCAGCCTAGGCATAAATCCTGTTTGGTCATGGTGAATAATTCTTTTAGTGTACTGTTTAATTCGACTTGGTAGTGGCTTGTTGAGAATTTTTGCATCCATGTTCATCAGGGATATTGGCCTGTAATTTTCCTTTTTTAGTGGGGTCTTTGTCTGGATTTTGTAATTAAGGTAATACTGGCTTCATAGAATGAGTTTGGAAGCTTTCTTTCTGTTTCTATTTAAAATTAAAAAAAATGTTTATATGAGAGAGAGAGAAAGAGAGAGAGACAGAAACACAGTGCATGAGCAGGGGAAGGGCAGAGAGACAGAGACAGAATCTGCAGCAGGCTGCAGGCTTTGAGCTGTCAGCACAGAACCTGACGTGGGCCTTGAACCCACAAGCTGTGAGATCATGACCTAAACCAAAGTCGAATGCTCAACCAGCTGAGCCACCCAGGTGCCCTATCTCCATTTTGGAACACTTTGAGAATAGGTATTAATTCCTCTTTAAATGTCTGGTAGAATATCCCTGGGAAGCTATCCGGCTCAGGACTCTTATTTGATGGGAGGTTTTTGGTAACTGATTCATTTTCTTTGCTGGTTATGGGCCTGTTCAAATTTTCTTTTTCTTCTTATTTAAGTTTTGGTAGTGTGTGAGTGTCTAGGAGTTTCTCCATTTCTTCCAGATTGTCCTGTTTGTTGGCATATAATTTTTTTTTTTACAAATAGTTTATTGTCAAATTGGTTTCCACATATGGCATATAATTTTTCATAGTATTCTCATAGTATTCTCTTAAAATTTGTTTGTATTTCTGTGGTGTTGGTTGTGTCTTTTCCTCTTTCATTTGTGATTTTATCTATTTGGGTCCTCTCTCTTTTCTTTTTGATAAGTCTGGCTGGGCATTTATCAATTTTGTTTATTCTTTCAAAAAACCAGCTTTTAGTTTTATTGATCTGTTCTGCTTTTTTTTTTGTTTCTATATAATTTATTTCTGCTCTAATCTTTACTATTTCCCTCTTCTGCTGGCTTTGGGCATTATTTGCGGCTCGTTTTCTAGCTCCTTTAGGTATAAGGTTAGGTAGTATATTTGGGACCTTTTTTTGCTTCTTGAGGTAGGCGTGAATTGCAATGTACTTTCCTCCTAGGACTGGCTTTACTGCATCTCATAGGGTTTGGATTGTTGAGTTTTCATTTTCATTGTCTTCCATATATTTTTTCATTTCTTTAATTTCCTGATTAACCCATTCATTCTTTAGTAGGATGTTCTTTAACCTCCATGTATTTGAGGACTTTCCAAAATTTTTCTTGGGGTTGATTTCAAGTTTCACAATGTTGTGGTCTGAAAATATGCATGGTATGATCTCAATCTTTTTGTACCTGTTGAGGGCTGATTTGTAAGCCACTTTGTGATCTCTTCTGGAAAATGTTCCATGTGTGCTCAGGAAGAATGTGTATTCTGCTGCTTTAGGATGAAATATCCTGAATATATCTGTTAAGTTCATCCAGAATTTTATATATCCATCGATTTATATATTGGGGCATAAATATTTACAATTATTAGATCTTCTTGATGGACTGCTTGATTATCATATAATGCCCTTCTTCATTTCTTTTTAGTCTTTATTTTAAAATATAGTTTGATATAAATATGGCTACTCTTGTTTTCTTCTGACCTCTATTAGCATGATAGATGGTTCTTCATTGCCTCACTTTCAATCTGCAGGTGTTCTGAGGTCTAAAAAGAGTCTCTTGTAGGCAGCATATAGAATGATCTTTTTTTTTTCAATCCATTTTTATCCATTCTGATACGCCGTGTCTTTTGATTGGAGCATTTAGTACATTTACATTCAGAGTGACTATGGAAAGATATGAATTTAGTGTCATTGTGTTATCTGTAGATTTGATGTACTCTGGTCCTTTGTAGTCTTTGCTGGTTTGGTCTTTTTTTTTTCCCCTCCACCAGAGAGTTCCCCTTAAAATTTCTTGCAGGGCTGTTTTAGTGATCACGAACTCCTTTAGTTTTTGTTTGTCTGGGAAATCCTTTATCTCTTCTTCTATTCTGAATGTAGCCTTGCTGGATAAGGATCCTTGGCTGCATATTTTTCCTATTCAGCAAAATGAATATTTCCTGCCACTCCCTTCTGGCTTGCCAAGTTTCAGTGGACAGTTCTGCTACTAACTTTATGTGTCTACCCTTGTAGGGTAAGTATCTTTGTCCCTAGATGCTTTCAGAATTCTGTCTTTAACCTTGTATTTTGGAAGTTTCACTATGATGTGTCATGGTGTTGACCTGTTTTTGTTGATTTTGAAAGGAGTCCCCCTGTTTATCTTTGACTTGGATGCCTGTTTACTTTTCCAGACTAGGGGGGTTCTCAGCTATAATTTGTTCAGATAAACCTTTAGCTGCTGCTGCTTTTTTTTTTTTTTTGCTCTTCTTCTTCTGGGACTCCTATGATATGGATCTTGTTTTGCTTCATGAAATCACTTAGTTCTCTGATTCTCCCCTCATGAACTAGTAACTTCCTTTCCCTCTTTTTTTCAGCTTCATTATTTTCCACAACTTTATCTTACCTTTCACCTATTCTCTCCTCTGCTTCTTCAGTCTTCATTGTTACCTTATCTAGTTCCTTTTGCATCTTGGTTATAGCATTTTAAAATGCATCCTGACTAGTTCTTAGGTCTGTGATTTCTGCAGCAAGTGTTTCTCTGGTATTTTCTATGCTTTTTTCAAGCCCAGCTAGTAGTCTTATGACTCTTCTTCTAAATTCTTGTTCAGATATATTGTTTCTATCTGTTTTGAGCAAGTCCCTGGCTGTGATTTCTTTTTTTTTTTTTTAATAGTTTATTGTCAAATTAGTTTCCACATAACACTCAGTGCTCATCCCCACAAGTGCCCTCCTCCATGCCCATCCCCCCCTCCCCCCACATCCATCAGTCCTCAGTTTTTGTCAGCATTCAAGAGTCTCTCATGGTTTGCTTCTCTCCCTTTCCCCCACCATTTCTGCCCTTCTTCTCCCCCTTGTTCCTCCGTCAAGTTCCTCCTAATCCTCCTATACGTGCAAACATATGATATTTGTCCTTCTCTGCCTGACTTATTTCGCTCAGCATAACACCCTCAAGGTCCATCCATGTTGCTACACATGGCCAGATTTCATTGTTTCTCATTGCCATGTAGTATTCCATGGTATAGATAAACCACATCTTCTTGATCCATTCATCTGTTGATGGACACTTATTCTTCTTGACCTTTGTCTTAGGGAGAATTTCTGTGTCTTGTCATTTTGGTGAAGCTTCTGTCTTCTGTGTGTTAAAATTTTTTTTGATGTTTACTTTTTTTGAGAGAGAGAGAGTGTGTGTGTGTGAGCAGGGGAGGGACAGAGAGAGAGGGAGTCACAGAATCTGAAGCAGGCTGCAGACTCTGAGCTATCAGCCCAGAGCCCCACACGGCTCTAATTCACGGTCCATGAGATCATGACTTGAGATCAAGTCAGACACTTAATCAGCTGAGCCACCCAGGCATCATGTGTCCTTGGTGTGTTTTAAAACTTGTTATGTGTCCTGCCCCTGAGAGTACCACTTTATTAAAAATGGGTCATATACCGTCTAGGGGGTGGTACTCCAGGAAGTGTTTCTGGTGTGTGCTGTGTGCACTTTGCTGTTGCATTTTAGCTGCTCTTTACCTAAGATCAGTCCTCTGCAGAGCTTCCTCTTTCTTGCAGTGGTGCAATGTTTGGACCTTTAACTGGGTGTGCTTTGGTGTGTCTGTTGAAGTAACCCTGGGGAAAAAAAAAGGGGGAGAGGCTGATCCCGTAAAAAGAGAAAACAAAAGGGAACACACACACACAAAACAAAACAGAGAATAAAAAAACTGTAAGGCTTATTCCAAGGATAAAGAAAGAAAAAAGAAAAAACAGAAGAAAATAGAAAAGAAGGAAAAATAAATGAATTAATAAAGCCTGATCCAAAGAAAAAAGAGATAAAATTACAAAAACCCAAATACCAATCAGAAACTATGAGCCTGATTCCAAAAGAAAAGAAAGATGGATGAAAAGAGTTGTGTGTTGGTGTCTGGGGGGTGGTGGCTATGCTGGTGTCGAAGAGGCTGGCTGCATTGGCTCAGAGTCCCTCTGGCCCCAGTAAATAAGCAGTTTCCAGGCACGGAAGGGCAGAGTTCGGGGTAAGTGTGTCCTGCCTCCACTGGGGGTCACTGTGCTGCCCTCTGAAGTACCACCCTGATGGTGCTGGGAGAAAAAATGTTGCTACCCCATTATCTCATCCCTGTATTGAGGATCTCAGCCCCTGGTGTTCAGGCAGCCCCCAAAGAATAGCAAGGGCAGTCAGATGGCCCTGTGTCACAACTATCCTGTGACTTCTCCTTGGCATGTGGCTAGGATTCAAAACCCAAAGTCTTTGGGTACCTGAGTGGCTCTGTTGGTTAAGTGTCTGACTTCAGCTCAGGTCATGATCTTGCAGTTCATGGGTTTGAGTCCCACCTCGGGCTGTATGCTGACTGCTCAGAGCCTGGAGCCTGCTTCAGATTACGTATCTCCCTTTCTCTCTTTGCCTCTCCCTCCCTCTCACTGCCCCTCTTCCTCCCTCTCTCTCTCTCCACCCCCCTCTTAAAAATAAACATTAAAAAAAAATCTTAAAGGACCTGGCATGGTGTGGATCTGCTCCCTTCCTCTGCAGTAGAGCCTCTCCAGCCTCTGATGACAGGCCTTTGGCTGGCACCTGCAGGCTCTTTTGTCCTTGGGGAGCTAATAAACCCTCTTCTAAAAGTACTCCAGGAAGGGGGCCATTCTCTCCCAGTGCACCCTGGTGGTTGCTGCACCATGCCATGCACTCTGGGGCCAGCTCCTTGCTTCCCAAGAGTGTACGCTGCGACTTCACTCAGGACAAAGTTGCACATTTCCAAAACATCAGAGTTTGGGCTCCACATGCTGATTGCAAAAAATAATTGGTACACTCAATGCTTCTCACTCTCCAGTTCATGGTCCAGAGACGTTTTCCCCTTGTGCTTACTTGATGCTATACTATCAGCCCTTATTTCCGTCTTTTGTCTTTCCATGGAAGGGATTCTCTTTCCTTCGTGGCCCCACCATTTTTCTCCCCTCCAGCTCACATCCATGCACCTCACACCAGCTAAGATGTCTCCTTCCAACTGTGGAGATCCTTCTGCCATTCCTGAGTGTTCCAAGGAATCTGACCTCCATGCAGCTGTGTTTGAGGGATGTGGGAAGCCCTCAACCCCTAAATCTCCACCATCTTAACTACTCCAAATGAATGAGCATGAGGCTGACATTGGATCTGGCTGAGCACATAGGCTCTGAAGTAGGACTACCTGGCTTATACTCTTGGTGTTAACCTGGGCAAGTTACTTAATTTCATTGTGCTTCCTGACGCCCTGAGCAGAGCCTGGCCCAGTGCTGCTGATCACTAGACGGGGACAAGCTAGGTCCAGGATGGCTACCAAAATGGGAGTTTATTAAATAAGGGAAAGAATTGAATAAAAAAGGTATCTCTGAAATTAGTAGCAAATTACAAGGTGTCCAGGGGGACAGTAGTTGCAACTCAAAGTACAGTAGGGGTGCCTAAGTGGCTCAGTTGGTTAAGTGTCAGACTTTGGATTTTGGCTCAGATCATGATCCCAGGTTCTGGGATTGAGCTTTGCATCGGGCTCCACACTGAGCCTAGAACCTGTTTGGCATTCTCTCCCCCCACCCCCCCGCCTCTCTTCTTCTCTCCTCCTCTCTCTGCCCCTCTCCCCCAATCATGTGTGCTCTTTCTCCAAAACAAAAAATACAGTAAGGTTAGAAGTGGATAGAAGCAAGAAAATGAAACAAATACAGAGATAGAGAGGTCCCAAACATACTGATAGAAAAAGAGCTAGAGACCTTGATGTAGAAAAGAGAAGCAATGGAACAGAACTAAATTTTAAAAGTAATTCAAGAAAAAATTCCTGAAACAAAATATCTGAATCTGCACAGAAATACAGTTGGTGCTGAACAATGTGGGTTTGAACTGCATGGGTCTACTTCTGTGTGGATTCTTTAAAGAAGAATACTGTACCATATAAATATGTTTTTTCAACTGCATGGGGATGGGTCCCCTAATCTTCACATTGTTCAGGGGCCAACTGTAATCCACTATCATTCTGGGAATGGTCAACTCAAACTTCTGCTGTACAGCTATTGGACATTAAAGGTAAATGTACCATCAGCTGGGCCTCCAGGCAAAATGACCAAGTTATTTACAAAGGAAAGAAAGCCAAGTAACCATCAGACTTTGCGACAATAACCTCCAAAGAAAGATAGCAGTGGCACATTTTCAAGAAACTCAAGAAAAGAAAATGTGAGCTAAGGATTTTATATTCAGCCAACTGCCCTTTCAGTATCAAGGTTTTAGAAAAATAGTAAAAAAAAAAAAATGCAAGAAGTGAAAGAATATTGTACCCACCAGCCCTATTTAAAGAATCTATCAGAGGGGCGCCTGGGTGGCTCAGTCAGTTAGGCGTCCAACTTTGACTCAGGTCATGATCTCACGGTTTGTGGGTTCGAGTCCTGCGTTGGGCTCTGTGCTGATAGCTCGGAGCCTGGAGCCCCTTCAGATTCTATATCTCCCTCTCTCTCTCTGTTCCTCCCCCACTCATGCTGTTTCTTTCTCTCTCAAAAATAAAATAAATAAATAAACAACAACAAAAAAAACAAAACATAAAGAATCTACCAGAATCTCTTGTAGGCTGGGATGGCAGAAGTGGTCTGCCCTGGATTCAGGCAATAAGAAGTTGCCTCCAGTTATCCTCATCTGCAGATAATTTAAAAATAAAAACAAAACTTACTAAAAGTTGGTCTGCTTTTTATTATCACTGTGCTCCAGCAGTGTTAAAGAATACCAGTTGCAAAGTGCCCCTCCTGAAAAAAAAAATCTCTTTTTGGTCTACTTTCTAAGCAATTTTTCCTTTTAGTACCATACATCAGCTTCAAATTAGCACATCTGTAAATAAACATTGCATTCTACATGGCACTTAATTTAGAGAATTCCTCATTAGCCATCCTCTGGCATACATAGTCTCAGGTACATAGAATTATTTTGAGAGTTAAGTTCATAACTGTTCAGAATCACCCAAGCTGCCTTCATGTAGAGGCTTCTTCTGTGGGACTACAGATTTCTGCACTTAAATAGTGGATTTAGAAATAAACAATGCTAGCACAGTAATCATGAAGACCAAGAGACAGAATTTTCATTTCTTTAATTCTGTCATTTTGTGTGACTGCTTGGCAGTCTCATTTATGTTTAAAATTAAAACAGTAGAACGGCATAAACTATGAGGTGTAATATTTTTGTTTGATAACAAAATAATCAACATAGGAAATACTGTGCTGAATTGGAATTGTATCTTTAAAATGGAAATTCCTCTGTGTGTGTGTGTGTGTGTGTGTGTGTGTGTGTGTGTGTGT
>NW_027529641.1:8488458-8499330 GCF_008692635.1 Crocuta crocuta | reverse complement strand
TTTTTTAGGGAGAGGAGTGGGGGGGTGGTGGGGGGGGGGGAGAGAGAGAGAGAGAATCTTAATATTAAGCAGACTGTATACCCAGTACAGAGCCTGATGTGGGGCTCCGTCTCACAACTGCGAGATCATAACCTGAGCTGACATCAAGAGTGGATGCTTAACCAATTGAGCTACCTGGGTACCCCAGAAATTTCTTTTTTAAAAATTATTTTTTAAGTTACGGATCATGTCAAGGAAATAATGACAATTACTAGTTGTTATTATGATGGCTACTGAAAATATTTTTGTTATATAGAGGGTGGAGGTATTAAAAATGATCCAGTTTGGGTGTTGAATATATGTATGCCAACTAAAAGATAGTTGGGGGGACACTGGCCAAAGGACTGGTAGTATTAATTGTATATGTAGGAACTAAATCAAAGGTAAGGGTAGATGTGGGAGAATAGATATAAATGTATGTAAACTGAACAAATGGAAATAATCAATAATAGGTGGAATAAGGAGAAAGAAAGAGGAAAATAGAAAAAGATCATGGATTGTCCTGCAGGTAGGAAAGTGAGGTGAAGGAGAACACTGAAAGCTGACAGACGGAGTAGTTAAGAAGTGTTGGTAGAAAAAAATAATGCCCAAAACAAATAAAGACCTTCCTAAATATTCAAAAGGGGGAAAAACTAGATAAGGGAATGGAGAAAATAGGTTACATATTTTTTATGGTTCTTGGTGCGGCTGTAAATGGGATTGATTCCTTGATAACTCTTTCTGTTGCTTCCTTATTGGTGTATAGAAATGCAACCGATTTCTGTACATTGATTTACCTAGCCAAAGAGTTAAAAAATCTATATGCTAAAAACTATAGAAAACTTATGAAAGGACTGAAGAAGACACAAAGAAATGGAAAAACATTCCATGCTCATGGATTGGAAGAACAAATATTGTTAAAACGTCAACACTGCCCAAAGCAATCTATACATTCACTGCAATCTCAACCAAAATAGCACCAGCATTTTCCTCAGAGCAAGAATAAACAATCCTAAAATTTGTATGGAACTGGAAAAGAGGCCGAATAGCCAAAGTAATGCTGAAAAAGAAAATCAAAGCAGGAGGCATCATAATCCCAGATTTAAGACTGAATTTCAAAGCTGTAATCATCAAGACAGTATGGTATTGGCACAAAAACAGACATATAGACCAATGGAACAGAATAGAGAACCAGGAATTGGACCCACTGATGTATGACCAACTGATCTTTGACAAAGCAGGAAAGAGTATCCTATGGAAAACAGTCTGTTTAGCAAATGGCGCTGGGAGAACGGGACAGCAATATGCAGAAGAATGAAACTGGACCACTCTCTCACATCATACACAAAAGTATACTCAAAATGGATGAAAGACCTAAATGTGAGACAGGAAACCATCGAAGTCCTAGAGGAGAAAATAAGCAACAACCTCTTTGACCTCGCTGCATCAACTTCTCAACTGACACATCTCTGAAGGCAAGGGGAATAAAAGCAAAAATGAACTGTTGGGATCTCATCAAGATAAAAGGCTTCTGCACTCAACAAAACCTAAATTTAGGCAACCAACGGAATGGGAGAAGATATATGCAAATGATATATCAGATAAAGGGTTAGTATTCAAAATCCATAAAGAACTTACCAAACTCAACACTTGAAAAACAAATAATTCAGTGAGGAAATGGGCGGAAGACATGAATAGACACTTTACCAAAGAAGGCATCCAGATGGCCAATAGACACATGAAAAGTTGCTCGATATCGCTCATCATCAGGGAAATACAAATCAAAACCACATTGAGATACCACTACACACTGGTCAGAGTGGCTAAAATTAACTCGAGAGACAATAGAATTTGGGGAGAAAGTGAAGAAAGGGGAACCCTCTTGCACTGTTGGTGGGGATGCAAACTGCTGCAGCCTCTCAGGGAAACAGTGTGGAGGTTCCTCAAAAAATTAAAAGTAGAATTGCCCTATGACCCAGCAATAGCACTACTAGGAATTTATCCACAGGTTATAGGAGTGCTGATTCGTAGGGGCACATGTACCCCAATGTTTATAACAGCACTATCAACAATAGTCAAATTATGGAAAGAGCCCAAATGTCCATCATCTGATGAATGGATTAAGAAAATGTGGTACACACACACACACACACACACACACACACACACACACAAAAGAATACTACTTGGCAATGAAAGAGAATGAAACGTTGCCATTTGCAACAATGTGGATGGAACTGGAGGGTATTAATGCTGAGTGAAATAAGTTAGTCAGAGAAAGACAGATCATATTTTTACTCATAGGTGGTTTGAGAAACTTAACAGAAGACCATGGGAGAAGGGAAGGGAAAAAATAGTTACAGAGAGGGAGGGAGTCAAACCATAAGAGACTCTTAAATACAGAGAACAAACTGCAGGTTGATAGGGGGCATGGGAGGAGGGGAAAATGAGCGATGGGCATTGAGGAGGGCACTTGTTGGGTTGAGCACTGGGTGTCATATGTAAGTGATGAATCATGGGAATCTACTCCCGAAGCCAAGAGCACACTGTATACACTATATGTTAGCTAATATATTATATTAAAAAAATAAAAAGGAAAATAGACTATAGCATGAAATACACACAGTAGCTTCAACACAATATAACGTGACAGATCTGAAATCAAACACACCAGCCACACTGATAAATTTAAGTGGATTTATTTTTAAAAATTTTCTTTATTTTTAAAATTGATTTAAAGAGTATTTATGTATTTATTTATTTTTCCTTCTACTTACAAGTTTATTAATACATCTCTTTTTTTTAGTTTTAACTTAAATTACAGCTGGTTAACGTACAGTGTAGTATTGGTTTCAGGTGTAAAACACTTCCATACCACACCTGATGCTCATCACAAGGGTACTCTTTAACTCCCATCAGCTGTTTAACCCACTGTCCCACCCACCTCCCCTCTGGTAACCATTGGTTTGTTCTCTATTGTTAAGAGTCTCTTATGGTTTGCTTCCCTCTCTTTTTTTCCCGTTTCCTCTATGTTCATCTGTTTTGTTTCCTAAATTCCACATATGAGTGAAATCATATGGTATTTGTCTTTCTCTGACTGACTTATTTTGCTTACATAATACTCTCTAGCTCCATCCACATCGTTGCAAATGGTAAGATTTCATTCTTTTTTATGTTTGAGTAATGCTCCATTGTGTGTGTGTGTATGTATACCTCTTCTTTATCCATTCATGAGTTGATGGACATTTGGGCTCTTTTCATAATTTGGCTATTGTTGATAATACTGCTATAAACATCAGGGTGCATGTATCCCTTTGAATTAGTATTTTTGTATCCTTTGGGTAAATACCTACTAGCGCAATTGCTGGATCACATGGTAGTTCCATTTTTAACTTTTTGAGGAACCTCCATACTGTTTCCACAGTGGGTGCACCGTGTTGCATTCCCAACAGTGCAAGAGGGTTTCCCTTTCTCCACATTCTTGCCAAAACCTGTTGTTTCCTGTGTTGTTAATTTTAACCTTTCTGATTGGTGTAAGGTGATAGCTCGTTGTTGTTTTGATTTGCATTTCTCTGATGGTGAGTGATGTTGAGCATCTTTTCATGTATCTGTTGGCCATCTGGATGTCTTCTTTGGAAAACAATGTCTATTCATGTCGTTTGCCCATTTCTTCGCTGGATTATTTGTTTTTTGGGTGTTGAGTTTTATAAATTTTTAAATATATTTTGGATACAATTATCATATATGTCATTTGCAAATATCTTCTTCATTCCATTATGCCTTTTAGTTTTGTTGATTGTTTCCTTCCCTGTGTACATGGATTTAATGCACCTAAAAGACTTTCAGATTGGTTCATACAGTGGCACCCAGCTCTACTGTTTAAGAGAGTGATACCTAAAACAAAGTAATTAGAAAAGCTGGAAAGGATGAGAGGGGGTATAGAAACAAAGCCAGTGGGAAGAGAAAGAAATTAGGGGTTTTAATCCTAATTTCAACTGTGAAATAAAGGAAAGGAACAAAGGAAGTCCTGAAAGAGGAACTCTCAAATACTACGGTACAGACCCCTGCAGAGGCTTACTTTCCACACCCCAGCAGGAAGAAGGAAGAATTTCTCCCTGCCCAGCAAGAGCCCTGCCAATGAGAAACTGCCACACTTCGCCAATGAGAAGCCAGTTACCACATTTAACTCTATGAAACAACTCCTCCCACCTTCCTCTTTTCTTCCTAAATGCAAGCCCCACTCTGCTATTTTCTGGACTTACCTGTGGTTTGCCCTGGTTTGCTTGTCCTGCATTGTAATTCCTCTGCTATTCCTGAATAAATTCATTTTGCAGGTAAAATGGCTGGCTCTTTTTTTTTGTTTTTGTTTTTGTTATGTTTTATTTTATTTCTAGGAGAGAGAGAGAGAGAGACAGCGTGAGCAAGGGAGGGTCAGAGAGAGAGGGAATCACAGACTGAAACAGGCTCCAAGCTCTGAGCTGGCAGTCAGCACAGAGCCCGACGCGGGGCTCGAACCCACGAACTGCGAGATCATGACCTAAGTGAAAGTCGGACGCTTAACCGACTAAGCCACCCAGGCGCCCCTGGTTTTTGTTTTTAAGGTCAACATTACCATGGGAGAATTCAGGCCAAAAACATACAATGAAACAAAAAGGGATACTGTATAACACAAAAGGCTGCAATTTACAGAGCAGATGTAATAATTGTGGTTATGAATGTTTCGCTGAACATGGAGGAACCTCCATGAAGCAGGGACCACATGTGAGGCAAGAGATGTGGAGAGAATTGTACTAATTCTGGAGACCATGACAGCCACTCTGTATCCAAGACATGTGAAGGGGACAAAGGGTACCAGACTTTGTACCATGATAATAGAGAATACAACTTTGTTTCCAGAATACATGCAACATTTATGAAAGTTGACATCTATTAGGTTACAAAGAAAACCTCAATAAGTTCTTGCAACATAGAATTGATATAAACAATGTTCTGTCATCACAATGCAATAAAACTAGAAGTTAATCATAAGATAAAAAACAAAAAGGCCTTTCAACTTGGAAAATCACAAGATTAAACTCTATAAATACATCATTCTATGGGATGCATATAAAACTGTGCCTCAAAAAAATGAATTAAACATCCAACTGAAAATGTTAGATAAAGCAACCAAATAAATGGAGTGAGAGCAGAATGGCAAATAAAAGTAAGTTGGAAACTAATGAATTAGAATGGAGAAAAACAAAGAAGTAATAAACAACAAAATGCTGACTCAGGAAAAAAATCAAATGAACAAACCACTATCTAACCTAATCATGAGAGAGATAGGGCACAAATTACACAAAATAAGAAATTACAATAGGGAAATAACCAACAAAATAGAGCATGTTAAAAAAATCATTAGAAGTTACTTTTTACAATGCTCAGCGAATAAATGTGAAGACCTGGATAAAAAGAGTACTTCTCTAGGAAAATGGAATTACCCAAATGGACCCCAGTAGACACATAACGTTTAAACAACCCAATTTCCACTGGAAAAAAAAAATCCTCAGATCTATATAGCTTCACAGGAGAATTCTGTCAAATCTTCAAATAATGAGTAATCTTGATGCTACTTAAAGTATTCTAGAGCATAGAAAAAATGGAAACCTTAAGATTATTTAATAAAAGAAGCTTATGTACCAATCTCACTTAGGAATATTGCTGTAAAACTCCTAAATGTTAGCAGAGAGAACCTTTTAAAAAATGGTTTGGGGATGACTGGATCATTGAATGGGGGAAACTCAGTCTTTCCTCCTGAGTAGGAAGAAACTCATCCCACATCCCTCCTCCCTAGCCCCCCGTGTTTCTCCTTTACACACACTGCTACCATACTCACAACACTTCTGACACCAGATGTGTGGGTACTTTCCTACACCAAGCAATTCTTCACCACACCAGCTGTGTGTCCTATACTTTAACTCAGT
Source organism: Crocuta crocuta (assembly GCF_008692635.1). Lineage (NCBI taxonomy): Eukaryota > Metazoa > Chordata > Mammalia > Carnivora > Hyaenidae > Crocuta > Crocuta crocuta. The sequence continues at coordinate 8,493,349 of NW_027529641.1, read as the reverse complement.
TCTGACACTGTCTTCCTGGAGGTAGCATCACATCCCACAGCTTGTCACCTGTCCTTCTGACTGATTGACTATAAATCTGAGGTTTCCCTGACCTCCTCCTAGAATTAATTAATCAATTAATTTGCTAGAGTGGCTCACAGAACTCAGGAAAATAGTCTTTTAGGTTTATCAGTTTATTACAGAGTATGATAAAGAGTACAGATGAACAGCCAGATGAAGGACTACGTAGGGCACGGTCCGCCAGGGTCCCAATTGCAGCAGCCTCTGTCCTCGTAGAGCTGGGGCATTTCACTCTACCAATATAGATGTATTTACCAACACAAAATCTCTCTGAACCCCATACTTTTGGGATTTTAAGGCTTCCTCATGTGGCCATGATGAATCATGAATTCTATTTCTAGCCCCTCTCCCTTCTCAAGAGAATGAAAATCATTCTGGTCCTTTTTGGTGACCAGTCCCCCCATCCAAGAGCCATCTGGGAGCCCACCACAAGTTCTTCCATTAGAGCAAAGACCCCCCCCTTTTTTTTTTTAAATGTTTATTTATTTTTGAGAGAGAGAAAGAGACAGTGTGCGAGCCAGGGAGGGGCATTGAGAGAGGGAGACACAGAATTGGAAGCCAGCTCCCAAGACATGGGGCTTGAACCCATGAGCCATGAGATCATGACCTGAGACAAATTTGGACACTTAACTAACTGAGCCACCCAGGCCCCCACAGAACAAAGACCCTCCTATCACTCAGGAAATTACAAGGTTTTCAGGAGCCTCGTGTCAGGAATTGAGGTGAGAGATCAAATTAGAACAAAAGAGGCCACTAATGCTCCTATCATTTAAGAAAGTATAAGTAGTTTTGGAGCCCTGTACCAGGAATCTGGGCAGAGACCAACATAGAGTTTCATTATCTCACAACAGCTATTTGGATAAAGATAAAATTTAATTGACATCTTTTATCATCTACCAGCATGTATTTCAAATGGCTCTAGGTAGATAGTTACCACAAGTACTAGAATAAAATGCAGATGAATTCTTTTATACATGCAGGTATGGGAAGTTATGATTATGATTGAAAATCAGAAAACAGTATTGAAAAAGATTGACAAATTCAGTTGTATTAGGAAAAAAAAATCCCTTTCAAATGGGGATGGGGAACACCATAAGCAATGTGAAAAACCAAATAATTAGCCAGGAAAACGTAATTGCAGCTCAGATCATGAACAAAGCTTATTTTTCCTAAAATATAAGGAATTGATAAAAATGGGAAGGAATAGACACAAAACCTAAATAGAAAATAGGTAAAAGATGTGAACAGATGGTTTACAGAGAAATACATGCAAATGGTCTTTTAATTGTATGAAAAGATGTAAAAGAAAGGCAAATTAAAACTAACCTAAGATACTGTTTCTTGCTGCCAAAATTGGCAAAAATCCAAGGCTGGCAGCACTCTCTATTGGTGAGGTTGTGGAGAACTATAAAGTGCTCCAGCCCCTGAGGGAATGGACAACCTGGATCTCAGTGGATCTGCCTTGACCCTGACCGAGCCATCTAACATATACATATACAGTGTATATATATATATATATTTTCATAGCATATGGAGACCTGATTTTAATAGGTCTTCTTTTATATCTTTCAATAAGTTAATAGGTATTTTTCTATAAAGGCTTTGTATTTTTACATTAGATTGATTCCTAGGTATCTGTTTTTGGCGACTGTCCAGGTAGGGTTTCTTTGGAAGCCAACTTCTGTGATAGTTGTTGAGTTGGTGTGTTTATCTGTTGTTCAGCAACCCTCCTGAGTTATTTATAGACTCTTGGATTTTCCCTATGGACAGCATGTCCCCTGCAAATAATTCCAGGTGGATCTCATCCAATCCAATCCTCATTCTTTGATTTTATTGTTGTTTTCGTTTGTTTTTGTTTTCTTATTTCTTTGATTAGGAGTGACAGAACAGTGTTAGGCAGAAGCAGTGATGCAGTGAATTCTTGTCTTATTCCTTCCTGTGGGGCCATATCTAATAATCCACCATTAAATAGGACGTTTGCTGTGGACTGGGTGCATGCTCTCTGTTCATGCACACCCCTTCTGCTCTTCATTTGCTAAGAGTTTGTTTTTCCCTCGTTAATTACGAATGAGTGTTGAATTTTGTGAAATGTTTTTTCTGCACGATTGAGATGATCTTTTCATGTGGTGACTTATGTGATGGCATTAACAGCTTTTCTAATATTAAACCAACTTGACATTCTTGGGATGAACCTGTATCTCATCATGAGGTGTTTGCTTAGGAATTGCTTGGTGCACACAGCTACTGTTTCATTTAGGATTTTTGCATCTATGTTTATAAGTGAGTTTGGCCAAAATTTACCATTCTCATTCTATTGTTCTGTCTTTTTTTTTTTTTCTGCTTTAGTAGAGAGGTATTTTGGACCTGTAATGTTCAATTTTCTGGAAAGTGGTTCCCATGAGACAAGATGATCTGCTCTTTGATGAACTTGTTAAAGCTCACCTGTAACACCTTGGAGCCCTGGTGGGTTACTTTGTGGGCAGGTTTCAGACTTTAATAAAGTCTATTCAGAATGCTGAAGTAAACCTCACGTCATTGGTGGGTTTCCTTTGACACTACCATTTTTCTTCTTCTTCTTTTTTTTTTATTTTTTTTATTTCTAGGAGAGAGAAACAGCGTGAGCAGGGGAGGGTCAGAGAGAGAGGGAGGCACAGAATCTGAAACAGGCTCCAGGCTCTGAGCTGGCATTCAGCACAGAGCCCGACGCGGGGCTCAAACCCACGAACCGCGAGATCATGACCTAAGCGAAAGTCGGACGCTTAACCGACTAAGGCACTCAGGCGCCCCTACCATTTTTCTTCTTACTTGTGACTGTGTGAGCCCCACCCCAGCGCTCTCCTAAGTGAATGAATAGTCCTCTGGCCTTGCTTCCTGTGTTGGATGCTCGAAGTGAGAGCTTCCTGATTCTGTCCGCTGGGATTCAGTCTTCCCCCTATCCGGTGATGGAGGTGAATGCTGTGTGTGAGACACACTGGTTCATTAAGAAAACAAGCATACGGCATGTTTAGCTGTCAGGATGCTGAGAGCTGCCTCCGGATTCTCTGGGTAGCTTCTGTCCAGCACATCAGGCCGCTGGAATGTTCTGGAATTGGGGAAAGTGGGCTGTCTTCCAGACATGGGCATGTTTCACCCTCCTTTCTATTCTTGTACATGTCAGGCACCTACCCCTTGTAGAAGATGCCTTGATGCCTAGCACAGAAATGCTGAGTGGCACACAGAAAGGAGAATGTTACTGACTGGCTGCCATGCATCTCTCAAACAGTAGAAAGTTGGAGCAGTTGGACCTGCTTACCCATTTGCCCCATCCTCAGTCAAGAGGCTGAGGAACAGCTTGGGCTGTGGTCTCAGGCAGACCTCAGTTCAAATGCCAGCTCTGACACTTAGAGGCTATGTGACTGCTCTGAGCCACAGCGTCCAAAGCTGACACACAAGGAAAACAAAACAAAAACAAATTTGTCTCAAAAGAATATGGTGAGGCCAAGCTGTGAAGGCTTTTGTGAAGGGCTGGTGTGCTCTAGCTTTGTGGGTTGAGCATCTTCTCCCTTCCTTGGCCTTCCTTCCCTCTCACTCAAAGGTGAGAGCCTTGTCCCTCTTGAGTGTTCGCCAAGGGAAAGTTCAGATATGCCACCAGCTTGCTCATGTCACTTACCCAGCCTGTCTTTGCCATACTGCACAGTGGGAGTAGTAATTAGCATTCGCCCTCACTGTCACAGAGAGCACCTTTGTTCAGGGTGGCCCAATGTTCTGAGCTCTGGAGTTTTCTGAAAGACAGTTGAGTGTTTTAAACTGTTGGGAAGGGGCTGCCAGCTAAAGTTCATGGGGCTGGGGACAGCTTCGGGGCTTCCTGCACCCCCTGGGCCCATGGTACACCTGGGAAGGGTGCTTGGAGTATATTAATGATAGGACCCTCAAGTCCAGCTGTTGGGCCATAAAGCCTGTTCTGAGCCCACACAGGGAGCCACGATTGCTAATGTTCTGTTAACATTCTAAGATTCTTTCTTCTCACCTTCCTTTAAACCATAGAAGCTATTTTGGTAGCTTGTGAGATGTAACAGCATCAACTGCGAAGATCTTTGTAGCCTGGATGTGAGGTGCGTGTCCCTTTGTGATAATCAGCAGGTCTGTCCCATGGAATGGAGCAATGTGTGGTGTCCTTTTCTACAACCTGAAATGGAGCAGCTGATCGAGAGGTTTCTGTTCCCACCAGGAGCTTGGGATACATCTTCCCAAACACTTGAACTGCTTAATGGTGCAAAGCATTTGATCAGGGTAAAGCCTCTTCACCTGCCAGATCAGGGGATGTTAAGATCTTAAAATCCTATGGGCCTGACCCCCTCCAGCCACTGTGGCTTCACTGTCTCTGGGGTTGCAGCAAGAGCTGCAGTCTGCCCAACTTTCCAGAAATTCGAGAGGAGAGATCTGAGCGCCTGCCTGGTGCACTGCCCATAGCTCCCCATCCATACCTCCTGCCTGGCCCTGGGGCCCCTGGCCTCTTATTCCCCTCACACATCATCCCCTCTCCTCTCTGGATCTCTCCTTGGCTCTTCTTCTGTGGATCCTGCCCATGCTCCAGTTTCCCCTTCACCAGCCGTCTTCTGTCATTGGCCATTCTGCTCTGCCCCACCCCTCCCTCCTTGTCCCTCAGCATCAAGTAGCCCTCCTGAGCCCTGGTCCATTCCTCTCAACGTGAGAAGAAACAGTATCTAATGGAATTTCCTTTGGGCCTTTGTTCTGAGTCAGGCAGCCCATACCTGGCTCTGTGTATATCATTTGATTGCCCACCAAGTGCTTTGCCATCTGCCTATGGCAGGGGCTCCCGGCCTCCCCCCCC
>NW_027529641.1:8306311-8488348 GCF_008692635.1 Crocuta crocuta | reverse complement strand
GAAGACTGGCTTCTCTATGAGTCCCAGGTGGGGAAGTTGAGGGGAACTGTTCTCCTGAGGGGGAGTCCTGTGTTTCTTCTTCTCAAATCCTCCTCACACCCCCTCCCATCTCTGTGGGCAGATGGCTGTGTGGGTCATGTGTGGGTCCTCACTTGGCAGTCTTGGGCACACTCCTGGTTTTCTATGTGAGCCCTCCCCTGAATGCCAGTTCCTGCAGGAGGTCTTGCGTTGATTGGTCTATCCATTTGTCTGTCAAGCTCTAGTGGGTGGGTGTATGGTGTGTGTCACGTGGCCAACTTGCCCTCAGTACCTGCTGCCCAGCTCCCACAGCTGCGCCACCTGAAGGTCCCAGTTGAACAAGAGTGGCCACTAGCAGCGTCGGTGTCTGGGAGGCCTGGGCTGGGCTCAGGGGCTGGCACAAAACAGGAGAGGTCTTGGCAGGGCCCACCTACGCTCCTCAGGGGTGAGATGTTTGCTCTTTATTTTGGGGGGACCACCTTCAGCATCACTTTCCAATGTAGCCAAGAAGGACAGAAAGCAAGTTGCCTGTTTGTATCAGAAACAGGATGAGCATCTCCCCAAGGCCTCACCAGGGAAAAGCTGGGACACAGAAGGGGGAGACATACCGTTTCCTTGTGCTACCCACCCCAGGGTTTGGGAGGTCTACATACAGCTCTAGCATGTGCTACAGAGCTGTGGGAGGAGCGGGTGACAGTCTGGGTGACCCGGGAGAGGTGAGGCTAAGGTGGCAGGTGGCAGGGATGTGGCCAGGGAGGGGCCAAACTCCTCCAGCTGGTTTGGGCTGGTGGAAGGGCTAGTGAGGTACAAGGGCTAGCTGGGTGGGGGGAGGTCTGAGGGCAGAGGGCGGGGAGGACACTCTGTGTTGGAGGACAAGCGGACTGGAGAGACTTCAGGGCACAGCTGCCCAAGGTTGCTTGTGACTCCTTGTGAGTTTCCGGAACCTTCAGCATTGCTGCTTGTGGGCCTTTCCTGTGGGGACATTGTGAAGCAGGAAACTCTTCTGGAGCCTTCCTCCTCCCCTGGCACTGCATGTGTCCCAAGTGTGGTGGGCTCCTCTCAGTGTGGATGGCTGCTCTGTATTGTCAGGTCTGAAACACACAGACAGAGCTGTTAAGACATGATTTTGCTAATCCTTGGACTTTGTATCAGAAAAAAAAAAAAAAGAGAGAAAGAAGGAGGAGGAGGTAGAGAGAGAGGGAAAGAAGAAAGGAAGGAGAAAAGGCAAGCTAACCCAACTATAGCCAGCTGATCACCAGAGCAGCGTCTATTTATGAGGCTAATTAAGAGAACATTTCTGTCTGAAAGCTGCCTTGAGGTTTTCTGTAAGCACAAAAGTGTGAGCCAGGGTCAGAGCTGTCTTTAAGAGAGGGAGCTGGTGCAGAAATGTTAGATGTAAATCCTGCTATTGCATGCCTGGTCAAATCCCCACTGACCATTTAGGCCTGTCCTGTTGGTTTTGGAGAAGTAAAAACGATCTGGTTGAGTTGAATGTAATTTCTGCTAGATTTGGATCATGTAAGGCTCCACCAGCTGACCTGTCTTCGCACTTGTGAAGAGTTAAGGATTTTGCATAAATCAAAGTCACAACGAACACAGCCTAGGATTTTGACACAAGGCGGGACCTAATGGAACATAACTGAGCTTTCATTCTGTTGCCCTGTGGGCAGCAAAGATGCATTACCTCCCTGGGACTCAGTTTCCTTATCCGTTAAGACACTTGATGTTGCAGAAAACCCATCTCATGGTAACATAAACTTTTTCTTGTGTAATTGGAAAGTCTAGATGCATGGTTTTAGGCAAGACTTGATCTAGCAGCTTGACCTTGGTATCATGGGTCCAATTTCTTTCTCTCAGTCCTCTTTTCTATTATATCAGCTTCATCCCAAGGCTGGTGTAGTAAGAATATTCTGATCGTGTCTATTTCTGTTTTGACAATAGAGGGTTTATATTAGGTTCTCGTAGTACTCCGGTCTTATTTAAAGACTGGCCATTGGAAAAGAAAGATAAGATTGGACCTAAACAAAACAAAACAGCAAATTACTATGATAAAATGACACTAGCAAGAGGTGTTTGATAGCCACCACCATCTGAAGGACACTTTGATGATGTATTGAAAGGAAGCTTTCTTACCAGGCTGCCTGGGAATATTCCATGCCTGCCTACAGGGCCGGCATTCAGTCTGCTCCATAGATGGCCTTGGTGATGAGTCCAGGCTGTAGTAATCTTTAGGTAAGAATGAAAATGATAATGAAAGACATCATTAAACCAAAGGCAGCCTTGCATGTGGGTTAAGGTCCTTGCGCCTAAAGGGCATGGGTTTATCAGGGTTGGGGTAAGCTCGTGAAACTGAAGTCACTGCCTGTTGCCCACTCATGTCCTCACTCTGCAAGCTGCCTGTGGGATTCCCTGGTACAGACACTGCAGTGACCACCCTGTCCCCGTCTTCCGGTGGGCTTGAATTACCTGCCAGAAGTCTGAGGTTTGGTAGGACATGGCTGTAGACAGCTTCAGCCCAGCCCCCATCTCCTTGTGTTTTGCTCAGCTGTTGTGTGGGGAGGGAAACGCAGGATGATTCTTGCTTGAGCAGATTCCTATTTTGAAATTGAAATTCATTTCTTTGCCTTCGTTTTCTAGATGAGAGGCTGGATATTGGTGGTGTATGTGTGGTGAGTCATTGGTTTTAGTGTTGACAATGCTAAGGATCCTGTTCTGGTACTGTTTGGGGGCTAGTTTTGTTTCCTTTCAGCTTTTGCTGATATGTTATTTTCTAGACTCTCTTCTAGCATACTTAAAAAACCCAGATTCGACTTTGACTTTTCTCATAGAGGCTGGTATGGGGCACGGAAGCCCCCAGGGTGTGGTACAGAGAACAGGTGACCTCCATGAGGACTCAGTCCTCACCAGCAGCCTATGAGGGAGCAACCCGGGGTGGGTCAGAGGGGCCTGGCCTGGGGACAGCTCTGAGGCTGCTGAGCTCCTTCGCCCACAAGGTGGAGGACCTCCTTCCAGGGCCCCCAAGACAGAATCCTGTCTTCTGGGAAACCTATGACTGGGGAGGGATGTGCAGGAGTGGGGTTTAGAGTAGTAATGTGGGACTCTGTGATCCCAGGCCACTCTGCAGCCCCCACCCCTGGGCCAGGGTCCTGCTGAGGTAAAAGGGGTGCTGGGAGCCCCCTGACATGCCCCAGGAACCTGCTTCCCTCTGAGTTCCTGAGCTTCCTCTCTGAAAATGCCATGTCCTAGGAGTGCACCCCGACTTTTGTGCTCTGCTGTGAGGCATGCTGCTAGCTCATTAGAGAAGGGTTGCCGAGNCGCGAGATCATGACCCAAGCGAAAGTCGGACGCTTAACCGACTAAGCCACCCAGGCGCCCCTGTTGTTTTGTTTTCTAAAAAGGAAAGCAAGCTTGGAATATATATTAAGCATTATTGTTCCTTCAGCCGTCACTTCATAGCGAGAAAAGTGGTTGTTTCAATTAAAATGGATTTTGGACAGAGTTCTTTGAATGAGTAAATTGCAGAAAACAGCACAAGTTGTGAGATGGGGGATTTAGGCTCTTAAAGAGGATTGGAAATAAGTGGTCTGAAATCCTTACGGTGGTTCCTTGGGATTGATGCACATTGGTTCTGCCAGATGTAACTGGTTCTGACTGCTTTACTGGATCAGTTAACTCTGACCAGCCCAGCTGTTTCTAAGGACTACACGTTTGTTTCTTCTGGAAGCTGAAGTCAGAGAGAGGAAGACAGATGCAGAGAGAGAGAGAAAGACATGATGGGGCCCAGATCCTGGCTTCTGAGCAACCTTGCCCTTCTCCAGTGGCCTCAAGACCTGGGAGGAGCCACTGAGGAGGTGGGCCACCCTGGGTGCTGCCCCCAAAATCCCCCTCATCCCTCTCAAGCTCGGGCATATACTTTCCTTGTTAAAAAATTTTCTTTTAATGTTTTTTTTTGAGAGAGAGAGAGAGAGAGCAAGAGCACATGAGCATGTGCGTGAGTATGGGGTAGGGGCCAGAGAGAGGGAGACACAGAATCCAAAGCAGGCTCCAGTTTCCAAGCTGTCAGCACAGCCCCACAGCTAACATGGGGCTCGAACTCACAAACACTAAGATCATGACCTGAGCTGAAGCTGGACGCTTAACCCAGGCCTGAGCCACCCAGGCGCCCCATGGCATATATTCCCTTAGCCTAACANAACAATGTCCCATGCCTTTTCACCTTAAAGGGCACTTTTCTAAGTTCCTTATGCTCCTGAGGAGAGAAGCCATTTCCCAGTCACCCAGGAGAATGATGTGCCTGCCTGTCATCTCCCCTGTCTTTTACTCTCTGCTGTTTCTGCCTGCTAACCAGTGTTGACCTAACTCAAGTCATTGGATTACGTTTTTATTATAAAATATTTGATATACAGAAAGTAAAAAGAATTATGTCCCAAACACCTTTGTACCCACTTAAAGTAGAGAATATTATTATATTGGTTGTCTACTTCTGTGTAACTAATCATGCCAAAACTAAGTGGCATAAACCAGTAAAAATTTGATACTTCACACATAGAGTCCATCTGGGAGCAGCTGGGCTGGATGCTTCTGTCTCAGGGTCAAGGTGTGGGCCAGGGTAATAGTCATCTCGGGCATGACTGTGGCTGGAGGAGCCACTTCTTTTAAAAAAAACTTTTTTAATGTTTATTTATCTTGGGGGAGGAGGGGCAGAGAGAGAGGGAGACACAGAATCTGAAGCAGGCTCCAGGCTCTGAGCTGTCAGCACAGAGCCCGATGCGGGGCTCGAAGTCACGAACCACAAGATCATGACCTGAGCTGAAGTCGGACACTTAACCGACTGAGCCACCCAGACGCCCCTGGAGGATCCGCTTCTGGGATCACTTCATGAGGCCAAGGGTGGGAGGCATCCGTTCTTTTCCATGGGGTCTTTCCACAGTGCTCTCTCACAGCATGGCAGGCAGCTTGCCTCAGAGCGAGGGATCCAAGAGTCTGCAGAGCCCTACAGTGCCTTTACGACCTCGACTCCTTAGCCACACGTCATCATCTCTGTCTTAGTCTGTTCTCTAGACCCAAGTTATTAAGCCCCGTCCACACTCAAAGAGAAGGGAATTAGGTTCCACCTTTTGAATGGAGTGACAAAGAATTGGTGGATATTCTTTAAACCATCATAATTACCAGTATAGCTGGAGCCTCTTCCTGATTGTGTTTCTGTCTCCCATGTAGAGGTAACTGTTAGTAGAGTTTGGTGTATGTTTTATCTTCCTGCATTAGTATCACCAGGCCAGTTACTTTTGCATGTCTTTAAGCATTGTGTAAATCATTTCAAATTGCGTGTGTGTGCGTGCGTTTCTGTTGCTTGCCCCCCCCCCCTTTTTTTTTGCTTCACATTATGTCTGCTAGTTTTATCCACATGAAAATTCGTAGCTGGACTTTATCCCTTTTCGCTGCTGTGTGGCATATCATTGTAGGAACCTAATACACTCTCTTCTTTCTCCATTGGTGACTATTCAGATGGTTTCCAGTTTCTTGCTGCTACAAACAAGGCTGTTAGGAATACTTATGTGTGTGTCTCTATGTGAGCATGAGCCGGATTTGTCTAGAATACTTAGCAAGGATTGGAATTGCTGTGGGATAGAACGTATGAATCTTTACATTTTCTGGAAGTGGCCAAGTTGTTTTCCCAAGTGGGTCTACTAATGAATGTTCCCACCAGTGGTGTGTGGGTTCTCCTTCCCCTCGTCCTTGATACCACTTGGTATTGTGAGATGTTTTTTAATTTTTGTCAGTCTGATGGGTGAAAGTGGCCTCTGCAGAGAGGGTCTTAATTTGCATCTTTCTGCCTACCAGTGAGGTTGCACCTCTTTTCATATATTTATTTTCTTCTATTGATGTATATTTATTTCATGTATTTATTATTCTGTCAATTACTGGTTCATCCCTTTTGTTCCTTTTTTGAATTTTCTTATCCATTATTTCGTCCTTCATCTGATTTGTGTATTATAAACATCTTTTCCCCTTATTTCCTACCAACAAAATGTGGGAGCTAAGAGTGTGCGTTCTTGGGCCATGATGCCAGGATGGAGTCCCAGCTGCAGAATTTCTTGTGTGGCCTTAGGCACACCAGTTAATAACTTTTGTGTGCCTCAGTTTCCTCATCTGTAAAATGGGGGTGACCTCACAGTAGTGCTGTGAGGATTAAAAGGTTCACATGTGCGAAACAGTGACTGTCACAGTAAGCATGGTGTGAGCCAAAGAAACCCGAATGTGCCCTGCATGGTCCTCTCAGACTGCATACATGCACCATCACCTTGCCCAGAGCTTTCTCAAGCACCGTGTCCTCATTTGATAAGATTGGCAGGCAGTGCTTCTCTCTGGCTCTCAGCCGTCTGGATGACCCTCCCTTCAGCATCCCTGAGCTGCCTGAATAGAACACGAAATCCCAGCCTCCCTCCGGGGGATGTGGGGGAATTGGAAGGCAGCAGACTCCTTGCAGCAAAAATAGAAGTCTCATTTGCCTAGGAGAGAATAATAATGAGGAGAGCCCAGCAGATGCAGGCTTGGAAGGCGCCTCTGAACCCTCCCCTGCATCCCTGGGGTCCGTGCAGACTTGCCTGAGCCCTTCCTGCCAGCCTTTCCTTTGCCCTTCACCCTTGTCTCTTATGGCACGGCTTTTGGCTGTCACATGGACAGCCTTGGCACCGTGTTCTGGTTTTCATACCTCAGTGTTGCACTTTTCTCTCATTTCACAAACCCAGGCAAGAACTCCAAACACAGGACTCTGTTTAATATCGAGAATCATCAGAGTAATATGTCAGACGTTACAGTGTAAATCTGGGAGCCCTGGGAGCCATGCGTCTGTCCACAGAATGCCATCAGCTGCTCAAGGGCAGATCTATTGAGATTAAAACACAGTTGGATCAGGACACCATTAGTTTCAACCCCAACATGAATAAATTAGCTCAATACTGCTGTAAGGAACTCTCAGGTTTATTTGGTAGAGCCTCAGAGGATTTTACATAAAAGCAAATGCGGGAAAAGCAAGTTAGCGTTATTGGACGTTAGAGCCAGTTTGGGTTTAGAGCAAATTTCTAGGTTTTGAAATGGATTGAAATAATCCATGTCTCTACCCCCAACTCTGCCATTGGGGTGGCCTCATGGGCCCCATGGAGAGGAAACAAATAATTACCTTGAAAGAACAGTCCCCATTCAGTAAACTAATCACATATAAAGAGTCCCTGCGTTGGAATCTGGAGCAGGGAGTGAGGATCTTCCCAAACCAAGGAATCTCATGGCAGAATGTGGCTCATCCTCTGTGGACTGTCACCTCCAGAAGTTGAAAGATAAGCTTCCAAGAATGGAGAGTTTTGACTGTTTCATTGTCGGCAATTTGTATGTGATTCCTAATGCTTTTTAAAAGCATTCTTAGAAGCCACCTTCCCAGATGAAACCATTGTTGTTTAAAACTTTGAGACCTTTGAAGACAGAGTTTTAAATCCAGATTTTCCCCAAAACATTTGCTGACATGAGAATCTCAAGGTTTGAGCTCTTTATTCTAAAGATGCAGCTTCCTGCCCAGGAGAAAAATAATACATGCTGGTACTTATAGAGTTAGTAGCATTTGAAGACTTTACCTTGCAGCTAGCTTGGGCACTCAGTTATTTATTATTTTGAGATTTTTATTTGTAAACAACCTATTAATGTCCACTCAAGCTGGAAAATCTCCCAACTTTACCATCACTGCCCCACCCCCCGACCCCCTTCCTCCCATAACCTGGGCTGCATCTTTTTGTTATCTGGGTCTGAGGACCTGGAGCCCCTCTCTGAGCCAGCTCCTGTTTCCTCACTGTAATTGGTCCATGGCCAGTACTTGAAATGATTCCTTAGGGACTTTCCCTTGGAACGACCCTGCTGTGCCCAACTGAGCACTGTCCCTGTGTGTCCTTCTCATCAGGAAGTGGAAGACCCCCCTGCCCCAGCCCCAGCCCCACAGTAAACCTGGGGAGTATTCACACCCCCGCAAAGTCCTATCCTGTGGTTCCAGCCATACCTGTGGGGATTCTGGGCTCTGTCATGTCACATCCCCCTCAGGGCAGCTTGGGGTAGCTACAGTACCAGGTCCCAGGAGGCCTCCTTAGGCAGTGGCTTGTCTGCCAGACGCTGACCTCTGCCAGCTGTCTGTTCCCCTCTGCGAGACAGCCCAGTGCAGATGATCCCCATGGCCACCTGGGCTGGCTCATGAAGGCCCTGTGCTCTCCACCATGCAGAGGTGTTGACAGTCCTATAGACTACCTGGCTTTGCAGCCACTGGGCTGGTTCTAGAAAGAGCCACACCTGAGCTGCTTGGGTGTGCAGCTGGTACACCCTGCCTGTGATACACCCTGGCCCTTCCCCCATCGTTCTGGCCACTGTGTTCTGTGCAGACCCTTCCCAGCCCTCCCCTAGGGCCTCTGCTCACTGTGGCCAGAGTCTTCCATCTACATGTGTTTCATTGAATCTGGGTTATTATTGCTCATCAGATTCTACTTGTTTTACCACCCAACCATAGCATACCATAATATCCCCAAACCCGCATGCCCAGGGCCCTAGCCTTTTACAAAGCACTGGGTTGCCTGTTTGGTTCAAGGAATTATAGGTGTAGCTCTCGGCTCAGCTGGAGGAAGAGATGCTAGTATGACAGTAGGGTGGTGATTCTGCTGTGCACGTCTCCGGCCACTTTGTAAGGCTTAAGATCAGCCATCCTGCCTCTGTGCTGGACACTTCCACCTCTGTCTGCCTCTGTGTGCCAGGCATCCTCCCAGGACAGCTCCTAAGTCTGGGCGTCCACGAAACTGTGAGTGTTGCCTTAACTTTGCCAAGAAAATGCTTACACAGATTGGTTGTGACAGCTGCTTCCCCTGGCTCAGCACCGTCCTGTGCTCCAGGGCTTGCAACTCCTGCTTTGGGTAGAGGCTCGCATGAGCTGCTCTATCCGCGCCCATCAAGGTTCTTTTAGCCTAAGTAACTTCCTGTCTCAGGCCTCCTCCCCAGCCGCCTGAGCCATTAGTGGGCCCCAGGATGGTTTGCGGATTTGGGACCTCCCATCACCTCCCCTGACATAATATCAAAGGTAATCAGCAAATTTATGAACCGTCCACTCTAAGCAATATTTAGGATTTCTGTTTACCTCCTGAGTGTCTGAAAACATGGCATTTCAAAGGCTCTGTTTGATCAGAGATCCAGTAGATTGCCAGAAATGTGCATGTTGCATAATAGAGAACCCACAATGGCAGGTTGCAGTGGGCATCCTGGGAGAAAGCTAATTAATCCTGAAACCAAATAACAACCGCCTCAGCAACAGCAGTCAGAAGAGAGCTGAGCCTCGTGGTATTTGAAGTCAGGCAGCTGGAAGGCTGTTTATTGGAAGTATTCTCTGTGCCTGAATTCTGCTGTGGATTCAGTGCCCCAGGCCAGGGCCTGCCTTTCCTTCTGTATTTGGTTCCAAGGACTGGGGTCTCCGGACCCTGGAGAATCTGGTTGTCAGCATGCAGACAGGAGGAGCCTTCGTGGCATCTCCCAGGCTCCCGTGGCTTTGTATTTCACAAATACAGGGGAGACCCTGGGAGGCTGGAATACAGGATGACCTCCCCCTCCCCCACTCCCACCCCAAATAACTTGTGGGTGGGCCAATAACTTGGAAGGTGGAGTGTTTAAGTCTTATAGGGAGACCTGAGTACTTCATTTCCAGCCCGGGGCTTGCTAAGAAATAGGAGATTATTCCAAAATTGCTTGTGCATTTCCTGAAGAAGAGCAGGCTCTCAGATTTCTGTCTAATCACAAACGGCCAAGATGAACAGGGGAAGTAACCTGGCCCTTGATGTCTCCAGGGAGGACAGATAGAGGATGGGGCACTTGTGTGGCCATACATGGCTGAAAAGAAAAGCCTGGCTGTTCCGAAGTGTAGGTGATCCTTTGTGTTCATTCCAGCCCTCTCTGAATGTGCCTGGCCGGGTGAGGGACTCAGAACCAGCAGGGACCGGCTGACCCCCCAGGGCCTTCCCAGGTCTTTGTGCTCATGACTGCTGTTTTTTATTTAAGGTGAAATGTCTGTCCAGAGACAAAGTTTGCCAAAATAACACAACTCTGCTTTAGCCAATGCAAGCAAGGGTCCCCGAGAGGGCGGGGCAAGGCTACTGCTGCACGGAAGAGAAAATTCATATTTTCCTTTGGAGAAAATGGAAAGTGATGCTGGGTCCAAGTGGTAGGTGACCTTGCTCTTGAGTTAAAAACTGCTGAGGAAATTAGAGAAGACAGACATGAAAAGAATGCTAATGAACAGTGGTGGACCAGAGCCCGGAGCCCTGATTCCTCCACTGTCCACAAGGGGTACTTGTGTGATGCCTATAAATAGACATTTAAAAACCTATTCTAAATTGAGTTAAGATGTGGGCCTGTTTCTTCCTATGGAAAAGCGTTATGTAAAGTGCAGAGCTCTGTCTGCCCTTTCCCCAAGGCAGTTTGGCGATTCTGTTCCTCTGTTGGGAGTCTGTGTGGAGGATGTGGGGGATGCTTAGGCTACTGATGAATGAGACTCTGTCCTCTCAGGAGACTTGCAGACTGAGGGCAGGCAGAAAGAGAGAGAGAGTGAGAGATAGAGAGCGAGAGCGAGCGAGCTGGGACTCTTTCCTCCAGGTGGAACAGTGGGGCAGGCCTCTCCAGGTCAGGGAAGCTCAGCTGAAGAAAGGCTCTGAGTTTCCCTGAGGTTCTTCTGGGCTGGGAGGGAATGGGAGAAGCTGGGCCTGTGGGCAGAAGGACACTTGCCTAGGCCCACGGTGGCTCTGGGCAGTGCGGGTAGCTGTAGACCTGAGAGGGGAGGGGAGGACACAGTGGCCATGTGGGGAGAATTCTAGCTTGTGCTAGTAGACCGAGGCTTCTAGGCCCTTCCCTGGTCAAAACTGCCCAGAGCTGGAGGGGGGGATTCTGGGAGAGGACAGAGGTCTTTCTCACTGACCTGCTTGAGTTCACAGAGCCAACTTGTAGCAGAGTGAGGAATTGAGGCCCTGTCTTAAGACCACTAGTGAAGTGTTCTTGCCTCTGAACATAGCAGTTAGTATGTGCACTGACCCTGAAGTCACTTCTTTTTGGAGGTCCTGGGATGGTGGGATTTGGGGGTAAAGAAGGAAATACTGTTTGATGCTAATGTGTTCCCAGGCAGTGTTTTGGGGGCTTTGTTGTGCTTTCTCATCCACCTTTAAGATCAAACTTATTGTCCACTTTTACACATGATGAAGGCGAGGCCAACAGAAGGGGCATCTGGGGCTCAGTCAGTTGAGTGTCTGACTCTTGGTTTCAGTTTAGGTCATGATCTCACAGTTCCTGGGATGGAGCCACACTGTCAGCACAGGGCCTGCTTGGGACTCTCTACCCCTCTCTCTGTCCCTCCCCTGCTTGCACTTGTTCTCTTTCGCTCTCTCAATATAAATGAATAAACTTAAAAAAAAAAGGCAACAGAAAGCACCATACCCTTTGGAATTTGGGCAACTATGTGGATATCAAGTTCCCTCTGAGCAGAGACAAACAGATTACAGATATACAAATGGCTTGGTCAAAAGGAGACACCTTCAGCCTTCTAAGGGATAGCCAGTCATTTTTTAAAATATCTGAACTAGAAGCATTTGCAGTGGGCCAGTTTGGGGTGACAGGGAAGTCCCCCCAATTCCCTAATTAAAACCCACTGCTAGAAATGTCTGTCTAGGGAAATGAGAATGACTGTCAGGTTTCATTAAAAAAGTGTCAACCCTGGGTCCAGGTAAGACCTTTGTGATAAAGTAGAAGCCAGTGTCTGCTTGTGCCAATAGCAAGACCATATTACCTTCCCTTCCCCCACCCTGAATGATGTCATCCCCTGTGACTTCAGTCCCCAGGACCAGACTGAAGGTGAACTGTCCAGCCAGCACAGCTGTTCACGAAATGCTCTTAGACCTTCTGTTCCCAGCAGACCAGAACCTGGGGAGGAGGCTGCCATTGCTGTGGTTTTGAAAGAAACAAAGACGTTCCTTTATGATGTATTCTGTCTTTAGCCAAATTGGAGGGAGAAGAGGAATTAAAAAAAAAAAATTAATTCCAGTATAGTTAACATACAGTTTTGGGAAAAGAGGAATTTTGATTTGATATTTAAGACCAATAAATCCCCCTCCTCTCGCACCATCCTGGGCTTCCCACCTCTCTGGTCATCTGCTGCCCCACCTTGAATTCCTGATCCAACCCAGGGCCTCACCTTGAGCCCTTGAACGAGTTAGACTTATTTAGCTTTCATTTGCAAAGCTCTCTCTCTGTCCAAGAGGAGTGTGAAACCTGATGGCCTGTTTTCTGTTCTCTTTCTGACACCCCTTTGCCCATGAGGAGGGGTGGGCTGTGAACCTGGGCAGAGGAAATAAGAGGTGGCCTGCTTTCCTTTCTCTTTCTTTTAATCTGTCTTCATCTCCCCAGCCCCTACAGGTACACCCACCGCCCTCTGAAAGTGTCCCAGAATACCGGTTCTGCACACTAGTGGGGTCAAGCTTTGTTGTGGGGAAATACATATTCATGAGGGCTTTGAGGAGCTTCATTAAAATGCGGACGGCCTCTCCTTCCAGAGTGATACACAAGCCATTGCTTTATTTGCCCAACATGATGTTCTTAAGGCAATAATTATGTGAGGAATGGCTCAAGAAACATTTTAATTATTTGTCTCTGGTAATTTGTGATGGTCTCATTAGAATGAGAACTGGTTCACTTTTACAGGTAATTCAAAACCTCTCACTCCTTCAGATGTCTATAGTTGCAGGAGCGCTGTGCGATCACCCGTATCTTTTCAGAAACCCAACTAATTTCCTCTGTTTCCTTCTGTTTTATTCCAGAAAGATTTCATCACCAGGAGGCTTTGGGGGACATTACCAACCCGCTTGTTTTCGGTAAGAAATATGGGGTCGGCTTGCACGGAGTGCGGTTTTGCTTCTGACGTGTGTGAAATGGAATTATGTTCCTCGAGGGATGCCACACTTCAGGTGGATCTGGGCATCTGCCACGGTTCTGTATTTCCTGGGAAGCTGGGGATGTGTAACTCAGTGCTAGTCTCCACACAGGGAGTCTGAGGCTGGGCTTGGTTTGCAGCCAAGGAGCCCATGAGCACTGGGCTCACAGCGGGGAGCTTATGTTGCCTGGAATGGACACCTTTCCCTGTCACCCCTGAGACAGCAGTATCACCGCCCCTCCCTGCCACCACCATCCCCTCCTCTAGTGCTTCTGAAAACCATAGCCCTCACCGGCTTCAGTCATTTATTTGTGTAACTCCTGTCTAGATTCCTGTTTATATTAAAAATCAATATATATCACCAGCAATAAACACCATTTACAACCTTTCACTATCAAACTTGGGCAACATTGTGTCTAATTAGAAGTCCACCACTGTGCAATATCAGGAGGCTGAGAGGAAGAGTCTAGCTTTGATCCCAAAGAGCCCTCCTAAGCCTCTCAGGAATGAGGGATGGCTCCATGTTGCTGTTGCCCTGTGGGGGAAGCTATACTGCGGCCCTGACCCCCCTGACCGGCGGCGGTCTGCCCTTAGCTTGCTCTGGCCGCATAGGACTTACAGCAGCAGATTTGCATAGGTCTTTGTAGCTCCGGTACAGCCTGAGTGCCTGGTACAGGGGACGCTTGTAGGAGATGTGTTCTGACTAAAGAAGAGTAGGGGCTCTTTTTCCTGGACCAAAGATACCCTACAGGCTGGGTTGTGGAGAAGCTGGTGTATGGGTTGGGGTGTGTTTGGAGAGCGGGGTGGAGAGGAGACTGTTGTTGGAGGTTAGGCAGCCGGGAGCCAGAAATGGTTTCTGTGTCTTGGTGCCAGAGCAGGCCTGAGCTTCTGGTGGATTCCGTGGGATCTTATGCATCCATGGGCTTGGACAGGTCAGTGCTGGTCACCAGTCCAGAGTGTCATACGGAGGGAAGTAGTGGCTTGTGGACTTCCAAACGGGAGGAATAATTTGGGATTTCCCAGTGGGGAAGTTCTGTGTCAATTTGAGGATAATGATGAAGACCAGAGGGGGCGGAGTTGGGATACTGGAGTGTCAAGACCCGGGTTCCAAACCACTGTTTTGCCTCTGGGGCAGCAGAAGGACACAGGGCCTACTGCTTGGAGCTACTGAAAGAACCTTCTTTTGTAAGTCAAGGCAGCTGCCTTCATTTTACTTTCTAACCCAGCCTCTGTCCTATGTGTAGGTAGCTGCTCAGAAGCACTGTGCTGTTCATGGGCAGGAATTCACCTCACATTGTATTGGAGGTTGTTCTTATCACTGATGTCATGGTGGGATTCTGTGGTGGCTTTGGGGGTGGGGAGGGTGGCATAGTCATAAGGCATTTAAGAGTTAGAATAATCAGCTCCTATCCAAGGAAGCATAGGGGGAAATGTCACAGGAACTGCATGACTTTTAATGCATTTGAGCATAAAAAATAAGTGAGCATTTTTCTGAACTTTTCCTCAATTGTCAGTCTTTAAAGTTTATGAGTTTACTTCCATGTTTTCAGTGAGGCATTTTCCATCTCGTTTGCTTTTTTTTAGGTTTATTTTTTTCTTTTGAGAGAGAGGGAGGGAGAGAGAGAGAGAGAGAATGTGCACAGGGGAGGGGGAGAGAGAGAGAGGAAATCCTAAGCAGGGTCTACCACCAGCACAGAGCATGATGTGGGATTTGAACTCATGAACCACAAGATCATGACCTGAACCGAAATCAAGAGTCAGATGCTTAACCGGCTAAGCCATCCAGGCACCCCGTTTGATTTTCTGTTTAGACTTATTTTTTTTAAGTTTATTTATTTTTGAGAGAGAGAGGGAGAGAGAATGAGCAGGGGAGGGACAGAGAAAGAGAGAGAGAAAGAGAGAGAGAGAGAGAGAGAGAGAGAGAGAATCCCAAGCAGGCTGTGCTCTGCCAGCACAGAGCCCTATGCGGGGCTCGAGCTCACAAACCGTGAGATCATGACATGAGCTGAAATCAAGAGTTAGATGCTTAACTGACTGAGGCACCCATAGAGTAGATTTCTCAACTGTCCTCAGCTATGAAAATACTGAAGCATTTTAGGGGATTCTGGGAAGGGAGAAGAATTTTTTTGTAACCCACAACGTGGGTAGCTTGTGAAGAGAGATGTTCTATGGGGAATGGGTCTCACAAATTGTGGTGACATTCTGATCTTCTGGGAGCCCAGGATCAGCCAGCCAGTGCGGTCCATCTGGCCTCTTGGAACTGTCCACCGTGAAATTGGCTTCTTGAAGTTTTATCTAAATGAAATTGGGGCTGTCGTTGCTTTCTGATGGAACTGCAGGGCAATTCTGTTTGTGCCTCCAAGGTATAAGGTGTTTTTTTCTTTAGAGCCCAAAAAAGACCTAGTGGGATTTTTACGTATCCCCGAATACTATTAGAGTATCAAAATCAGCTGCAATAGACAGGACATCTTGCTCTCTTTCCGATTGTGCTCACTCGTCTGCAGTGTAATGGGACAGCCATTTAAGTGAAGACACTCGTCATGATTCTCTGCAGCTTCCCCACAGAAAAACATATTTCTTCTGTGAGAGAAAAGTGGCAATGAGATGGATATTTTTAAATGTCAATTATCGCCAGAATAAATCTCTGTGAGGAGAGCTTCAGAGAGAAGAGACCGAGGTTTGTTTATTTTTCTACCGCAAACGAATCACTCTGTAGCATCAGAATACTAATACCCAGAGTTTATGCCTGACATCTCCTTATAGAATAACTTGGTGAATATGCTTCCACTTATGGTAAAAGTTGAGGGCTGTGTTCAATTTTTTTTTCCCCCAGGAGAATTAAATCCTAGGCCTAACTATCCTATGATATCAATCCTACAGGCTGTTGATCTCTACAGTGTTTGGATTTTAATTACAGTTGACCCTTGAACAACATAAGGTTAGGGATGCTGACCCTTAGTTGAAAATCTGCATATAACTCTTGACACCCCAGAAACTTCACTACTAATCACCTATTGTTGATTGGAAGTCTTCCTGACAACAGAAACATCCAATTAACACATATTTTTTAAATGTTTATGTTGTATGTATTATATAATGTATTCTTATAATAAGCTAGATAAAAGAAAATGTTATTAAGAAAGTCATAAGGAAGAGAAAGTACACTCACAGCACTGTATTGTATTTGTGGAAAAAAAATCTGCCTATAAATGGAACCGTGCCTTTCAAACCCATGTTGTTCAAGGACCAGTTGTATATAAATTTAGTTATTTCCTGAAGGAATGGTTGGAAGATTAATAAGGTGTGTTTAAATCATGGGCAGTCTCAGAAAATATGTTAAGTTAGAAGATGTTGCATTCACAAAAATGGTTGGCTAATGTCAGCATGTTCTTGCCCAAGTGTAAACACGTAAAAGTGCTGTGTAAAATCTGACCAAGAATTATTTTATTTTATTTTATTAAAATTTTTTTAACTTTTATTTATTTATTGAGAGATAGAGACAGAGCGCAGATGGGGGAGGGGCAGAGAGAGAATGAAATACAGAATCTCAAGCAAGCTCCAGCCTCTGAGCCTCACAAACCATGAGATTATGACCTGAGCCGAAGTTGGATGGTTAACCAACTGAGCCACTCAGGCACCCAAAGAATGATTTTAAAATAAAAGATTCAGAGGGGAGCCTGGGTGGCTCAGTCGATTAAGCATCTGACTCTTGATCTTGGCTCAGATTATGATCTTATGGTTTGTGGGTTCGAGCCCTGCATCAGGCTCTGCACTGACAGCTCAGAGCCTACTTGGATTCTCTCTCTCCCTCTCTCTCTGCCCCTCTCCTGCTTGCGCTTGCTCACTCGCTCTATCTCTCTTTTAAAATAAATAAACAAACATTAAAAAATTTATAAGATCCAAAGAAAGGCAGTGAAATTTCCAGCTACTAGACATTAAAAGAAAACACAACAGCTGGAATGTTAAGGGGAAACTGGCATAAGGGTGGGGCAGTGAGCTTCCTGATAGAAGGTTGCAATTAAGATTGTGTGATATTTGTGGGATGGGTGGGACCATATAGTAAGCCTAATAACAAACTCTCACATGTACAAGGAACACAGGAGGTGGCAGAGATGTGTTATTGACTAGGTGGGAAGTGATACAGGACAGCTGGTTGTCCACATGGGAGAAGATAAAATGGTATCCCTACCTCACAGTAGACACACAAGTAAATGCCAATAGAATTAATGACTATGGAGGGCAAGATGTTAAATTGTATAGATTTTTTTTTTTTTACAAATAGTTTATTGTCCAGTTGGTTTCCATATAACACCCAATGCTCATCCCCACAAGTGCCGCCCTCCATGCCCATCTCCTCCCTCCCCCCCACACCCATCAGTCCTCAGTTTGTTCTCAGCATTCAAGAGTCTCTCATGGTTTGCTAGAAGAGATTTTTTATATGCCTTTGAGGTAGGAAAAGGTAAAACACACACACAGGCACAAAAAAGATCAATTGATTAAACACCAATGTAGCAACTTCTTTAAGAGCAGGGACACCATATAAAGGTTTAGGGGCACCTGGGTGGCTCAGGCAGTTGAGCATCTGACTTTGGCTCAGGTCATGATCTCGCAGCTCACGTGTTTGAGCCCCATGTCAAGCACGGTGCTGACAGCTCAGAGCCTGGAACCTGCTTCAGATTCTGTGTCTCCTTCTCTCTCTGCCCCTCCCCTGCTCTCACTCTCCCTCTCTCTCAAGAATAAATAAACATTAAATTTTTTTAAAGGTTAAAGCAAACTACCATCTGGAATAAATATCTGAGATGTGTTTACTGTAAGGGATTAGCATTCTGTCTGTAGAAGGAACCCTTCCAAAGCAATTAGAAAAAGTTAATGTAATTGAAAAAAGTGAGCAAATGATATAAAGAAGAAGGAGGTGGGGATGATAATGTTAGGGACTGGGGATGCCTAAATGGTGTGTTCATGGATGTTTGTCACGTTACTCTCCACACTTGCTTCTGTGTACTTGAGACAGTTGATAAAAGAGGTTCTATTGCACACCACACTGTAGACCCCCACACACCTCTCTGCCCCTGTGTTGTGTGTCTCTCTGGCAGGGCGCTCTCGCTCCTATTTACCCGCTAATCCTCTAAATTGGAACTGCTGACTTTTAAGGCTCACCTTTTTATAGGTGGTTCTGCATTTGTCTTGTCATTGAAATGGTTAGGGTTTCTTTCTTTATTTTCTTCCCAGCTTTATTGAGGTATAACTGGTAAACAGCTTGTACATAATTCATGCATACAGTTTGGGGGAGTTGGGACACACACATACATTCATGTTACTGTCACCACGACTCAGGTAATGAATTTATTCATTAACTCCAAAAATGTCCTTGTGTCCCTTTTGGTTTTTGTTTGTTTTATAGTAAGAACATCTACCATGAGATGTACGTTCTTAAAAAAATTTTTAGGTACATAATACCTCACTGAAATATAGCTATTATGTTTCATGGGAGTTCTCTAGAACTCACTCGTCTTGCATAACTGAAACTTTCTACCTGTTGAACAATTTCCCATTTCTCCCTCCCCTCTGCCCCTGGCAGTCACCCTTCTAGCGTCTACTTCTGTAACTTCGAGGACTTTATTTTTTAATTTTTANAACTGCGAGATCATGACCTGAGCTGAAGTCGGACGTTTAACCGACTGAGCCACCCAGGCGCCCCATATTTTCGAAGACTTTAGATGTAAGAGGAATCATGCAATATTTGTCCTTCTGAGACTGCCTTATTTCACCTAGCATAATGTCCTCTAGGTCCATCTGTGTGGTTGCAAATGGCAGGATTTCCTTTGTTTTAAAGGCTGGATAATATTCCACTATATGTGTATATCTCATTTTCTTTATCTGTTCATCTGTTGATGGACATTTGGGTTGTTTCTATATCTTGGCTGAATAGCCAGGCTTGGTGCACTGATATTCTCTGTTGTTTCCACAGCAGTGTCCCCATGGGTATTTTTTTTGGCTCTGTGTGGCTGATCCCTCTTACATGGGCTTCTCCCTATCTTGGTAGACAAGGCTCAAGGGCCACCCTTTTTGGGGCCTTGATTGGACACTTAAGCCCCACGTGAGCCTGTTCTGTGCTTTCCTGCCTCACTGCTGATCTCTCCATGGACCTGCATGCCTGCTTCTACACCCTTCAAATGCCAGCCCAGTTGCCTTGTGGATAGTAGATGCTCCAGAAGGCTGTGATCTAGAAACTAGATCAGTGACCTAATCTGTAAGTGGGGACTTACACACATCATGGATGGAGAACCACATCATGGATGGAGAGTGCATGGCATGTAATTGCTCCCCAATATTATTGGTGTCCTTTCCTTGAGGAGACAAGGAGAGGATCTGAGACTGGCCGTAATGATTTGCTTTCAGGCTTGGTATGTGTGTTTTCACATACTTGAAAATGCCTGCTCTGACACCTAACTTTCTTTTTTTTTAAGTTGCATGTTAAGAGAAAAAATTTCATCAACACCTTTTTTAAAGGATGAAAAACGTGTTAAGAAAATAGCAGTATGAGCTGCTACTAGGTTGAGCTCAACATAATTAGTGTGATTAAATTGAAGGAAGTTAGCCATTACTGTATGTAACTTTTTATTAATGATATTCAGATCTAATTAATTATACCCAGTTCTAATTAATTACATGAGTGTGTAAGCTGGCATTCTCAAGCTGTGTTCTGTGGAGTCCCAGGAGATGTTCCTGAAAACAGTAATCCGCATTCAGATGAGACCAGGACACATTGTCTGGACTGCCCCTTCTTGGAGAGTCCCAAAGCACCATATTAAAGGCCTTTTGAAGTCCTGCAAGAAAGTTGCTTATTTAATTCTACTTAACTCATCGTTTTCCAAACTGGTTTTGACTACCTGTGCTTCTAGATACATAAGAAAATGTTAACTGAAGTCAGAACAATTCTTATACCATATCTTGTGCTCAGACTGGTTGGTAAACAACATATATGTTGTTGGGGATTTTCCTTAAGTCTTCCAGAGTAGCACAGCTGGGGCCTCTGTTGTGGCAGAGTATACTGCCAAGAGGTTTTCTTTCAGAGTCCAGGGCTGGTACAGACTGATCTCTTTTCTTGGACAAATGACTTAATCTCCTTTGGTCAGTCTGCAGGGGAAAATGGTGGTGGCTTGCTGGCCCTTCAGGGTGGCTGTCAAGGTAAAGTTAGTACTTAGAAGTGCCCCCCTCCACAGGGCTCCTGTGGTGGTTACCAGTTTTGGCAGAGACCCTCATTTACAGTGGAGGCCATGTCATTGAGCATGTCCTGGCCTCAGGGGCCAGAGAGAGAGAGAACCACTCACCTCCCTGGCAAGGCCTTTATAGGAGGTTTGAAAGGGGACAGCTGCCTTCCATTTTGTTTCCCAGCCACTGCAGGGAAGTGTAGAGTGTTGTGGTGTAGAGTGTAAGTCTTAGAGGACATGAAGAGTGGATTTTGGGGAGAGGTGACTCATCAGTCCCCATAGGTTATGCAGGAGGAGTGAGGTTTAATTTTTCATCTTGAAGGAGGAGTATACATTTCTGGGAGAGAGAGAGAGAGGAAGGTGGAGCATTCCAGGCAAACAGAAGTATATATATGACTCAAGCATGGAGACATGAAGCAGTGTGACAGGTCCTGGGGGATGTAGTTGACCCTTGAACAACCTGGGAGGGTAGGGGCACTGACCCCGTCCCTTTCTTCCCCCACCGTGCAGTCAAAAATCTGTATAACTTTTGACTCACCAAAAACTTAACTACTCATAGCCTACTGTTGACTGGATGCCTTACCAATAACGTAAACAGTTGGTGAACACATTCTGTATATGTATTATATACTGCCTTCTTACAGTAAAGTAAGCTGGAGAAAAGAAACTGTAATTAAGAAAAGCATAAAGAAGAGGAAGTACATTTATAGTACTATACTGTGTTTGCTGAAAAAATCTACATCTCAGTGGACCCACGCAGTTCAAACCCACGTTGCTCAATGGCCAGCTGTAGTTGTCTGGACAGAGTGGCCAGAGCATGTGGTAGCAGGGGCCAGACTGTCCTATTCAGTTGGCCACAGAGAAGCCTGACAGGGCTTCCGCAGAGGGCTGATGTCATAGGTGTCTGTGGAAGGCAGGCAGAGGGGGTGAAAGCCCAGGTGCTGGAGGCTCCTCATATGGTTCCTGGGGGGAGGGATGATGTGTCCTGAGTAAAGGCTGGTATGGTGTCGAGACAAGGACTGAGGTGACAGACAGCAAGGAGGAAGAGCTAGCAGAGCCATGTGGGAGGAGCAGGAGGTGGGAACTCAGAGGGAGAGAAGAACGTATTTGAGGTGGAAATAGAATTATTGAGTTCCTGCTTCATGAAGGGCCAAGGAGATTTTGAGGGGGTGGGGCTGGGGCTGGGGAGTCAGTCCCTTAACCAGGCTGGCTGAGGCCATGGTGAGGGGAGGGCTTCCTTCATGGGGAGTGGAGGAGTCTGAAGAGAACGACTAGAAAGTGGGTGGAAACCAGGAGGGAAGGGGGCTGAGGATTTTCAGTGGCTGGGTGGGGGTTGCTGGAAGACCAAATAGGATTTTTATTTTTATTTTANTGAACACTGGGGTACATGTGCCTCTATGCATCAGCACTCCTGTATCCCTTGGGTAAATTCCTAGCAGTGCTATTGCTGGGTCGTAGGGGAGTTCTACTGTGAATTTTTTTTGAGGAACCTCCACACTGTTTTCCAGAGGGGCTGCACCAGTTTACATTCCCACCAACAGTGTAGGAGGGTGCCTGTTTCTCCACATCCTCTCCAGCATCTGAAGTCTCCTGATTCGTTCATTTTAGCCACTCTGACTGGCATGGTGATATCTCAGTGTGGTTTTGATCTGCATTTCCCTGATGAGGAGAGATACTGAGCATCGTGCATGTGTCTGTTGGCCATCTGGATGTCCCCTTTGGAGAAGTGTCTGTTCATATCTTCTGCCCCAAATAGGATTTTTAAAAGGCAGGGAAAGTGGCTGTGGGATTTTTCTTTTTCATGCACACTGATGAAGGGGAGAAGAGAGAGAGGTGGGAACAAGGTATTTTTCTATGGAGGTGGAAAGTTGATTGTTCAGTATAGTTCACGGATGAGGAGAGAAGCGATGCATGTAACACACTCAGCAAGGAGGGAAAATGGGGCCTGGGTGCCAATGAAGAGGGCTTCTTATTTCCTGGAAGGAGTGATGGAGAAGAGTCTGAGACCTTTTCTAGCTGTGACCTCTGTTCTCTCTGGGAGGCGGGAGTCAAATCTGTGAAGAGCAGAAAGGAGTCCTGGGATGGAAATACATTCAGCACCTGCATTAATCTTTTGAGCAAATATCTCCAGTAGTGGCAAGTGTGCATTGGGAGGGTGGATTTGACTCATCCTGCTTCTGAAAGTCGTTCCCAAAGACAAGCAGTCTCCACTGTTATTTTTAGCCATGAGAACACTGGAGTATCTGTGTGGCCTCCCCAGGTGCTGACGAAAATGACACTCTTTGGGGTGTTTGGTTTTTTTGTCCATACTCAGCCTGACAGTCCTGCTTAGGGTCCTGCAGCACAGGCAGCAGAGCTAGGGTGCTGTTTTAGGCTGAGAGACTTGTCGGTTGCCAAAAAATATTAGCTCCTGAGTGTGACAACGTGAGACCTCACATCAGAAAATCCCATCTGCTTTGGGGAGCGATCAGCTTAGAGATAAATCATAACTTCCTCCCCTTCTTCAGGGCTCTGGGGGGATGGGGTCGGGTGCAAGCCGGAGTTCACGGCACCTAGCTGCGCCCACATTCATTGCTCTGTGGGTGACGTCTTAATGAAGCCAAGGATTCCTTTAGGCTCTGAGAGCACCTGTTTGTCTCTCTTTCTTTGTAAGGTTGCATATTTGCGCTGGGCAGCCCCTTGGGTGGAAGGCACCATGTAGATGATTTTACTTCTTCTATCATTGTACTCCTTTTCCCTACACCTCAAATCCAGAGGTATAAAACAGTAACATTCTTTTATTGAGCACAGTTGTGCACCAGACAGAGGTAGAATCAGGCTGAATCAGAGCTCCTTAAACTCTGTAAGTGGATGTCATGGTTCTGTTTTACAGAGAAGATAGGCTTAAAACAGGATATCTTAGGCATGGCCAGGCAGCATGCAACTGAGCTGGGTGCTGTAGGACACAACATAGCGAATGAAACATGTAGCACATCTCTCCCCACCCTCCCCTGCAGACTTAGAGGCACCTGCCTGCCTCCTGCAGTTACTGCCTCTAGGGTAGGGGGAGGACACCCAATGGCCTCTGAGCCCAGCCCTAATCTGATAGGAAAGTTGCTTTGGGACCCCGTGCTGCTTTGTTTTCTCATCCAACAAAAGACCTGGGGAGGAGGAATGGGGAGTTTAATGGGTAAAGAGTTCAGTTTTGCCAGAGAAAAGAGTTCTGGGAATGGATGGGCACACAACAGCGTGAATGTGATTAATGCCACTGAATTGTACACCTAAAAATGGTCTAGATGGTAAATTTTCCATTATGTTTATTTTAGCACGTTTTCATTTTTTATGTTTATTTTTTTCTTAGTTTATTATCAAGTTGGCTTCCATATAACACCCAGTGCTCATCCCAACAAGTGCCCTCCTCCATGCCCATCACCCCCCTTCCCCTTTCCCCCACCCCCATCAGCCCTCAGTTTGTTCTTGGCATTCATGAGTCTCTCATGGTTTGCCTCCCTCTCTCTCCCCAACTATTTTTCCCCTTCTTCTCCTCCATGGTCCTCTGTTAAGTTCCTCTTAATTTTATGTTTATTTTTGAGAGAGAGAGAGAGAGAGAGAGAGAGAAAGAGTGTGAGTCGGGGAGGGACAGAGAGAGAGGGAGACACGGAATCTGAAGCAGGCTCCAGGCTCTGAGCTGTCAGCATAGAGCCTGACGTGGGGCTTGAACCTGTGAACCATGAAATCATGACCTAAGCTGAGGTCAGACACTTAACCAACTGAGCCACCCTATTTTAGCACATTTTAAAAAAACAGAAGGAACACAACACCATGCTCTTGAAGGTTGTTATTAAAAGCACAGGGTCAGTCACCGAGACACTTAAAACATATAGACTCTACCTACAATTATTCTTCACACCTCTGAGTTTCTGCCTTCCCATGATCAGGGACTTGGTGTCCAGTCTCTCCTCTCCTGTTACTCTGCTTCAGATATCATCGTGATCGTGTCTCTGTCCTTTGTCTAGTCTGGCCCAGATGGTAAGCTGTTCTCTCCAGTGGTTTTGTTAGGACAAAGTGTGTGTATGTGTGTGTGAGTGTGTATGAGTCTACGTGTGAGTGTATGTGTATGAGTCTGTGTGTGTGTGTGTGTCTATGTGTGTGAGTATGTATAAGTCTGTGCATGTGTCTGTGTGTGTGTGTCTTTGTGTTCGAGAGTATGTGCATCTGTGAGTGTGTCTGAGCCTATGTGTCTGTGTGTATAAGTCTGTGTGTCTGTGTGTGAGAGTGATGTGAGTGAGTCTTTGAATGTGTGTGGGGCTGTGGGGGTTTGTGTAGGGGAAGCAGGCTGGATTTTCCTTCCAGATGCTGGACGATTAAAAGAAAGCCTAGCCTGGGGACCGTCCCCAGGTGACCTTGACCCCATAGTGCACCAGGGCATCATAGAGGAGGCTCCAGGAAGCCGGACTCTCAGAAATGAGGGCAGTGTTTATAGTGCTATGACAGTGGAACCCTAGCTGAGAATGGAATCTAAAGGAAAACTTTAAATAAAGTGAGCCTTTGCCCATAATATAGTGGCTTCTCTAGTCTCCTCTGAGTTGCATTCCCCCTTACTTCTCTATCACAGTCCACACCCCATAATAACCACTTAGACTTACTAACAAAGTGACAGAAAGCAAAAGGAGACTCTGGAGACTCACTTTTTCAAAACCGCAGTTGTTAATTGCATAGTGTGCAAGACCAGCAGTATAGACCATACTATGCTTTTTTTCCCAAATATACTTTTTATTTTTTAATTCTTTTAAATTAAAAAAGTTTTAATTGTTTATTTTATTTTTGAGAGGGAGAAACAGCATGAGCTGGGGAGGAGCAGAGAGGGAGGGAGACACAGAATCTGAAGCAGGCTCCAGGCTCCGAGCTGTCAGCACAGAGCCTGACGTGGAGCTTGAACCCACAGACCCTGAGATCATGACCTGAGCTTAACCAACTGAACCACCCATGCACCCCTTCATTTTTTTTTGAGAGGGAGAGTGGGAGCGTATGAGCAGAGGGTGGGAAAGAGAGGGAGAAAGAGAGAGAATCTTAAGTAGGCTCTTCGCCCAGTGCAGAGCCTGATGCAGGGCTCGATCCCACGACCCCGGGATCATGACCTGAGTTGAAATCAAGAGTTAGACACTCAACCTTGTGAGCCACCCAGGTGTCCCCAAATATGCTTTTGAAATTGAGGTGTAACACAAGCAGAAAACACAAGCAGAAAAGTATAAAAATCCTAAGTGTTTATTGTCATAATTTTCTCAAAGTGAACACATTCATGTAAACTATTACCCAGATAAAGAAATAAAGCATCACTAGAACCCAGGAATGCCCTCACCAGCCTTCTCTCCCAACCACATCCTCCCTGACCCCAAAATAACCAAAATCCTGTTACCAAACACTGTTACTGCTAATTTTGGCATTTATTATAAATGAATTTCTACAGCATGTACTCTTTTGTCGTATCTTCTTTCACTGAGAATCATTCTGGGGGTTGAATGGGGCAGTGGTTCATTGTTTTTTTTTTTTTTTTTACTGTGCGGTAGTTGTACATTATGTACATATACTAGAATTTACCCATTCAACTTTGTTTTTTAAATTTTTTAATGTTTTTATTTATTTCTGAGTGAGAGAGAGAGACAGCGCTAGCAGGGGAGGGTCAGAGAGAGAGGGAGACACAGAATCCAAAACAGGCTCCAGGCTCTGAAATAGCTGTCAGCACACAGCCCGACGCGGGGCTCGAACCCACGAACCATGAGATCATGACCTGAGCCGAAGTCGGACACTTAACTGACTGAGCCACCCAGGTGCCCCTGCCCATTCAACTTTGATGGAAATTTGGATCTTTTCCAGTTTTTTGGTCATTATTGATGCTGGGAACATTCTTATACATGTGGTGCACATGTGATTGAATTTCCATTGAGTGTATGTGTAGGGATGGAATTGGTGGATCATAGGGCAAGGGCATATTTATATTTCAGTGAATACTCCCAATCAGCTTTCTGAAGTTGTTGTAACAAATCCCTCCCCCCCATCCCCCACAAGTAGAAGACTTTTAGTTGTTCCACATCCAGATGTGTTGCCAGTCATTTCAGTGTTGATTCAATGTTGATCCCAGAGTGGGATCCTGTGGTTCTAGTTTGCATTTGCTGAAGACTGCTGATGTTGGGTATCTTTTTTTTTTTTTTCATTGTCCTTTTGTGGATCTTCTTCTGTGAAGTTCCTATGCAAGTATTTTCCTCATTTTTCTGCTGGATTTTCTCTCTCTTTGTGCTTTGTAGGATTTCTGTATATGTTCGGTATCTGATAACTTTGTTAGATGAATACAGTTGCATATGTTTCCTTACACTCTTCCTTTATCACTTTTAGTGGTATTTTTTTGGTGAAGAGAAGCCTACTTATGAATCTTTTCCTTTAAGATAATTGCTTCTTGTGCCCTTTTTAGGAAATTTATGCATACCCCAAGAACATAAAAATATTCTCCTCCTTCTGGAAGTTTTATTGTTTGAACTTTCATTTTTAGATCTATAGTCCACTTGGAGTTGATTTTTTAATATGGCATGAGGTCAATGTCAAGATTCATTTTTCTTCCAGTGGGTGTCTAGTTGAGCCAGCACCATTTATTACCCTATGCACTCTGTAATAAAGGCCTCATTCCATTTCTTGGTGTTTGATTGCTGGTAGTTTTCAAACCCTACTTCCTGCTTTTCCTTCTGCTACATATCTGGGTAAGAAAGCTTGCATATAACCTTGAGTAGTAGTGGTGGAGAGTTTAGACCATACAAGTCCTAGCCACTGCATGCACACTCTTCTGTGGCCATACCCTCAACCACTATGGCCGCTCAAGACATCTTCGGATTGGCTTTTGTGCCCACCATGTTCTCCCCAGAAAGACCAATATGTGAATAATTAATTTCTTTATACCCTCTTGATACTGGTGGTATTACCAATCTCAACATCCAAACCAAGTTTGTGTTGGGAGGTAGACCCCATCCTCGAGACACTGCACAACACACTGCAGTGTTACAAATTAGTGTATGTGTGCGACTCTGTTCAATTCCGCTGATCAGTTTGTCTATCCTTGTATCAATACCACCAATACTACAATATCTTAATTAGTGTGATTTCATAATAAGTATTTACTTCAGCTAGTTTTAAGTCCTTCAGTTTTATTCCTCAAGAGTATCTTGATATATTTGGCCTTTTGCATTTCCATATAAAATTTAGAATCATTCTGTCAATTTCGGTATAAACACTTGCTCATAAAATCCTACTGAGGTTTTGATGAGAGTCCTTTAAATAATAGATCCAATAAGAGAGAGTCTTTATGATATTGTCTTCCAACCCATGAACATCTTACTTCTTTCTCTTTGGACTTAATGTAGGTTTTCTTGATATATTTTATGGTTTTGTATGTATAACATCTTCTGTTAGATTTTTTCCAAGGTGTTTGGATATTGTGTTGTTTGCTGTTGCTATTGTTATCATAAGTGTTTTTTTTTAAAATTCTATATTATAAGTGGTTTTCATGGGTATGTGTAAATGTGATTGTTTCTTATATGTTTTCCTTATATTTAGCAACCTTGTTAAATTCATTTATTGGCTATGATAGTTTATTTGTAAGATCTTTTAGATCGTCTGCATGCATAATCATGTTGTCTGTGAATAATGAAAGTTGTTTTTTTTCCTTTTTGCACTGATTGCAAACCCCAGTTCAATAATTTCCCTCTTGGGGGAAAATCTTTCAGTATTTTGCTTTGAATTAAGCTGCTTGCTCTCATTTTTTTGTGTGTGAATACTATTTATAAGAGTAAAAAATTTCCCTTTTATTTCTAGTTAGCTACAGCTTTATCATGAATGGGGGTTGAGTTTTATCAAATATTTTTTCTGCATATAATTAAATAATTATAGACTATTTTCCCTTTAATTAATGTGAATTATATGATTGATTTCTGAATATTAAACTAACCTTGCATTTCTGGACTATATCCAGCTGATTTCTGATATGATATAGTTTTTATGTTGATTTAATACTTTTTAGTAGTTCTTTTTGCAACTGTGTTTAACAGTGGTTTACCTATACTTTTATTTTTGTATAATATCAAGGCCAGGTTTTGGTATCAAACTAGTGATGATTTTATAAAGTGAATTGGGCAGTATTCCTCTTTTTATGTTCCCTAGAAGATTTTGGGCAATATTGGTGTTTCCCTTTCTTTCCTTTCCTCTCTCTCTCTCTCTCTCTTTCCCTCCCTCCCTCCCTCCCTCCTTCCTTCCTTCCTTCCTTCCTTCCTTCCTTCCTTCCTTCCTTCCTTCCTTCCTTCCTTCCTTCTTTCCTTTCTCTTCCTGTTTGGAAGAGTTGGGAAGCCACTGAAGTTGGAAATTATTTGAGAAGTTTAATTGCAGATTACAGATTCAGTTTCTTTAGTAGATATAGGACCATTGGATACTTTTTCTTCTGGTGTCAGTTTTGCTAAGTTGTGTTTCAGGAAGCTGTGCATTCCATAAAAACTATGACAGTTATTTGTGTTAAGTCATTTATTATGTCCGTTATTATCTTTTACAAATGATATCTACCTGTTCATTTCTTATTTTGTAATTTGTGCATGCTCCCCCTTCCTATCTCCTAGTCCCACTTTTATCATGCTGGGGATTTATAAATTTAATATCCTTCCTAAGAACAGTATTTGGGTTTATTGCTTTTTCCCCTCTTATAAATTTGCTTTCTCTTGCAATTTTTTTCTGCCTCCATACTGATTATTTCCTTCAACTTTATTTGGGGTTTAATTTTCTGTTCTTTTCAAAATAATTGAAAGTAAATAGATATCTAGATTATTTTTGCAGGCTTTTTAATTTTCTAATAAAGAAATTTAAAGTTATAAATTTCCTTGTAGGCCTGCTTTAGCTGTAACCTATTACTTTTAACTATTCTGGGTAAAAAACGTGAAATTTGCCTAGCTTAAGTGTATAGTTCAGTGGTGTTAACTATATTCACATTGTTGTAAAACTTATCTCCAGGACCTTTTCATCCTGCAGATGTGGAACTCTGTACGCATTAAACAGTAACTTCTCTTTTCCTTTGCCCCCAGCCCCCCTGGCAACCCCCATTCTACTTTCTGTCTCCATGAATGTGACTACTCTAGGTGCCTTACATAAATGGAATCATACATTATTTGTCTTTACACCTGGCTTTTTTAGGTTAGCATAGTGTCTTCAAGTTTCACCCATGCTGTAGCATATGTTAGAATTTCCTTCCACTTCCATAATATTCCATTGTATGTTTATGTCATGTTTTCTTTATTCATCCATTGATGGACATTTGGGTTGCTTCCACCTTTGGGCTGTTGTGAATAGTGCAGCTAGAATATGAGTATGCAACACTGTTTTTAAAAAATACTTTTATTTTTATTTATTCATTTTTTAATTTTTTTGAAAGACTGCACATGCATGAGAGTGGGGGAGGGGCAGGGAGAATCTTAAGCAGGTTCCACGTCTCCCGTGGAGCCTGATGTGGGGCTTGATCTCATGACTGTGAGATCATGACCTGAGTTGAAATCAAAAGTCAGACACTTAACTGACTGAGCCATCCAGGCACCCCATCATTTTTTGATATGTTGTATTTTCGTTATTAATCTCTTCAAATGTTTTTAAAATTTTTTTAACTGTTTTATTTATTTTTGAGAGAGAGAGAGACAGCATGAGCAGAGGAGGGTCAGAGAGAGAGGGAGACAGATTCTGAAACAGCCTCCAGGTTCTGAGCTAGCTGTCAGCACAGAGCCTGATGCAGGGCTCGAACCCACGAACTGTGAGATCATGACCTGAGCTGAAGTCGGACAGTTAACCGACTGAGCCACTCAGGCGCCTCTCTTTGAATGTTTTTAAATTTTATGATTATTTTCTTTTTTGATATGTGAGTTATTTCAAAGTGGTCATATCCAAATGTCTGCATATTTTCTAGTCGTATTTTTGTTGTTTATTCCTTGCTTAATTATACTATAGTCAGAAATACATCTTTTATGATTTTTAACATTTCAAAATTTATTTAGACTCATTTTAGATTTGCCTACCGTATGATTAATTTTGATAAAATTACCTCTGTGCACTTGTATGTAGTTTCTTGGTACAGTAATTTACATATATCAGTGAGGAAAATTTTGGTAATTATGGTGTACATGTCTATTTCCATTCTGATTCTTTTCTGCTTGTTATATCATTTACTGGGAGAAATATGTTAAAATATTCCACTGTGATGTTAGATTTGTCTTTTTATAGTTCTGTCAGTTTTCCCCTTTATACATTTTGAGAGCATAAATCTAAATACATATAAATTTAGACTTTAAATTTAGACTTTAAATTTAGAATTTAAATTTAGATTTTATTCCTAGCAGATTGCCCTATGTTTAATTATGAATTATTTCTTTTTTTTTCATTTAGAAATGCATCTTTTCCTAAAGTTGGCTTTGTCTATCAATATAACTACACCAACAACTTTCTTTAAAATATTTTTTACTGTTTAGATTTACAGAGAAGTCGAATAGATAGTAGAAGAGTTCTCATATATCCTACACCCACTTTTCCCTATTATTAACATCTTAAATTAGCATGGCACATTTCTTGCAAGTAATAAACATGTCTGAATACATCATAATTAACTAGAGTGCATCTTCCATTTTTTATTTTTTTATTCTTTACCTCATATCCTTTTTTTTGTTCCACGCATCCATATTACATTTAATCTTCATGTCTCTTTAAACAGTTTTAGATTGTGATAGCTTCTTAGACTTCCCTTGTTTCTGATGACCTTGACAGCTTTGAGGAGTATTTCTCAGGTATTTTATAGAATATGCTACAATTTAGGTTTGTCTAATTTTTTTTCTGATGTTTATACAGGAGTTACAGGCTCTTGGTCAATAGACTACATAGAGAAGAGCACTGTTCCTATCATATCAAATCGAGGGTACATAACACATCCTTGATATTCACCTACATCACATGGAAGTTATGTTTCATCTCCATGAGGGGGCAGTAGCTAACAAATTATATGGAATTTTTGTGTACAGATTTGTCCCTTCTCCCTCATTTATTGATACACTCATTATTTATGTCTGTATGGATTTGTGGATATTTATTTTATACTTTGGATTATAACCCAGTACTGTGTTATTTATTCTGTCATTCAGATCATTTTACCTTTCACTCTTTCCTAACATATCCAAATATCAGACTCATTTTTCTGTTCCCCCTTCTTTCCGGGAGTTTGGCTTCTCAGGTTCTCACTGCATTAGGAGCTTGGAACTATAGTTTCTTATATCCCCAGCCTCATAAAACTGCCAAAAGTTCTGCTTAGTTCTGTTGCTTCTTAACCACCGCTTTTTGCTTGGTTTTTAAACCTCTTGGCTCCTACCAATTACAGATCATCAAATGGCTTGGAAGGAAGCCACACAAAATGCTGGGCTTATTTCAGTTATATTTTCTTGGCTGTCAGGATCTCAGCCCCTCAAGTTCTAGTTGCCTTGGCAGATCTCTGATGCTTCCATAGAGATTTTTAAAAAGTCATCAAGAGCTTCTGGTTGTTCTTGGTGGAAGGATTAGTCTGGCACAAGCTGGTGCCAGAAGTAGGATTCATCAGGCATAACATTTTTTGCTTTCTACACTACATCATGGTTAATGGTACCTCATAATATTTGAAGACCTATCACTTTGCTCTCAGTCATCAAGTAGCCTAAGTAATACATATTTTATATGTCGTGTAGGAGAATGTATCCTTCTTTACACCCTTAGTCTCAAGGGCTATGAAAAAGAATTGTCTTCTGACTTCTCTTTAAGGTAAGGGGAAAAATAATGATCCTGGAAGGAGATAGCCTTCATCATAAAAGCTTCTGATGCAAGGAACAGATGGAGAGGGCTGTGCAAAGTGGGGTCTTTGATCTTAGGTACCTAGGAACAGTGCAATTACTGATGCAAATTTTTGGTTAGACCTTAAAGAAATTAAGCCTCTTTATATGGTTAAGGATGGATTTGTGTATGAACATCACATTAGAGATGAAGTCTGTGACTCATATTAAAACATCCCTTTAACTAGATCAAACAGGGTGTGTAAGGTCTTCCATGCATGCTCTGGCTAAGCTTGCCTCGTAATCCCTACACTTAGGCAAATACATCTGTATTTCCCCACTCCTCCAGTTTTGTGTATTCTGTAGTTCTGAAGAGCAGCTGTCTTCCTTATTTATCACCCACGATGGAACACAACCAAATCATTGGCAAAGTCCGCACAGATTGAGTTATCCACAAATTGATGCCATTTTAGTATGATCATTCAATTAGACACAAATCCATCTCATTGTGTCACATCCAGTTCAACATAATTCTCAAGAATGTTGGGAAGGACCTGGCATGTATCTTGTTGAAATCCAGATGCATTCTCTTTTCAGGATCTCCTTCACGCACCTCTGTATGTACTCTATCAGAAAGAGAATGGGAGTTATTTCACAAACTCGTGGTTTGCTCTTGTGTGGCTACTCTTCTTAAAGGTGATCACAATCCAACCCATTAATAAGTTCATTTTAGAACTTCACTGTCCATTACGGCTGCCACTAGACACACATGGCAATTTATATTTATTTTAATTAATTAAAATTAAGCAAGTTAAAACTTAAGCTTCTCAGCCAAACTACCCATATTTCAAGTGCTCAAAGCCTACGGTATTGGGCAGTGCAGGTAAAACACTTCTAACATTACAGAAAGTTTTATTGAACAGCTGTCCTAAAATTTTGATTAGAATCAGATTTGAGATCACCCATCTGCAGATTGCCCTGTCATCATTTGACTCTTACAAACGTTGACATGGTGTTTTCCTGTAGTTGGTCTTTCTCACCTGTCTTCTTTCCCATATTTCCTCCCAAATCACCATCAAAAGTAATTCTGTTCCTCTTTTGCCCTGCTCAGTCTATAAGAAGGGTCTTGGATAGGGACTACCAAGGAGTCCCTTGGCTTTCAAGGAGGTTGCATAAAAAATGAAACTAAGTCACGTCTGGTATTGAGGATCTGTACCTGTCTATCTTGCTGGTGTTTATGTGACTGTTACTGTTGCTAAGGGAGAAGAACGCGATCTATACTGCTTGTCCAGAATGTCTGTTTCTAATCAGAGAGAGAATAGAAGAGGCATGCACTTGGGGATCTGCCAAGTAGACGCCATCGAGGGCAATTACAGTACATGAGGACCCTGTAAAATGAGTGTCTGGGTTCCCTCATTTATGTCTTTTACAGCATCTTTAATAGAATAAATATTCCTGTTTTGTTTAAATGTTTGTTTATTTTTGAGAGAGAGAGTGTGTGAGCATGAGCTGGAGAGGGGCAGAGAGAGGAGGACAGAGGATCCAGAGTGGTCTCTGTGCTGACAGCAGAGAGCCTGATGTGGGGCTTGATCTCACAAACTGTGAGATCGTGACCTAAGCCATAGTTGAACGCTTAACCAACTAAGCCACTCAGGGGCCCCAGAAGAACTTTTCTTGTTTTAAAAGAAAGAAGATGAGCGCCTGGGTGGCTCAGTTGGTTAAGTGCCCGACTTCGCCTCAGGTCATGATCTCATGGTTTGTGAGTTTGAGTCCCATGTGGGGCTCTGTGCTGACAGCTTAGAGCCTGGAGCCTGCTTCAGATTCTGGGTCTCCCTCTCTCTCTGCCCCTCCCCCACTCTTGCTCTGTCTCTCTCTCAAAAATAAATAAACATTAAAAAAATTTTTTTTAAAAAGATAGAGGATGCCCCCAGCTGTTCTGGGGTGACAATGTCAACTGCTCGTGGGTAGCATCTCCCCTGTCCTGTGCCTGGCTGCCACCCCAGGATCTACACTCACCAGTTTGGTTTGCTGGCAGATGGTAAGGAGGAGAAGGGCAGATAGAAATCTCTCAGGACCCAGGTCCTGGACAGTGTTGTTAGTGGTGGAGTTTATTATCATGTCAGGAAGAAGAAAATCCATCCTTAGTTGAGAGAATACATTTTTTTCTTTTTAAAAAAAGAGTCATCAGGCAAGTTCAGGAAGATCCACCCACTGTTTGGAATACTTGCTTGTTCCGTGATGTCTGCACCCAAGGGACAGATCATGAGTCAGGTACGTGAGGGACAAGGGCATAGCAAGAACTGAAGGCGGAGCTGTGGGCTGGGAGGCAGAGACACCAGTGGTGTGTGACCTTAGGCAGGTCATTTGCAGGTCAGAGTCTCGATTTCCTCCCCTGCCCCTTCTAC
Organism: Crocuta crocuta; assembly: GCF_008692635.1. NCBI lineage: Eukaryota > Metazoa > Chordata > Mammalia > Carnivora > Hyaenidae > Crocuta > Crocuta crocuta. Next base: position 8,453,901 of record NW_027529641.1, on the reverse strand, counting down.
TTGCACAGAATTATTGTGATGACCAGAAGCATTCATGTGCCAGGAGCTATATACAGAGCTTTTGAGGAGGGAGAGTTGGGTTCTGATACAAACTGTTTCAGTGGTATGTTTGCGCAGGGGGGATACACACGAGAAGCTTCAGAGTTTGACGCTTTTGCTCCTCGAGCTGGTGCATCTCATTGGTTGTGCTGGAGAGAAGATTAGAACCCAGAGCAGATTCGCCCAGCACTCTGTTCAGCTCTGGGAAACATTCTTTTATTTTCTCCTTGATGATTTCCTTCTCTCTTTTTTCTCTTTCTGGGATTCCCATTTATCTGACGTTGGACCTCTGGATTTCGTCCTATATGCTTTTCTTATCTTTTGTATTTTTGTATTTTTCCGTCTCCTTTCTATTGTGCTTTTTAGGATATTTCTGACTTCATCTTTGAATTCCTATAATGTTTATACTTTCTTCTAGTTTTAATTTCTAGGAGCTCTTTCTAGTCTGTCATCTCTCTCTCTCTGTGTTTGTTTGTTTTTTTTTGTTTTGTTTTTGTTTTTGTTTTTTTTAAGCTACGCTTTCCTGTTTGGGGAGTGGTATCTTCCTACATTTGTTGAAGATATTAATTACTACTTTGTTTATTTTTGACAGTTTCTCCTGTTTCCTATATTATCACTGTTTCCTTTGGTTTCCTTGCACTCACTGAATCAGAATTTTCCTTTTCCTGTGTGAGGGCTTGCTCCCCAGTCTGTGATCCTGGATCAGTCACATTTAGGAGCAAAGCCCCAAAAGTGGATTGGAATCTGTTTGCAGCTGTGGCTACCCATCCATCACCTGGGAAGCATTAAAAAGTGCCAGTCCTGGGGGACTGTCCCAGGCCAGTAGGATCAAGATCTCTTGGATTGGGGTCTGGGTATTGATAGATTGTTAGATAGAGATATATACATGGAGACATAGATTTGAATTCACCACTAATCCCAATGTTTAGCCAGAGCCAAGATCCACTCCTTAGCTGGATGCCATCTGTGTGGCAATGCTGGTTCTTTTCAGAGCTGGCATAATAACCACGTGTTGAAACCACTCTAGGGCCTTTTAATGCACTGGGTACCTAGGAGACTGTGCTTCCATATGATATTCTGTCTTTCTGCACCTTTGGCAGATTGCAGAGTGGGGCTGTTTAGTGCTTTAAGTTTAAGGAACCCATGGGTGGGAAAGATAAGCTCACATCTCAGGGAGGCTGGGAAGTCCATCTGCCAAAAGTATCTGTCTGGTTACAACAGGAAATGTGGAAAGAAAGGAGGTCAGCCCACCTATGAAGAGTGGGATACAGGAGGGGCCAATCTGAAGCAGATGTGGCCAGGGAGCAGCCCCTGGCTAAGGGATGCGGGGGTGGGGGGAGGTAGAGGGACCTGTGAGGGAAGCGTCAATTGAGGCCAGAGAGTTGGGCCCTTGGGCTCTGGTGAGGCCAGTTCTCCCTCTCCTTCCTGCTGGGAGAACAGTGGAGGCCAGGAGTGGCAGGATAGAGTATATCAGTGTCAATCTATCTATGTCAGTAATAAAAAGAAGTGAGGCGCCTGGGTGGCTCAGTCAGTTGAGCGTCTAACTCTTGATTTTGGCTCAGGTCATGATATCATGGTTCAAGGGATTGAGCCCCCATGCTGGGGTCTGCGCTGACAGTGTGGAGACTGCTTGGAATTCTCTTTCTCCCCCTCTCTCTCTTTCTCAAAATAAATAAAAGTAAACTAAACAATATTAAAAAGAAGCTGTGGTTTGGGAGTGAAGAGGCAGTGGGAAGGACTGGACAACACAGGAGTGGTCAGGGCCTGGGCCATGATCCCTCAGTGACTTGTGACCTCGTCTCAGCCACACTTCCTCTTGGAGCCTTGGCTTGTCCCTCTGGGGAAGAAGGATCATGGTGGTCCCTGCCTAGCAAGAGAGTAAATGTGCTGGTGCGTGTTGGGGGATGGGCTATAGAGGCTGCAGCCCAAGAGGCCAATTTGGTGTTTATGGTATAACCTTCCCCCATGCTTCAAGTTTGCTCTTGAACTTGTAGACTGGATAAGGCATGAAGACGGAGGGGAGAAGGAATAAGCAGAAGACTAGGACATTCCTTATGCTGACCTCTTACTCGCAGTGAATTGGGCAGAGAGGTGCTGGCCTCTGGGTGGGAGGGCCCTGGGGAATCCCTTGCCTTATCCCTGTGTCCCCTGTGGGTGGGGCTGTGTCTAACACTGCCTTTCTCCAAGGAGGAAGGTAGCCTTCTGCATTCCGTGTTGGCTCAGGACAATTTATTTTTGATTAAGGATATTTTAGAAAGGCCAAAATTGTATTTTCTTTGCAAAACATTTGAAGATTTGTGCAGCACAGATGTACATTCTTTTTTTTTATTTTTNATTTTTAATGTTCATTTATTTTTGAGAGAGAGAGAGAGAGAGAGACTGTGATCAGGGGAGGGGCAGAAAAAGAGGAAGATACAGAATCCGGAGCAGGCTCTAAGCTCTGAGCTGTCAGCCCAGAGCCTGATGCAAGGTTCAAAAGAGATCATGACCTGAGCCGAAGTTGGATGCACAACAGACCAGGCCACCTGGGTGCCCCACAGATATACATTCTTTAACAAAACTGAGAGACCACAGATAAAGCTGGATGCTCCCTTGACCACCTATGGTATTCTTCCTCTCCCCAGAGAGAACCATACTTAGGAGTTTAGAATGTCTCCCTCTGCATCTGTTATTGCACACTTAAACAAGCATATGTGTATTTGTACAAGTATGTGGCTATATTTTGTTTTTACACAAATGGAGGATATCTCAGCATCTGTGCATTGTTCTGCCCCTTGAGTGTCTCATGATACGACATTTCGGAGAACTTACATACAGTATTCACTGCCTAGGGGAGCTACGCCTTTGTTTTAACCACTGTGTAGGCTTTCAGTGACTGTATACTATGTATTGTATGAACACTCCTATGATGAACTGTTGGGTTGTTTCCTGACATGTGCTGTACAAGCAGTGATGTTTGTGGGCTCATGTTTCTCTAGAGTGCATAGCAAGGAGTGGGATTGCAGGGTAAGAGATACTATCAGGTTTCTTTTTTCTGAAGTGACTGCAGAGTGGTTTTGTCCCTATGGTGTGTGTAATCAAGTATGGATATTATAACTTTGCTGATATAATGGGAGGAAGATTATGGTATTATTTTGTCATTTCCTTGATGATTTGTGAGGTTAAGAATATTTGTGTTTTCTCCTGGGTCAATTTCCTTTTGTTATTTTTGCTCTTTGTTTCCCACTGGAAAATTTGTTTTTTTCCTATTGATACGTAGGACATGTTTGGTGTTGGTGTGAGTGTTTAGGTCTGTGATGCATAAGCAAAAGTTGTAACACATCTTATATATGAATCCTTTATCTCATATACTCCCATTATTTTCTTCTGGTCTGTAAATTTGTCTTCTTTGTTTTAGGTGTTTTTTCTCTCATCCAGGTTTAAAATTTTAATATGGGAAATTTATTAGTCTTGATGATTTTTCATTATGTCTTACTTAAGAAGGCCTTCCCTACATGGACTCTTTCATATTGAAGAGTCATCTCTTTTATACTGAGATCATGAGTACATCTAGAATTTACTTTCATGAGTTGCAGGATATCTTTTTTCCTCAGTGGGTTGCCAACTATTATAGTCCATTCTTCCCCCTCTCCCCAGTGACTTGAGATGTTACCTTTATTGTGTGTGTTTTTTTATGTTTATTTATATTTTGAGAGAGAGAGAGCACAAGTTGGGGGAGGTCAGAGAGAGAGGGAGACACAGAATCTGAAGCAGGCTCCAGGCTCTGAGCGGTCATCACAGAGCCCAACACAGGGCTTGAACTCACGATCTGTGAAATCCTGACCTGAGCCGAAGTTGGATGCTCAACCAACTGAGCCACCCAGGCACCCCGCCTTCATTGTGTCTTAAGCTATCATAGATGTTGGGCTGTTCTGGACACTCATCACTCCTACTGGTTCATTTGTGTATTCCTATTCTAGTAAGAAATTGCTGTCTTAAAATTTTTATATCTTTCATTGTTCTACAGTGTCTCCACAGTTGCTTCCTCTGCCTTCTGTGTTTTATTATTTGTGCTCGTGTTCTGTTGGAATTTTGTAGACTTTATAAATTGATTTGGACCAAATCAAAATATTTGTAACATTGGTATAATTATATAATAACTATATTATAATACTATATTATTCATGTATATACATATGTATATTTATATGTTTCTATTATACATATGTAATTAAGTGTTATTTTCTTATTATTACATTTACAGTATTATCTGTTGTCTCCATCCAGGAATATAATTTATGTTTTTTGTAAAAGCTTTGTACATTTTTGTAATGTTCTTTTCCTAGATGCTTAATAGTTTTGTTGCTGTTGTGTCTGAAGTCTTTGCCGTTATTACATTTTCTCAGTGGTTATTGCTAATGCTGAGGAAGGCCATTGAGTTTTACATGTTGAACTCAAATGTAGCTGCCTCACTAACCTTCTTAGTTCTAGTAATCGATCAATTGATTCTCTTGCTTTTCTCCAAAGATAACCATATTGTTGGCAAAAATGCCTCTTCTCAGCTTCCCACCTCTTAAGACTTTTCCTTGTGTTTGCAGCCCTGTCTGGGGTTACCAGCACATGATCGGATAGTGCCAGTGATAGCAGGCACCCTAACCTTGTTCCTCAGGTGAAAGGGAGGGTTTTTATTGTTCTGTCATAAAATATTTGCCACGTTTTGCTGCTAGATATCTTTTATCAAGTTAAGAAATCTGCTTCTTGAGGTTGATTTTCAGTCAAGAATGATTCATTGGATGTCATCAAACTCTTTTTATCTTTTTGTCATGATCAAATGGCATTGTCTGGCATTGATAGTTTTGGGGAGGAGGTGATGGTAGTGGTGATAAGTTTCAACTGACTGTCATAATACTTTTTTTTTTCATTGAACTAAAGATTTCTAATTCACAGGAAATGAGAAAAAGCCACAATACACAGTCATATCCATTGCCGTATTTTTTGGTTTTGTTGCTGATGATTTCTCACATTTGTTCCCTCTTCCTTTTCTGCTGAAGTTTTTAAAGTAAATGAAAGCCGTCATTCTTGCCCTGTAAAAAGTCAATATGCACTTTAAAAATAAGCACATCCTCCTACCTTCTATAATACTATTATCATACTAACAAAGTCAATATTAATTTCTTAATATGACCTAATACCCTGTCTGTATTAAACATTCAGTCATTCAGAATGTCTTCTATAGCTGATCTCTTTACCAGAACCCAGTCGAAGACCAGATAGCCCTTTGGGTTATAAAGTCTCTTAAGTTTTCTCTTTCAGCTAGGCTGTTTTCCCCATTTTTAAAGTTTTTTTTTTGAAGCTTATAAGTTTATTTATTTTTTAAGTTTTTAAGTTTATTTATTTTGAGAGAGAGTGAAAGTGAGTGCAAGTAGTGGAGGGGGAGAGAGAGGAGAGAGAGAATCCTGATGGGGGGCTCGATCCCATGAACCACGAGATCTTAACCTGAACCGAAATCAGTAATGGGACACTCAACCAACTGAGCTACCTAGGCGTACCACCCCCCACCCCCGCTTTCTTTTCCATTACAGTTACTGATTGTAAAGACTGAACCAGACCAGTTGTTGTGTATCAAGTCCCATCTTCAGCCTTTGTTTTCTTGTGGTATTGTTTAACTTTGTCTTCTTTTCTTGTGGTTCTTGTAAACTGGAATTTAGGTCCAAAGACTTGTGTATTAGTCAATTTTTGCTGCACAACAGCAATAGAATCTAGCTGACATGTGACAATGAGCATTTCTCTTTATATTCACAGACTGTGGGGCAGGTTTGTTCAGATTGCTGATGTGCCAAGGTGACCCTGCCTTACACATGCTTAATCTGAGACCCAGACTGGTCTGAGACAGCCTGGTTATTCTGAGACCCAGCCCCTAGGGCACACATGACTCATAGTGGATCCTAGGAAAATGAGAGCAGTGAGTGGCAATAAGAGATGGTCCCCAAGGCATAGTCTTGGAACTTGCGTACTGTTACTTTGTCCACATTCCATTGGCAAGTCACATTGCCAAGCTCAATATCAATGGAGTGGCGGGGGGTATCCTTCTCCCATGGAGGAAAAGGTATGTATTCAGTGATAAATCTAATCTACCAAAGTGCATTTAGATTCAGATGGAAATTTCTTGGCAAGAATATTTTATAAGTGATGCTGTGTGTTTCACATTGTAACATATCACAATTCACACATGGTGTATGGTTGTATCACTTTTGATAATTGATCTGACTGGTTATGATTAACCACTGACTTAAGATGATGACAGCTTGATCATCTATTGTAAAGCTGTTTATTCCTCTTGAGACTTATCCATTGATGATCCTGGCTTGAACCAATTTATTGTTATAAATTGGATTTAATAATTCTCTCATGCCATTTGCATTTATTAGCTGGCATTCTTCTGTAAAAATTAGATTTCTCCCATCAACTGGACCACCTTGAAATAGAATTTCTATTGTTAAAACAAAATATATGTTTGGGTGTTTTCCTTCAGCTACTAATTTTCAAAATACAAAGTTGGTATAATAGCCAATTTTAATGGTATGATAGATTTTCTGAAGTTAAGCCAGGTTCCCTTTTATGATATAAGCCATTTTTGGTCATAGTGCATTAGTCTTTTAATACTCATACTGAACCTATTTGTTGAAGTTTTACTGGATTGGTCTTGTCTTCATAAAATAAGTTGCTTTAGCTTTTTATCTTTCTCTGGGATCTGACATGATGATGCTCCTTGAGATTTAATAAATCTCACTTTATATATTTATCTGGATCTGGTGCCCTTATTAACTTACACCTGTTATTTATTTTAAATATCTTCTATGGTTATTAATGTGTTCTACTTATTGAGCCAGTTGAGGTAATTTTTATTTGTAAGAAAATCTTCTGTTTCCTTCATTAGATTTGTAAGTTTATCAGTATAAAGTTTTAAAAAGCATATGCTTATAATTTTAAAACTTTTCTGCATTTATAATTATGGCCACTTTTCCAATTATATTTGTTCCTTTTTTTCTTGATCATGTTTGTCTTAGTGTATATCCTTTTTATATTAAGTCAACTTTTGATGAACTTTGTCATTTAAAATTTTTTATCTTGCATTTTAAAAATTTCTGCTGTTTATCTTAAATTTTCACTTTTCCTTTCTTCAGGCTTGTTTTATACCTTTGACCATCTTTTCTACTTAAAAAAAAAAAAAAAACTCTTGTAAATGTGTGTATTTCCTACTGAGTGCTAATTTGACTAGATCCCACAGCTGTGATATCCAACTTTTTGTTCATTTCTAAAAATTTGTAATTTACATTTTGTATACTTTTTAAACCTCAGGTATGTAGTAGTTGTTGTTTTTCACTATCCATGTGGCAGTTTGGGTCCATCCAGGAGATAGAAATCATGCAGTAAGTTAAATAGGGAGAGCTTACTTTAAAGAATTATTAAGGGGTGCCTGGGTGGCTCAGTTGGTTAAGTGTCCCACTCCTTGTTTTGGCTCAGGTCATGATCTCACAGTTTGTGAGTTCGAGCCCCATATTGGGCTCTGTGCTGACATTGCGGAGCCTGTCCATGGTTCTGTCTCTCCTTCTCTCTGTGCCCCTCCCCTGCTTGCTTACTCTGTGTCTAAAATAAATAAACTTGAACAAAAATGAATTATTAAATCTTTTTTTTTAAGTTTATTTTAAGAGAGAGAGAGGCAGAGAGGAGCAGAGAGAGAGGGAGGGAGAATCCCAAGGAGACTCTGTAGTGTCAACACAGAGCCCAATGCAGGGCTTGAACCCATGAACCATGAGATCATGACCTGAGCAAAAACCAAGGGTCAGATGCTTAACTGACTGAGCCACCCAGGCAATCCAAGAATTAGTAAATCTTTTAGAAGAATAATTATAAGATATAGGAAACCCTCTGTGGTACCCTAGGGATGAGGGAGAGTACTCAAAGAAGGATAAACCTGGAAAAGTTCTAAAGAAGGAAAGGCTCTCCTTGGAAAAGGTATAGATTAGCCACCTGAGAGCAGAAAAGTTTGTGTTGTAACAGTAGACTGCCCTGAGAGTGCAAGCAGGGGCAGGTGATCAGCAGCTGGTGGTGTGGGCCCTCTGGTATCTCTGGCCAGGATAGAAGGCATGTGGGACATGAAGAAGTAATGAGTGCTTGGTGTGTGACTCTCCTGGCCATGGGTGGCTGCATGTAGGCTCTCAGGGGCTTGGCAGTTGAGACCAGACAGGTAGCTGTGTGTAGGCTCTGCAGGGGTGTTGCTGAGGGACACACACAGGCAGGCACCAGGCTGCACCCTGCAACAGTGCTTGCCGGGGTTGTCTGGCAGGCTGTGTGTGGTTCTAGGTTCTGCATTGAAAGAATGGCCAGACCAAGAAGATACATAGTGCATGGGGTTCTTCATCACAAGCGCTCAGCCTCTTCTTCAGTCAAGGGGCTGTGGGTGTGTGAATTGACTTCCTCTGGAAACTTGAGTGAGAAACTGTGATTTTCTACTATGGCAACTCAAGTCATGTATCTTGAGATTTTCCTATCATGTAGATGAAGCCATACTCTAGAACGCTGCCCATCTGTTTCATTCCTTAGGGACACCATGATTAGTCAGCCACCACCAAAGATCTGTAAGGCCAAAGTGTTATGATTACTGGCACATTCCTGCTTTTCTCTATGGTTAACATGCCCACCTTTGCCACTTGGCCTTGGCTATTCTGGGATTCTATCATCCCCTTTGCATCATGGATTTCATCTTGGTGGTGGCATCCCCTGCTGTCACAGTGGCCTAGAAAAGAGAGCAACCACATTACTTTTCAGGGGTACAAGTGCTGCCTTCACTAATGTATTTATCTATACCATGATGAATGGAGTAGTTTTTGGGCTTTCTCTTGGAACATAGTGAAAGGATTATTGAGTGTGCAGGACACACATGATAAATCCAGCCCAACATTCTTGTCCCTCTGAGGCTTTGGATTACCTCCTCCAGGTCATGCTAGGGAAGCTCTGATATTTTAAGTTCAGTAAATACAGGCCACTTCTGTGTCCACATTTCAACAAGCCAAGTAAGCTATTACAGCCACATCTTACTGAATGAACTCATACGTTAAATCCAGAATCCCTAGCAAGTACGCCCATTCAGTGGGGACCTGTCTATTGTTATAGTCCACCTTCCTTGATCTAATACCCTCAGATTCATTCCCCCATGTGTTCCCCGGGTTTCTGCCTATATTTAGTAGCAAGGTCTTAGAGTGCTGTTGGTGTGTAGCTGTTTCCTCCTAGGTAGTGTGTACCTGTCCCCTGGAACATGGTGAGATTCCTCACTAGTAATGGGTCTCATGGCAGGAAGGAGTGGTTGTAGTCTTCTTGAGGAGGAGGAACATCCCCTTATCAAGGCGTCTACCCCAAGTTAAAGATATCACAGGTTTCTAGGCTGAGAAAGGCTTGTCTCCTCGTACACCAGAGGCAAGCCCTTTCTTCTGATAAAGGACTCTCAGAATGACATTTCAAGATTGTCAATTTCATCTGGAGCCAACCAGATGTTCCCACCCAAGTTTGAGGATCTCATTCCTTCCCAGTTGTTGCCCCGACATTCACATGAAAACTGGGTGAGACTGTGAATATGGTTGTTGTTATCATTCAACAGTTGCGCAACTAAATTACTACATGATTTCTGGCAATAATAATAATGTTCCTGTGGCTCCAAAAGTGCGTTCTTTCAGGGCTGTCTTGGAGGCTGTCTGATTCTCAGAGCACTGTGAGGCGAGTAACAGACCTCAGTTTGTCATTTAATTTTTAAAAAATTTTTAATGTTTATTTTTGAGAGGTGGGGGAGGGAGGGGCAGAGAGAGAGGGAAGCTCAGAATCTGAAGCAGGCTCCAGGCTCTGACCTGTCAGCACAGAACCCGATGCAGGGCTTGAACCCATGAACCATGAGATCATGACCTGAGTCCAAGTCGGACGCTTAACTGACTGAGCCACCGAGGTGCCCCTTCAGTTTGCTATTCTGTCTGTAGGCACTCAAGTGCACTCAGAAGGATCCAGGCCACATCACAGCCTTATGGTTGTCACTAAATAGGGCTGTAAGAATAAAGCATGGCAGCTACTCGAGTTCACAAAGTACATGCTTCTGCTGCCATCTCATCTGTCAACTACAATTCATACCATGATGAAATGTGATGCTGCAGTGTTCCATGGGCTACTAGCATCCTACACCCACCTTTGGCCAGGAGTTCAGCACTGCACTCAAGGTTAAGAGCATGCCCAAACCAATCCCCGAATCTCGCCTTTAGGGGTCTACCTCCTAGGCCCACTCCCAAGACACCTGGTGGTGTGAGTGTGCAGTAGGACTTCAGGCACCGGCAGGGGCAGAAAGCCTTCAGAGTGTGCAGGGCATGCAGAAGGAATGACAGCTCGGTACATGACCCTCCAGACCATGACGGGGTCCAGTAGGTGCCTGGCTGTGTTAGTCTCTGGTTTCCACATCAAAAGAGTGGCCAGACCAAGGCTGCCAGGTTGCGGAAGAACTGGGTTCAGGGCCTGTGGCCCAAGCTGGAAATACAGGAAGCCCCATTCCTCCAACAGCATCCCTCCAGCCCCTCTACCAAGAAAGCTTACTGTCGTGCTCACTTGAGACACACTTGAGGGAATTTTGTTGTCTAACACACTGCCTAGCATGTATCATTCACACATGTCACAAAGGGTGTGTTCAGGGGGTGCCTGGATCATCAATCGGTTGAGCGTCTAACTCTTGACTTTGGCTCAGGTCGTGATCTCACAGTTTGTGGGTTTGAGCCCCGCATCAGGCTCTGTGCTGACAGTGTGAAGTCGGCTTGGGGTTCTCTCTCTCTCCCCCTCTCTCTGCTCCTCCCCTGCTCTCTCTCTCTCTCTCAAATTAAATAAATAAACGTTTTTAAAAATGGTGTGTTCAGAGCTGAGTGGCAATACACTAGTAACTGACAGTGTTTTGTCATTAATTTCTGATTTTATCACATTGTCTCCAGTGAGCAGAGGTAGTACAAGTTCTCCTTTACAGAATGTAAGATTTCTTTCCTGGCCTAATACTAACTACTTAGTCAGTTTTTATTAAAGCACAGTATGTATGTGTGTGTGTCTGTACATATCTATATTTAACTTTGCTTTCTTTATTTGTTGGGTACAAAATTGTAAGTGAATCTCTTTGTCATACTTGTTAATTTTGATTTAAATCTTTGTACCTTTATTTTCATCTAGTTATTTTTACTTCTGTTACGGACTTCCAATATGATCATGACTATTAATGTCACCTTTTATTGTAATTATTCACTTTGTTTCTATTTGAAGGAACGCTATTAAATTGATATAGGGGCATGATGTTCTAGGTGTATTATTCCTTTTTTTTTTTTAAGTTTATTTATTTTGAGAGAGACAGAGACACTGTGAGTGGGGGAGGGGCAGAGAGGTGGGGGGAGGGGAAGAGAGAGAATCCCAAGCAGGCTGTGCACTGTCAGCAGAGAGCCTGACATGTGGCTCCAACTCATGAAACCATGAGATCATGACCTGAGCCTAAACCAAGAGTCAGATGCTTAACCGACTGAGCCACCAGAGGCAGTCCTGTTATTAATAGAAAATTTTCTTTTTGTCCCTTTCCATACTTGGCTATTCATATTTATTTTGTCTGATTAATATTGCCATACGTACATTCTTCTTGTTGGCATTTGTCTGCTATATCCTTTTATCTACTTTCTATTTTTAGAAGTCTAGTATCATTTTGTTTTAGGTCAAATGATGCAAGAGACCATAAACAACTCAATGCTACGGTCTGAATGTTCCCTCCCATAAATTCAGATGTTGAAATCCTAACCCCCAATGTGATGGTCTGAGGAGCTGGTGCATTGCAGGTGATTGGGTCCTGAGGGTGGGGCCCGCATGAGTGGGATTAGTGCTCTTATAAGAGACTCCAGAGAGCTCCTCACCCCGTCTGCCATGTGAGGACACAGCGAGAAGGCACAGCTGTCTGTGAACCACATAGAGGGTTCTTCCTCAGATACCAGATCTGTAGATGTCTTGATTTTTGACTTTCCAGCCTCCAGAACTGTTAGAAAGAAATGTTTGTCATTTTTAAGCCACCCAGGTTATTGTATTTATGTTATAGCAGGCTGAATGGACTAAGACCGCATGGTTGGATTTTCTAAAACAGTCTGGAAATCTATCTTTTTCAAAAAGACAGACTAAAAGAGAGTATAAAGAACAGTGTATTAATTTCCTAGGGCTGTCATAATAAAACATCATGGACTGGGGGTGCTTAAACAACAGGAATTTATTTTCTCACAGTTTGGAGCCTGGAAGTCCAAGATCAAGGGTCCAGCTGCATTGGTTTCTTCTGAGAGTGCTTTCTGTGGTTTGCAGGTGGCTGCTCCCTTCTGCCTCATCACGTGGCCGCCCCTCTGTGCCTGTGCACCCCTGGTGTCTCTCTGTATGTCCAGATTTATCTTCCGATGAGGACAGCACCAGTCCCATTGGATTAGGCCTCATTTTGACTTAACTACCTCTTTTTTTTAAGGTTACTCTTAAAAAAATTTTTTAAATGTTTATTTATTTAGTGAGCGAGAGAGAGTTGGAGAGGGGCAGAGAGAGAGGAGAGAAAGAGAATCCCAAGCAGGGTCCAGGCTGTGAGCACAGAGTCAGACCATGGGCTTGAACTCACAAACCTTGAGATCAAGACTAGAATTGAAATCAAGGGTTGGATGCTTTAACTGACTGGGCCACCCAGGTGCCCTGACTTAATTACCTCTTTAAAGGTAATTATCTCCAAATAAGACCATATTCTGAGGTGGTAAGGGTTAGGACTTCAACATAGGAATTTGGGGGGGGGGTGCACGTGATTCAGCGCAACCAAGCTCATAACGGAAACTAATCTGAAAATCTCTTTTATTAGGTGAATTTAACCAGATGCTGCTGTCATGTTCAGACTATTCTTGACATTGTAGTTTATTGATACTTTCTTATTGCTTCTCTTTTGCTCTTCCACCTTTTATTGAGTGAATTGAGTTTTCTGAGTTCCATTTGTTTTAGAAATTCTGCATTCTGTCTTTCTTCCAGAGATCAAAGAGAAACTTGCTATCTTGTGTTGCCATCCAGAGATAAGGAATATGTCCTCTCTTACAAAACAAAGATATTGGCATACTCCTACTTCCCTCCACTTTCCCCCTGATATAATTTCTGATTTTCCTTCTAGAATGCCAGATTACTGAACCATTCCATGCTCATCAGTTATTTATGATTAGTAATGTTTCACCTTCCCTCTCCCCATCATCGCTGTTCCCCTTGTTTTTGCGCTTCCTCTTTGTGACAGGACTGTCATGATGAATTCATGTTCTGTTTGTGTGGCTGGAAATGTCTGCATCTTAACCTCTCACATGAATGATAGTTTGGCCGGATATAAATTCCAACCAGTTTTCTTTTACTCTTATTTTTTAAGTTTATTTATTTATTTTGAGAGAGACAGAGACAGGAGCGGCAGACAGAGGGAGAGAAAGAAAATCCCAAGTGGGCTCCATACTGCCAGCGCAGAGCCCGATGTGGGGCTCGAACCCATGAAACCATGAGGTCATGACTGAAATCAAGAGTCAGATGCTTAAACCCACTGAGCCACCCAGGTGCCCCTACTCATACCTTTAGAGATATGTTCCCATGGTCTTCTTGCAGTCAGTGTTGCTGATGAAAAGTCTAATGTCAATCCAATAATCTGATTTTTGCTTCTTTGTCATCCCCAGTGCTGCCTTTCAAAGCTTTTAGGGTTTGTTCTCATCCTTGCTGCCCTGAAAATTCACCATGAATATGTGCAGTACAACTGTTGCTTGGTCTCTTAACATCCATTCTCCCTACATTTTTTCTTCCTGGCTGGCAAAATGCCAGCAGTATATGGTGGCCCGGCATGGGTAGGGTTGACTGCCGGCTGATCCTTACTCTCATAACTCCACCCAGTCACCCTTGTTTGCTCAAGGCCCCTGCTGCCCTTCAGTCTGCTGTATTAGAGCAACCTTGGAGTCTTGGTCACTTTCCTCAAAACTCCCTCTGTTATGCATACATATTGGCATGCATTTCTGTCTACTTTTGAGTTATTTTAAGAAAAAGTAGCTTTAGGGGTGCCTGGTGGCTCAGTCAGTTAAGCGTCCGACTTCAGCTCAGGTCATGATCTCCCGGTTCGTGGGTTCGAGCCCCGCGTCAGGCTCTGTGCTGACAGCTAGCTCAGAGCTTGGAGCCTGCTTCCGATTCTGTGTCTCCCTCTCTCTCTGACCCTCCCCTACTCATGCTGTTTCTATCTCTCTCAAAAATAAATAAAATATTAAAAAAAAAGTAGCTTTAGTTACTATGGGAAGGTAGGGAATTCCAAAGGGCTCGGGGTAGGTGGAAAAGATTCTTAGATGCGTATAGAAAAGCCAACATATGATACATACTATAATTTTATAATTATGAGACCCAACCCTGAGACCATACATAGAAGGTGGTCTTTTGGAGTTTCTGGTGAATTAGTCTTAATGTCTGTGTCTGGATGGCAAGAATGTCTGAGTATACTTGAAGATAGGATGAGAAAATTGATTTCTGATAAAGACCCTTAATTTGGTGTAGGGAAGGTCTGATACCTCCAAGAAATATCTGAAGGAGGGACCCTGTTCCTCAGTTAGCAGGTGAGCCTTACAGCTAAGTTTGGAATTGCAAAGATCTCACTTCCACAGCATAGCTGCCTAGGACTGTGCCAGCCAGACCACATCATACCTACGTTCTGAATCCCCGGGGGTCCACAACTACCCCAGGGGAGGTTGTGGTTAGAGAGGAGGCCGTGGACAGGATGCTGTCTTGATACTGAGAAAAAGAAGTGATGTTAACAGGAGGAGATCATGGGTAGGAGCCATAAGTATGTGGCAAAGAGGACTGTCCTTGGAAGGGCCACAGAGAGGAAGAATGTCCAACTCTTGGCAGAACAGGAAGAGGGGACAGCTCCATGAGAAAAGGGACATTGTCTTGTTTGCCTCAGTTTCCCCAGTACCAGTGGCTGGTGTGTGTTGAAGGAACAGAGTAATACTTGTGTAGTTGTGATGGTTAAGTTTATGTGTCACCTAGGCTATGCTATGGTCCCCAGTTGTTTGGTCAAGTGCCAAGATTCCCACACATGTTGCTGTGAAAGTTCTTTTTTTAAATTTGTGATTGACATTTAAATCAGTAGACTTTGAAAGCAGATTTTGCTCCATAATGTGAGTGGGCCACATCTAATCAGTGGAAGGCCTTAAGGGAAAAGACCGGCTTCCCCTGAAGAAGATATAATTCTGCCTCCAAACTACCTTAGACCCAAGACTGCAACATCAACTCCTGTCAGAATTTCTAGTCTGCCGGCCTGTCCCATAAATTTCAGACTTGCCAGAATTCTCTGAGCCAATTCCTTGAAATAAATCTGCCCCTCTCTCTATTCTATTGGTTCTCTTTTTCTGGTGAACCCTGACTGATGCAGCAGGGTTGTTTTTTTGTTTTTTGGTTTTTTTTTAAATCTGGTGACCCATCTGGCTATCTTACTAACTTCTGACATGGGACAGCCTCAGATTCAGAGATAAGCCATCTGTCTCTCTCTTCATCCCCAGTGTCAGTGCCATACCGTCCATCCCCAAATTCTGCCTTCTAGTTAGTAGCACTGATTAGCCCTGTTCTATTCTCTGTGCTCAGGTCAGGCAGAACTAGGGTTTTGCACTCGGCCTCATTTGGTGCTGGGCAGTGTTCTGTTTCATTTATGTGGATCTTCCCTTTGACATGACATCCTGGGCTCTTTCTTTACAGCCTGCTCCACCCTGCAGTGGGAATCACACAGGAGGCAGACAGTACATGCAGACCAGTAAGAAAGACAGATGCACTGAATGTCCAGTCACAGCCTGGGCAGTGTCACTCCATGGGCTGCTATGATACTATGGGTTAGCAAGGATGCTGGCCTTCATGCCAACTGTATATTGGGAGCATCTACTATCTTTATCCAAGTGGTACTGCTTGGGGCCACCCCCTCTGAGAGCATCCCACCCCAGTCTCTCTGAGTTGGCATAGCAGCACGGTGCCCAGGTGGTTGGTGCATTTGACACATTGAGAAGCTCTGTGCTGGAAAACCTGCAGAAGGATGATCTGTGACCCAGGGCTTGACAAGACTTGCATCTGCCACTTGGCCTGCTTCTATTTCATGGCATACTTGACCTGATGTTGCCTCTTGGTGTCCTTTTTCCTTGGTTTATGTGGTAAGACCTCTCTCCTGGCAGCAGGAATGCTCTTACCAGGCTTCTTCACCAACCACATCTGTCCCTGCCCCTAAACCCCTGGTTATCAACCTGGATTTGCTTTGGATGACTGGGAATGCTGGAATTTTCTAATGAATCAAAGTGTTTAGGACCACTGATAGAGAGCCTAACTGGATATATGATCTCAGTGCCTAACCCTGATGTAGAACCGCCTTTCCCATGGTTGATGTTGCTGGTGATCCAGCTTGGCCTTCTTTCCTCTTGCTGTCTATACTCTCCCTGCAAAGTCTTATGCACTCTTTCCTTCAAGTTCCACCTCTGTCGGGAGGGCCCCCACACCTGTAGTGCTGTGCCTGGGACACCTGCCTTTCTGGGAACCCCAGTGCTGGTGGGGTTTGGTTCAGACCCATTATTGCCCGTGCACCCCTCAGAGTGGGCATTCTGAAGGGTAAGGGCTCTGTCCCCAGAGCATTTGAACTGGGTGCTGGCACAAGAAGTGCTAAATCTGAATTAGCAAAAGAATCAATGAATGGTTCAAGACACCCTTTCGATCACTGCCTTAGGAGACTCATTTTGTTCTGATTACATAAGTATTAGGGTTCTCTAGAGAAATAGGACACACATGTACACTGAGAGGTTCCTTGATCCTCCATCTGTAAACTAGAGACCCAGGAAACCCAGTACTGTAACTTAAAGGTCTGAGAGCCAGAGATGCAATGGTAGAGATTCCAGCCCAAGTCTGAAGGTGTGAAGGCTTGAGAGTCAGGAGCACCAAGGGCAGAAAAAGATCAGTCGGGCAGAGAGCCAGCCCATCCTTCCTTTGCTGTTTTGTTCTCTTTAGACCGTCAGCAAGTTGAATGATGCTTACCCAAGTTGGGACACCAGTTCACCAGTTCGATGCTAATCTCTTCTGGAAACAGCCTCATAGACACACCCAGAGATGACATTTAACCACATATCTGGGTGTCCCATGGCCCAGTCAAGTTGACACACAAAATTAACCATCAGAGCATGTTTATTGTCAAACACATGGAAGATACAGAATAACACAAGGGAGAGAATAGACTCAGTGATCATTCGAAGCTTCTTCAGAGGAAGGAGAGTAAGAGAGAGACATATCATATAAAGTGTTCCTCCTCCTTCTCACCCTTTTTTTCCCCCTACTTGACAATTAAATCAGAGGCTCAGACTGTGGGGCATGGCATTGAAAAACACTATCCAGAGAACGCTAATGTGCACTTGGTCTGAGATCTTCTACTGTTCTACAAGTGATCTCGTGCATGGATGTAACTGTTTGCTTAACCATTTCACAGATGTTTAGCATTTTTGGATATTGTTTTATTGTTTGTTTGTTTGTTTGTTTTGCCTCCTACACATGTCCTGTCTCCCCCAGCTAGGCTGGAAGCTCCTTGGGGGCTGTGGCCTTTCCCGAAGGCGGTTTTTGTGTCTGCACATGCTTTTTACATAGGGAGCTGTTTAAGCAGCCACCCAGGGTTAGCCACATTCTATTACCGTCAGGTCCCCAGGGGACCGCTCTCACTTTTTACCAGCTGACTACAATTTGGTGGTGGTGGTGGGGGGGGGTTTCCCAAGATCACCCTTAGGTTTGGGAAGTTGCTAGAATGACTCACATAACTCAGGAAGCACTATACTTACCAGTGACAGTTTTATTACAGCAAAAGGATACAAGTCCAAACCAGCCAAGAGACACACAGGGCAAAGCAGGAAGCCTCTGTAGTCCTCAGGGACATGTTCTCCTCCCAGCATGGGGGTGTGACAGTAATCAAATAGGACTGCCAACAAGGGAAGTTCACCTGATAAGACATCCTGTCAGGAATCCCAAGTGTTTGGAGGCTCCTTCCCAGGAACCAGGCATGCGGGCCAGCCCAGTTCTTGATTACACACACACACTGATTGCTGTCATGCTTAGCAGCTAACGAAGAATGGCTTGGGGTTCCTTTAGATTTCATCCAGATCCAAACACTCTGTTGAAGACTATATGAAAAAAAACATTAAGAAGGATGTATGTATGTCATTTGTTTACCTTGAAGAGCGAAGCCTGATTAGAACCAGTGCCAGTTTTTTTCACTTTGGATTCTTGGCCATTGTTTTCCAGCTGCAGTGGCAGAGTGGAAAATTTGCTGGAATAGAGCCTGTAGCACAGGCTCTCAAGGAGGGTCGTCTTGCTGAGGCGCTGCTGCCCAGCTGCCAGCTGCATTCAGACACCGGGTCTTATGACTGGGTTGACTTTCATGGAAATCGATGGACTCATGTAGAAGTTCCTGTACAGACTGCAGCCTCAGAGAGCTGAGGGTTGCTGTGAGTGTTCAGCTCTGGGTAGGGGTGTCAGCAAAGCTTGGTTCTGGAGACCTGACTTCCAGGAGGGCATATGACCTCCGTCCCGCTCTTGAAGCTTGTGATGAGGCCACAGGCTGACTCCACGTGGGTTGTTGGGCCTCTTCACCTGGGGACCCTGACCTTCCCTCACTGCTAGGAGCCCATGAGCCAGAGGAGCTGAGCAGTGAGGGCTTGCTGGTGTAGTGAATGAACATTTAGTGGGTTGCAGTTGAAGGATAATTAGAATAATTGGGATAAATAGCCATCAGGTGTTTGAAAAATAGGTTCATCAACAGCCTGGGAGGGCAGTTAGGTGTATTTACTCAGACTTTGGCAGGAAAGGGTGAATGTCTCCAGCAGGGGCTCCTGTGAGCCCAGGACTCTGTCCAGGCTGGTTAAATGAGTGAGTGTGGCTTTGAAATCCTGTTTTCTCTTTCATGCTTAGTGAGGGAGGTGGGACTGGGTGGGGGGTACCTTGAGAGGAGAGGCCTCAGGGGCATACTGTGATGATGGCATTTTAGTTCCTTTTAGCTGGAACCTGCTATTTTTCCTGGGGTTTTTATTACTGATTCCAAAGTTGTGGGTGCTGGAGGGGAGACAGGGAGGCCTGGTGTCTCACCAAATGTGGTGCCTCACTTTTGGCCCCAGACCAGCAGCATCACCTTTACCTGGCACCTGCTAAAAATGCACATTCTCAGTCCTACCCCAGACCTCCTCAATCAGAAGCACTGAGAGTGGGCACTTTGGGTTTCAATAATCTCTCCGTTAACCCCAGTGACCTAAAATGTGAGGCCCACTCTGTGAAGGAGCTGTCAGGAAGCAAAGCAGCCCAGACATGCCATGTGGGGACAGAAGAGTCAGAGCCCTGGAGCCCCCAAACCCAGGGTAGCTCTGGGGTATTTGTCCTCAGTTGGAAGCCAAGGCCCAGAAGCTGCTGGGGGCCGCCTTACCCTGCCCACTCGCCCTGGCTGCACCATCTGGGACAGCTGCACCAGGAGGCTGGGGAAGTGCTCAGGGCCATTGCTAGGGGCTGTCCCACCCCCTCACTCCTGAGCCTCTGTCCCACAGACTTCTCCATTACCTGCCAGCCACACCTGTCTGCTTTGCTTCAGCCTCACGACCACCAGATACTGTTTTGTTTTTGGTTTTGGTTTTTTTGTCTTGAAAAGCTACAGCCAGGGCCCTAACTCGAAAGTACCCACCATCTCTCTTCTTACCATACTTTTCTAAGGGAAGAAAATGTCACTTAGGAGGAAAAGGCAGCCTGGATCTCTTGTGGGAAGGATCAAAGTTGTCCTGCAGACGTCTGCTAGGAGGGTGGATTAACAGCTGAGCCCAGGGGGTGCTTGGGAGCAGCTCTGGAGAAATCTGGTGGGCTGCCTATGCACACCCCCCCAAAACTGGGGAATGGGGTGGAGCTGGCTTTTCCCCAGCAAAGGATGAGCGGCTTCCTCACTCTGAGCTACCGTACCTGCATGGGGCGTTCAGGGGCATGGAGACCACGATGCCCCCCTGAGGAGGTGTAGCCACAGGCCCACATGTGACTGTGCATCTTCTCTTTTGCAATACCTCCCTGCTCCCGCTAAGTCCCTGAGTTCCCTGCTTCCACAGTGGAAACATTTGTAAAAGAGTTATACATAAATAAAGTTAAGTCATTTTAAATGAGCCAGGAGAAGCTGGCTATTTAAAGAAATTCCTGTGGGAGATCTTTTATTCAGAAGATAATCATTTGACAAAGTGATTAAGTAGCCGACAATTTATATCCATTTCCAGAGCTGCTTCTCTGCATGGAGAGTTTCGTTTATACCCTTTCAGCCTCTCTCATTGAGCCCCTTTTCCTAGGCACTGAAGGACCCCCAGATACAAGACTGAGCCCTTGACTCCATTGGCTTATGAATGAGGTGGCTATGTTGGCACCATCTATAGAGAGTTAAAGAATGTTCTGGAAGGCCAAACAGATGGGTTGGGGTGACTTGCGGGAAGGATGAAGTGAATGAAAAATTGTGTGAGATCACAGGTTGGCCATCGCCGTGAGCTGGTGCCTCTAGGGGGTTTGCTGGGATTGGGGTGGGAGCCTCACAGGAGAGGAGAGTATATAGGCATCCCTTGTGGGTGAGGGTCCAAGACAGGCAGGGATGGTGCCTCTCTGGGCTGGTTATTTCCTGCCTGAGTGAGCTGGGACTGCTGAGAAATAAGTGCCAGAGTGAGTGAGACCCTTGTCTCTCCCTATTGGAAGGGCTTTCCTTCCCCACGGATCCTGGGCTCCTATGTCCTGGGCTGGGTCTGGGCTTCAACTACCATCTCTGGGCCAGCTGCTGGCCCTCTGCTCTGGCCAGGGCTGCTGGCACTGTGATGCCTGGCCCTCTGCTTTGACAACCTCTGCCCAGCACTTCCTGAATTCTAGAACCCCCTTGGTTTTGGTCGTGGTAAACCGTGGCTTCCTACAGAGCTGTTCTCCAGGCACTGCCCTCTCCAACAGCTCTGGGGAACTCCCTTTTCCAGCTCCAAGTCACCACAGCTTCGGAGGGGTACTTGAGAACCAACAGGACCCCAGCTGTGGAGGAGTGCAGAGGTACGGAAATCTAAATTGCAGGTCATCTCGGATGGTTAGCTTTGGAAACTGACGGCATCTTTCCATGATGGAGGTTGGTTTCATATCCCGCTTATACAATGCTGAGCCAAATCAGCAAAGCTGTACTTTGAAAAGTTGACAGTCCAGCATCTCAGTCCTGTAATTAGCACCCGCAGACCAGTGCTAAAGCATTATGTTAAGGGAAGGAAGCCCTAGACGCTGTCTGGTACGGGGGCCCTAGGGGCCTCATGCACACTTCCCTCCTAGCCCCTTTCCTGTCTGTGTGCATTTCCTAGAAGGACCTGGAGCTGATTGAACTCTTTTGGTCAAGGTAGGGATAGAGGCAGGGAGATCCCCAGTCTTATTAAAAGTGTCCTTCGAACATATTGCTTTGTTTCAGCTTCATGCCAGGCTGTAAAAGGGAAGGCCACTTTGTGTGTGTCAGGGCCTTTGCTGAAGAGCAGCATTGCTTCCCTGAGGCCCAGGGGGACGATGGCTATGAAGGGCCAGGATCAGGAGAGCCCTAGAGGTTCTATGTGTCATTAGACAAAGGCCCCAAAGACCTCAGATGCCTGCAGTGGTGGGTGGTAGAGGAGAGTCTGCGGCCAACCCTTCAGCAACATGAAGCTCCCTTTCCCTGCATGGTTGCCTCTTATTCTCCTGGCTCAGAGCTTCTTACCTGGAGACTGTGAACCTTGGGGGTTATAGAGTCTTCCTGGAAGGGCCATCAACCATATATTCAATAATTCCAATTCTGTGCTCTTTGCATTGACTATGTTTCAGTCACTGGGGCAGTCAAAATACTGATATCAGGGCCCCACCCAGAAATTCTGACTTCCTGGGACTGGGACAGGTCCAGAAATAATGGTTTTTAAATTTTTTTAAATGTTTATTCTTGAGAGAGAGACAGAGTGCGAGTGGGGGGAAGGGGCAGAGAGACTGAGAGAGACAGACAGACAGAATCTGAAGCAGAGTCCAGGCTCCATGCTGTCAGCACAGAGCCCGACGCAGGCTTGAACTCATGAACCACGAGATCATGTCCTGAGCTGAAGTCAGACGCTTAATCAGCTGAGCCACCCACGCGCCCCCCAGGAATGATGGTTTTGAAAAACTCTCCAGGGTGATTCTAACATGAAGCTGGGACTGAGGACCCTGGGACTGGTAGAAGTTGTCCGTTTGCCTCCAGCATGGCTTCTCTGCTGCTGATGGTACAGATGATAGTAGGCTGAGCCGGGATCATTGGTTGCAGTTGTACGTGTTTGATGAATTGAACAAAATAAAAATAAGCAGGTTTTCACTTAATGTACCTTTCAAAATCTATGAACAGATCAATGAGGATGTATGATGCTGGCCAAGATTAAGTAAGCCCACTGAAGCCTGTCTCTCACATTTATTAGAACTAAAAACTCTGGACAGAATAAAAAGCAACACCATTGGCATGGAGGTCAAAGCATGAATGCCCAGTAATTAGACATAATTCTGAATGGAGAGGTAGAAAAACCTCAATAATATATGAGCAAGGTAAATCCAGTGATACCTAACAACAATAGGTAGGGTTATCCCAGGAATGCAAGGCTGTTTTGAAAGTCAAACCTAAGCCAGTGTATTACACAGAGTAGAGAAGAAAAACCACATGGGCATCTCAGTAGGGGTAGAAAAAAGCATTTAACAAAATTCAGCATTCATTAATGATTTAAAAAACACTCAGCACACAGGAATGGAGACATCTTCAATCTGAAAGAGGACATCTGCAAAATATTTACAGCTAAGATCATACTAGTGAAAGACTGAATGTTTTCCACCTAAGGTCAGGGACAAGGCAAGGTCTGGTGGCTGTCATTTCTCCTATTTAGCATCATACAGGATGTCCTCACCAATATGGTAAGACAAAGAAAAGAAATAAAAAGGAGGGAGATTGCAAAAGAATACAAAAAACCAACTCTTGCAGACTTCATCATTGTCTGCAGAGTCTCATGGCATCTACAGAAAGCTAAAATAGATGAATTGAGCAAGTTCACTATGTAACAGTTAAATTTCTACGCTATATCAATAAAACAATTGTGAGTAAAAAGGAGCGTTTATAGTGCACTAAAAAGAGAAAAGAAATATATATAATTCTGACAAAGCATGTACAAGTACTGAAGGCCAGAAGCTAAATACTGATAAGAGAAATCAAAGAGGACCTAAATAATGGAAAGATATATCATATTTATGCATTGGAAAATTCAGTATAGTTCAGATGTTAATTCTCCCCAAGTTGATGTATAGATTTGATGCATTCCCAATTAAATTCTCAGCAAGATTAAAAAAAATATAGATATCGGAGGCACCTGGTGACTTGGTTGGTTAAGCATCCGACTTTGGCTCAGGTCATGATCTCACAGTTCATGGGTTTGAGTGTTGAGCCTGCTTGGGATTCTCTCTCTCCCTCTCTCTCTGCCTGCCCCAGAGCGCACACTTACATGGTTTCTCTCTCTTAAATAAATAAACATTAAAAAAAAGGTATTGATAAGATGATTCTAAAATGTATATGCTGGAAAGGCAAGGAAGGACACTTGAATAACTGACACAAATGGTCAGACTCAAGGTGGAAACACATCCCTGATTACATGCTGGAGACTTCTCCAGAACATAAAAAAACAAAGGAGTTCCTTTGAGTAAGGTACACACAATCCTTATGGACTGTGTTGGTTTGCTAGAGCTGCTGTAACAAAGTAGCCCAAACTGGGTGGCATAAACAACAGGAATTTATTGTTTTACAGTTGTGGAGGCCAGGATTCTGAGATGGAGGTGCTCATGGTGTTGGTTCCTGTGAGGGGGGTTCTGTTCCCTGCTTCTCTCGGAGCTTCTGGGTGCCTTCATTTTTACACCTTCATTTTTACATGATGTTTTACCTGTATGTGTCTGTCTCCCAAGTTTCCTCTTTTTATAAGGACATCAGTCATATTGGATTAGAGCCCGCCCTAATTACCTTATTTTAATTAATTACATCTGCAATGACCATTTCCAAACAAGGCCACATCCTGAGCCACTGGGCGTTAGGACATCAAGCTATAAATTTGGAGAGGGAGGGGACACAGTTCAGCCCATAATGGTTTATTTTCAATCTGCACAGTGAGTGATACATGCCTTTAGAAGTGATTAGGAAACTACGAATATAGCTGAACAGCCAGTACAAATGACTCTGGTTTTCTCTCTGTCTTGTGGCTGCTTTCTCTGGGGTGACTGAGTCCTTTATCTCTGAGCATGGATTTGGTATAGGATGTGTTTAGAGTGTCCTTCCTGGCCCAAGGCCCTGGCAAATGCAGACATTATGCGTTTTTCTCAACATTCTCAAGCATATTGCCAATAATTTTTGTGTTGTTTAATTGCCTTCTTATCCGGATCCTTGATTTCCTCCTGAATGCAAGTAAGAACAGATGCTGACAGGGGTAAGCCACCAGTGTTTCTGGGAGTTCTTGGGGGAGAAAGGTCACTTCTTATAATTAGGGGTAACTAACGAGAAATAAGTGTCTGCTGGCCCACATGTGTTCATAGGTACCATACTGCCATGCATTATGGCGTGAATGCTGGCTTCTACGTTGTGGGATTCAGACACCAGCTCCTGAGGACTTGTCATTGGTGAAGAGATGATGGCGTTTTTAAAATGTATTTCAGGGTCAGGTCATTCTCTTTTGCTCATTCTGAGCTGAGGATGCGGTGGGACAGATATCCTGGCATACTGAAAGGTCCAGATGGAATAAATCAGTCCCCACCTGTGTCCCAAGACTCTTTCAAGGGATGCTGAGACCTATGTCCTTGCTATGCAGAAATGTCACTTGGCAGCTGTGGCTATAGAGGGCTTGTACTCCATGGTTCTTGTCTTTTTTTTTTTTTTTAATAGTTTATTGTCAAATTAGTTTCCACATAACACTCAGTGCTCATCCCCACAAGTGCCCTCCTCCATGCCCATCCCCCCTCCCCCCCACATCCATCAGTCCTCAGTTTTTGTCAGCATTCAAGAGTCTCTCATGGTTTGCTTCTCTCCCTTTCCCCCACCATTTCCGCCCTTCTTCTCCCCCTTGTTCCTCCGTCAAGTTCCTCCTAATCCTCCTATACGTGCAAACATATGGTTCTTGTCTTTTTATGTTATCAGTCTATAGAAGTACCATACTCAGAAAAGAAGAAGGGAAGGAAGTAAATACAGTTATCACCCCATCACTCAAAAGAAACCCTTGCTGGTGTTTGAATGTATTTCTTCACAGTTTATTCTATGTTTATTTGGTTGTGAATAAATTATAACAATGCATTTTATGTGATAAACTCTTTGTAAATATTTTAATCACTGCATAATTGTCTTGTGGATGTGCTAACATTGGCTTAACTAAGAGCCTGTATTGAAGGTTTGGTGTGGGCTCAACATTTTTGCCCTTTTTTTCCCTGCCGTTTTTCAAAGAGAAGCATAGCCCTGTGTGAGCTGAGCTAGGTTGCAGTGTCTTGTGTGACGGTGTTAGAACTCAGCCTGGTTTTGGGGAAATTATTAACGTCTCTTCAAAGCTTGTGGTTGTCTGATCTTGTAGCAAGATGCTTAATCAATGACTTTTGCCTGGGTTCCTTGAACTGATAATACAGGTGTACTCTAGGGCTGTGTACACTCAGACTGTGTGTGGTCAACGCAATGAAATAATACTTGAAAGGAAAAAGAGGCTATTATCTTTGCAGCCTGTGAGACAGAACTGGGGAACAAGACTGTGGGCAGCAGCCATTTGGTTGAGTATATATCCCATTTGTATGATAACATTTTTACCTGGTTGGTAGTGTGGCCACCGAATCACCCTTTTTCATCTTGGTCTGCTTAGTAGTGCTTCTAAGAACTGGCTAATGCTGTTTTCCCATGCACAAGAAAAATGGGGTTTCGAATAAGGACACTGGGGCTCTTTATTGTTGACAATAAGCCTTTATTTCCCACATCTCATTAGCATGTTTCAGGAGGAGAGTGGGGAGCATCGAGTCAGGGTCTGCATTTTCTACTGATTTATGTGCTTGCTGTTCTAGAATTAATTGAGTCTGGACACAGGGCCTCATTTTCATTTTCTTGGACGCATAGCAGGTAATCGTGTTTCTTCTGTACATTTGAATTGCTTTCCAGATGGTCTGTTGTGAACGATTTATCTTTAATATGATTAATCAGAAGCAGAGGACCTCAATATGTTTGTTCACAAGCTCGCATGCAAAACCTCCCGGCCCCCTACTGTAGGGGTGGTTAACTCTCTCCTGGCTAGAGTCCTCCTGGAGCTTTTCTGAGGACCTGGACCTTGGATTGGAGGAAAGTTTAAAGGGTCCTGGATAAAAGCCGTGGAAGGGGGTAAAAGGCTTAGAGTATATCCTCAGGGAACCATCAGGACATTACCTATCATATAAAAATAGGATACCATTCATGTATCACTAGAGAATAAGATTCTGTCTATTGGGCCAGGAAACACTATGTAGCCATTAAAATCATAATTATAGAGACTTCCCACTGCTTACATATTATATTAGGAGAGGAGAACATGGCAGTGTTTTCAGCAAGACTTCAGCCACACAAAAGAGATGTGTAGAAAAGAGAATGGAAAGAAATACATGACAAAATCAATGATGGCTGTCTGTGGATGGAACAGCTATGAGGGGGTGTCTCTTTTTGTCTATATTCCCTATTAAATATACCGCAGAACAAATCGTGATCCTTATCTTTGGGAAGTATTGTGCCCGGAGAAGCAGTCACCTCCTGGGTACAAAAATCTGCCCGCGTTCATTTAACAAATGATGTGCTAAGATTAGTCACGTGTCCTGCCCTCTTCTCAAGGCAGGGAGTGAAGCTCCTCATAGCCTCCTACAGGGCAGCTGTCCCCTTGAAACTGTTGCACTCCCAGAAGGAGAATGCACTGATGTAACTGCAGATCTTTCCATGAGATGTTGCTTGTGCGCTTATAGAGCCTTGGGGTCCAGGAAGGTGAGGTTTGGCGGCTATGTGGGACCTCCCTGCAGACACGAAAGGTGCTGAAAAAGCTGCTTGTCACTGTGGTGTTATAATTGGAATCCTTTGTCATCGAGCTGCAAGCCCTCCTATGTAATGGCAGTGTGTTAGTGCCTTGTGCTTTTAAACACACCTTTACTGGACTGCATTGGATAGTATAAGCTCAGAACTCCTTTTTTTCAGGAATCACTTTGCTTCACTTTGCCCTACCTTTCCTTCTCCTCGCCCTTTGACCTCACCACACCTTCCTGGTCTGGGAAGTGTCTGCTGTTCTCTGAATAACCCTTGTGGGTCCAGACCACCCACCTTTGTCCTACTGGGAGGGAGTATAAGTGACCCAGGAGGTGCATCTTGAAAAGGAATAGAGAATGCGCAGAACATGATGGCCTGGGCATCTAGGGAAGGGCCTTGTATTTTCTTAGCAAGGAGATCAAATCCATTCTGTAGTTAGTGGAAAGCCCCCAGAGACCCCCAAGCATCATTCAGGGCAAGGTTAAGTGCACCCCTACAGCCCCTCACAGAAGAATCACCTGCAGCTCTAGGCCTGGCTTTGGCCCACCTGCTCAGAATCTTGGGCCCATGAACCTGCAAGAAGAAGAAGGTGGGCCTTCTACCCATCAAAGTGAATGAACCATTGCTTTGGGGGAGCAGCTCTTGCCTTTCCTCAATACCTCCCCCTTTCCTGCACTCCTACCTCCATGCACCCATATCCTGTTGCTAGAATGCACATTACGTCTCTGGCCAGGGTGACTGTCACCTGATAGCAGCCATTTCCAGCCCCCTGTGTCAGCAGAGTTCCCATTACCCATCGAAGATACATACCTTATCAGGCATTCTCTCCCTTCACATTTCATTTAAAATTTTCCTCACCTCCCTGTATATAGTAGGTAAAAACAAACATTATGGAGTTGAGGCCTGCATTGGTTTAACCCTCTTCAAGCCCTGAAGGCAGGTACTATCATTTCCAATTTACCAAAAGGGCGGAAGGACATGCCTTTGTTAAATACTTTGCCCAAGGCCTGAGTAAATGGAGGCCTAAATGTAAACAAGGACCTTCTGTCTTCATCTTTAACAGGAGGGTTCTTTCTCTTATACCAAAAGTGGTAGGTTATACGGGTAGGTTAAGTGTAATTCTGCAAACCTTCAAAGATGTGGCTGCCATCCAGGATTCTGGTGTGGGTCCCTTTCCATTTGTATCCATGGAAAAGAGAACCAGAGCAGAAGGTCTGCACTATCAAACTCTAGAAAAGCCAACTAGCATGGTATTTGATGGTGAAAACTTAAAAACAAACCAAAAAACCAGGATCATTCACAATGTCTGGCCAGAGCTCTATGGGAACCCGAGGCGAAGAGAAAAGTCAATAATACTGATCTTGTCTTTATGTAACATTTTGGTATTTTTTATCATCTATTTTCACATTATTTTTTATTATATTTATTTATTTATTTATTTTTAATGTTTTATTTATTTTTGAGAGAGAGGAGAGACAGCGTGAGCAGGGGAGGGTCAGAGAGAGGGAGACACAGAATCTGAAGTAGGTTCCAGGCTCTGAGCTGTCAGCACAGAGCCCGACACAGCACTCAAACCCATGAACTGGGAGATTATGACCTGAGCCAAAGTCGGACACTGAACTGACTGAGCCACCCAGGTGCCCCTATTTTTTTTTTTAAAGTGTTGCATTAAAATAGTCTCTTTCTTTGGTGCCCTGTTAAATTTTGTTCTTCTTTTATTTTTTCAGTGTATTTATTTGAGAGAGAGAAAGACATGGGGTAGTGGGGGCAGAGAGAGAGTCTGACATGGGGCTTGAACTCACAAACTGTGAGATCACGACCTGAGGTGAAACCAAGAGTCAGACATTTAACTGACCGAGCTACCCAGGGGCCCCTGCCTTGTTAAATTTTATGACTGAGGTGAGTGCCATACGTGCTTCACCCTGGACCAGCCCTGGTAAGAAGTAAAGACATTTTCATTGCACTTAGGAATAAGTCAAGGATGCTTCTTAGCAGATCTGCCACTTAACTGTGTAGTAGTAGTCCAGGGCAGTACCTCCAGAAAAGGTGGTAAAATCCTGGAATTGAGAGGAACAAAATTACCAACTAAAAATTATTAGAATTTAGAAAAGAATTTTTACAAGCTCAGTATAGATTTTTTTCTATGTACCAACAACAGCCAGGTAAATATATAATGGCAGACACTACAGCTACCAGAAAATAATAAAATCTAAGAATAAACTTGCTATGAAGAATCCCGTGATGCTGTTGAAAGACCTTTTAAATCTTGGATAAATGGGGGCACCTGGTGGTTCAGTCTTAAGTGTCCAACTCTTGACCTTAGCTCAGGTCTTTTTTTTAAAAAAATCTTTTTAATGATTTATTTATTTCTGAGAGAGAGAGATAGTGTGAGCTGGGGAGGGTCAGAGAGAGAGGGAGACACAGAATCTGAAACAGGCTCCAGGCTCTGAGCTAGCTGTCAGCACAGAGCCCGATGCGGGGCTCGAACCCACGAACCGTGAGATCATGACCTGAGCCAAAATCAGACGCCTAACCAACTGAGCCACCCAGGCGCCCCAATCTTGGCTCACGTTTTGATCTCAGGGTCATGAGTTTAGGTCCTGAACTTCAGAGTATATTTACATACTTGATAAGCCAAGTTCTTCATTACTCTCATTTTTAGATCTTTCTGAGCTATTTTCACATATTTATTCTTCCAAATGAACCTAAGAATTATTAGGTCACAGTTTCCCCAATATTCTGTTGAAGCGTTGGCTGAGACAGCCTCATGTTATAGATGGCTTGGGTAAATTATTTATGGGATCAGGGACTGTTCCACATTACTGTAATGTATGTGCTTTCATCCTTGAGTCTTATGTTGGCATAGAGGGTGGTATATTGTAGATGTGGGCATACATACATCTGTGTTTACATACAGATTTTATCCCCCAAATGACCTAGAATTTGGGGTTAAGATGTAATCTGAAGTTAGGAGGTATGGTGTACCTTAGTGTGTTCTTTAACAAGGATGTGGATACCTGCAATTTTGTGACCTAGGGAGATACAGAGATGCTGTAGAGATAGAGTTACTCCCAAGGAATAGGAACTGTGTGTTCAAGGGCAACTGACTGCCAGCCCCATTTGCCTTTGACCATCCTGAGTCTCAAGGTGTAAGAATCTGGCTGTCTCCTGGGGCGCCTGAGTGGCTCAGTCGGCTAAGCGTCTGACTTCGGCTCAGGTCATGATCTCACAGTCTGTGGGTTCGAGCCCCGTGTCGGGCTCTGTGTTGACAGCTCAGAGCCTGGAGCCTGTTTCAGATTCTGTGTCTCCCTCTCTCTCTGCCCCTCTCCCACTCACTCTCTGTCTCTGTCTCTCAAAATAAAGACATAAAAATTAAAAAAAAAAAAAAGTGTTCTCTTAACCACTGCATTCAGGGCATGCTTTAGGAGCCATTTTGGGGGTTGCTACTAGAGATTGTGTCCTCAAAAAGGTGGTTCCCAAGTTCCTTCTGTCAGTCCTACAACGTATGCATGTCCCTGGTAGTTAGCTATCCTCTGTGAATGTAAGAGATCTGTTGTAAAATGATAAATGGCTATGAGGCAGGCCAGTACCTTTGATGCATCACCTGTATTTTAGTGAACACTGAGCACCTCCATCCCTACCTGGGAATAAATCTCTGGGATTATCCTGTCAGCTTTGGGGTTTGGGTATGGGGTAACTTGTGAGGGCATTCATACCCTATAGCATCCATCCCAGTGATAATATTCTTAGTGGGGTATCTTTCTAGACTGCATGCTGCTCTGGAGAAGGCTCTGTCAGTCTGTCAGCATCTAGTGATGCTACTAAGACATAGCCATTCATGAGCCTCTTGTAATAGGAAATTTTCTTGGAGTGAATTCACATGTCAGAAGCATGTGGCTCAATCAGTAATGATGCTCGCACTCTGAGTATCTGGACAAATGAAATAATTCTCTCCTCCATTCTTTTGGGAATATTCATAATGCTGTGACTGTGGCCATCTGGTAAACCCAGTCTCATAGAAAAATGTGTTTTGGGCACCACTATAAGCAAAATGCTGTGTGGGTGCTCTGGGGAATACAGAATGCAAAGGGTCTTTAGTTTAGGGCTTTTAGGGGGAGATGAAGTAGAAGAAAGGACGTATAGCCAGGGAAGCTCGGAGCCTGGGCAGGAACTGGCAATGAGAGCCCCCGTCTCTTCTCTCTAATCCTGCTGAGCTCAGATCCCATTGCTTCCACCGCTTAAATACTAAGTTACAGCTCCTCTCTCATTTCCACTGCTTTAAGCTCTCATTTCTTTCAAAAAATATTTAAAAAATTTTTTTACATTTATTTATTATTGAGAGACAAAAAGAGACAGAGCATGAACAGGGGAGAGGCAGAGAGAGGAGACACAGAATCAGAAGCAGGCTTCAGGCTCTGAGCAAGCTGTCAGCACAGAGCCTGATGTAGGGCCCAAACCCACGAACCATGAGATCATGACCTGAGCTGATCATGACCTCAACTGACTGAGCCACCCAGGAGCCCCTAAAAAAACATTTTTTATTGTGGTAAAATGCACATAAAATAAAATTTATCACTGTAACCATTTTCATGCGTACAGGGTCTCATTTCTTCTCTGGACACCAGAAGAAGTTTTTAAAAATAAAAGAACTGGGGCGCCTGGGTGGCTCTGTCAGTTAAGCGTCTGGCTTCAGCTCAGGTCACGATCTCACAGTTTGTGGGTTCAAGCCCCGCATTGGGCTCTGTGCTGACAGCTAGCTCAGAGCCTGGAGCCTGCTTCAGATTCTGTGTCTCCTTCTCTCTGACTCTCCCCTGTTCATGCTGTCTCTCTCTCTCTCTCTCTCTCAGAAATAAATAAAACATTTTAAAAAATTAAAAAAAATAAAAGAACTATGATACAAACACAAGGCATATGTAATGTAAAAGTACCATTTAAAGAATAAAGCAAACATCTTTGCTCGTTGGTCATCACTCAGCTGAAGAGATAGAACATTAACCGTCTGTTTGAATATCCCCTATGCCTTTTCCCTGGTACTGGTCCCTCACATTCTCTAGAGCTGCACTAGACTTCACTGGTCTCCCTCCCTGCAGCTCTCTGTCCGCCAGTATCTCTTCCTCACTGGACTCAGAGAGATAAGACTAAAACAGGAATCCTCTGTGTCACGTACCTGCTGAAAGTTGCCTGATGACTCTGAGTGTTTTGTAGGATAAAATGCAGAGTCCTGGGGGTGGAGTAAGGACCTCTTCCATTTTTTTTTTAAGTTTATTTATTTATTTTGAGAGAGAGACAGAGTGAGTGAGTGAGGGGCAGAGGGGGAGAGAGAGAGAGAGAGAGAGAGAGAGAGAGAGAGAGAGAGAATCCCAAGCAGGCTCTGCACTGTCAGCATGAAGCCTGTTGCAGGGCTTAAACTCACGAACTGTGAGATTATGATCTGAACCAAAACCAATAGTTGGGCTGCTTAACAGACTGAGCCACCCCGACGCCCCAGGACCTCCCCCATTAGGATCTTTGCAGTGCCCTGCGATGCCACAACGCACATCCTGAAAGCTGCAGCCACAGCCTCCACCCTCTCTCTGTGGCCAGGCAATGCTCTCCCCACTCTGGCGTCCCCCTCCCCTATACCCCCACCCTGCCGAGCCTGTGAGGCTAGGGCTCCCATTCAGCTTCTCTGTATGGTTCTCAGCCTGGATAGTTCCTGGCAAATGCTGCTTGGTTTGGAGCGAGGAGGAAGGAGAGGCTTCTGTGTGCTGGGGAGGGCGAGACCGCTGGGGGGCGAACTTGAGGCCTTTCAGGAGCAGCAGATTTAGACTTGGAAGGTAGTGGTACCTCCTCATCAGACCTTCTCATGTCTTCTGAATGAAAGCTTCTCTTTGGCTTTTTGAGAGAAAATAACTTGATCTGATGCTTCCTTGTCTTGTTACCTTGGCTACCCAAACTGAGTGAGCAGTTCTAAGAAGTCATGAATGAGCTGGTGGGAAAGAGGCAGTCATCCTGGCGAATGGCAGGTGCCTTGCCTCGCCTCTGCCTCCTTTGCCCCCAGCCCTCCATGTTCCCCCTTTCCTGTGGCATGACCATGCATTGCTCTCCACAAATGAGTCAGCGGCAGTGGGGACATCACATTATTTGAACAGATGTGCATTAACATCACCCTGGGACAACACGGTGGTGAAGCACTCCCGTGGGTCCTGCTGCTGGCAGCCTGGCGGGAGTCGTGGGTTGGCCATGCTTTGTGGGGTTCTGACTGTCCTCTCCGACGTTCCTCCCCACAGTGGCTGCTTGCAGGTGACGATGGCCGCGTGAGCGTCCGCCATGGCCAACCGGAAGCGTCAGAGCACGGCAAGCAGCATGCTGGACCACAGGGTGCGGCCGGGCCCCGTCCCCCATGGCCAGGAGCCCGAGAGTGAGGATGCAGAGCTGCCCTTGGCGGAGTACATGCCCAAGGGCCTGGAGCTGGCCACCATGCAGCCCGAGAGCCCCACGCCCCCGGACCAGGGGTGCCATGACCACAGCCCCGATGGGGACTCCAGCTCTGACTACGTGAACAACACCTCTGAGGAGGAGGATTACGATGAGGGCCTCCCTGAGGAGGAGGAAGGCATCACCTACTACATCCGCTACTGCCCGGAGGATGACAGCTACCTGGAGGGCATGGACTGCAACGGGGAGGGGTACCTGGCCCGTGGCACACGCCACCTGGAGACGGACGAGTGCCAGGAGGCCGTGGAGGAGTGGACGGACTCGGCAGGCCCCCATCCACACGGCCACGGGGACGAAGGCAGCCCCGACTACCGGGACGGCCACCGCCCCATCCCGGAGGACGAGGCCTCCGTCCTGGAGGCCCAGGACCAGGAAGAAGGTGTCCACTACTGTCCCAGCGAAGAGGGCTACCAGGACTACTACCCCACGGAGACCAACGGGAACACAGGCGGTGCCTCCCCCTATCACCCGAGGCGTGGGGGTGGGGACCTGGAGGACCAGGAGGAGGACATCGACCAGATCGTGGCCGAGATCAAGATGAGCCTGAGCATGACCAGCATCACCAGCGCCGGTGAGGCCAGCCCTGAACACACGTTGGTGCGGGGACCTGAGCCGGGACCCGGGGACTCCACGGAGGCCTGCCCGCCCAGCGAGGCCAGCCACGGCCCTAGCAGACATGAGGGAAGGCCCAAGTCGCTGAACCTCCCTCCTGAGGCCAAGCACTGTGGAGACCCCCAGAGAGGCTTCAAGACCAAGTGCAGGACTCCAGAGGAGAGGCCAGAGTGGCCCCAAGAGCAGGTAGGATTCTGGCTGTCCCCAGAGGGAAGAGGGCGGAGGGGCCCAGAGGGCAAAGGATGCCCCAGTGTCACCCATGCAGGTGCCAAAGCCCATTAGTTCAAGTGCATGTTTAGTTCTGCATTCATTCAGTTATGTAACAGGTGTGTGGACATTCTAGTGCCTTCCAGAAGATGCCTCCCTCCCACCTAAAAGAGATTGGGTCTCTAGCCTGCTTGCACTGAATCTGTTTGTGGTTGGGGGTGGTCCTATGTGACTACCATCCCCCTACCAGGTTTTTTTTCTCAGGCTGATGGGACATTGACAAGGCTGTGGGGTCGCAGGGAAGTGCATACTGCAGCAGCCAGTGGTTGGATGCCGCAGTGACCAGGGGCAGTGACCTGAGTGCATTTCACAGGGGCCATTGTATCCTGCTGACACTTTTCTGAAAGCTCAGGCGCTTGGCATTACGGGCCATTAGCTGTAAATAACTATTTTGAAAAACATTATTTGAAGGTTTCACAAAGTCTTGGAGAAGAAATGCATATTAATAAGATCAATGGATTTAAGAATAACTTTATTTTCTTTTAACTATATCAAAGTGAGCATATATCCTGATAGCTACAGTTAAAAAGCTGCTTTTCAAAACAAAAAATACCCCTCTGTGAATATATAAAGATGTGACTATTACACTTGTGTAAAGGAACTTCTGTTTGGTCATTTCTGTAGGCAAATGACAATGAAATGCTTTTATATTTTTTAAAGCCTTAATTAGTATTTCTTCCCCCCAGAAGAGTCCATGAGTTTATGTACTAAGGACGTATGTTTGGGATGTAAGTCAGATGACTTACACCCAGTTGCTGCTGGGTTTCTGGCCCTTGCATATTGATGCTTTTTGTTCTTTTTAAAGATTATTGAACGTACGTTGACTTCACTTTTGGGGTGTTCTTGTCATTCACAGCAGTTGTGCCTGCACCGAGGGCTCTGGAATGTAGAGAAACTGCTGTTGTGTGAGTGAATGTGGGGAGTTCCCCCCAAGGGCAGGTGGCTCGGGGCCCAAGGTCTGGGCTTTAGCCCATAGCACTGCCGGCCTTCTTCACTTGAACTCATTGCCAAACAGTGGCTATGGTGCCACAGGGACTGACATGGGCTGCACTAGGCAGGTGACATACTGAGCCTTGTAACAAATGACTTCCCTGGCAAAGTTCTTGTGAAGAGAACATTATCTTTAGAGTATGACGGGGAGTGGGCAAGACCTGACATTTTGCTGTTTTTGTGCTGTACCAGATGCTAATTTGAGCAAAAATGCAGACTTTGGGTTGGAGAGCCTGAGAGATGGATGAGTAGGATGGAATGAATGGGTGGTGGGGGTGGTTTCAAGGGGTAGGTGGAGGTGGGGGAACATCCTGAGCCATTGCTGAAGACCCAGTAGGAGCTCTGTTCCTTGGAGGCATGGCCTTGAATGGAAGAGCAAGTAATTTCTTTCCCTAAATAGAGTGTCTTCTCAAAGCAAATGCTCTCGGAGAAGCTCCTTTAAACTGGTTATTTATTGCATAGCTTTTTTGGTTTACTCATTCATTCACAAATTAATTCCATCAAAGAGAGCACCTGGTGAAGCTGAGCTCAGTGCTGACACGAGTTCCTGATAAAAATGGGGCCCCAGGATTCCTTTGGAGGGCTCTGCCATTCCTGAGTGAATGTGTCCTGGGTCTTCCCATCCTGTAGACACTGATGACCCATTCTCCAGATGAGGACCCTTTTGAAATTGGACCAGAAAGAGCCACTGTGATAGGATCATCTTGAAAGCAAAATTGTGTGGAGAACGAGGTCCAGTGGGAAAAGTCGTGACTCCTTGCTTCAGATCACAGCCTTCCTTCCTAAAAGGATTCCCTTACTCCCCCCAGGAGAGCCAGACTATGTGATGGGAGCCAACAAAAGAGCAGCCTCAACTAGGTGTACAGGATACTTGAGTCCTGTGCTGGCCTTCCCCTGGGCCCTCTACAGTTAGTGTAGCATAGCCTGAGATTAAGGCTATAGTAAAACAAAACAAAACAAAACAAAACAAAACAAAACAAAAAAGGGCAGTGTTGGCTACCTGGAGTTTCCTTTCTGAAGTGTGATCCATGGCCCCACTGCAGGCCCCTACC
Source organism: Crocuta crocuta (assembly GCF_008692635.1). NCBI lineage: Eukaryota > Metazoa > Chordata > Mammalia > Carnivora > Hyaenidae > Crocuta > Crocuta crocuta. The sequence goes on along the minus strand of NW_027529641.1, from coordinate 8,417,310 downwards.
TCAGTACCACGGAATCCACATGCGACAGGAGGCCACATTCAAGTTCGAGAGGCAATACCGTGGAAGGCTTCTGCTGGAGGAAGAATTGCATAGCCTCCCTCACCTCTCTAATCCTCATTTTAAAGCTTGAAAAGTTATGTCATGGATACTTGGAAGAGTACTGCATAGCATTTTATTTCGTCCTTGTGTGGAAAACAATATTACAAAGGAATTAGAAATGGGAAGATGGAGAAAGTATCCTCTGTGGTTCCCACCATCCTAACAGATGAGCTCTTTTGGTTTTTCCGTGTTCCTTTTCAGACTCTAGCATTGAACATGAATAATGTACGTGGCTTCGCCATCCACCTTTTAAAATCTGACATGTTACAAATGTTTCTCTGTGTTGCCTTATAATTTCCATGATCATTTTTACTGACCTTTGAATATTCCATTCAGGCCATGTGCCATCTAATTCATCTGTCTGCACATACCCTGCCATCGAGCATACAGGTTGCTGATGGCATTGTCTCTTACACATCAGACTGGCATAGACATCTCTCTACAAGTTTTCTTTTGGTTTATTGCCTGAGAATAAATTCCCATACTGGATATGGACATTAACCATCTCCCCATGTTTATCTTGCTACTTTTCTCTCTCTCTTTTTTTTTTTTTAATATCTATTTATTTTTGAGAGAGAGGGAGGAGGGGAGGAGCAGAGAGAGAGGGAGACACAGAATCCGAAGCAGGTTCCAGGCTCTGAGCTGTCAGTACAGAGTCTGATGCGGGGCTTGAACTCACGAACCATGAAGCTGAAGTCAGATGCTTAGCTGACTGAGCCATCCAGGCGCCCTTTGCTACTCTTTTTCTATGATTGATTTGTGCTCTTTATCTTGTGGAGTCTGAGTGCTTTTCTGTATCTTAGAACTTTATATGCTTTAGGTGTTGCTTGTTGCTATAAATGTTTCCTTCGGTGTGTTTTCTTTTGAGAAGGCTTAGGTTTGCATGGAGACCTCTCGCTTATGTAACACTGGTGAGACCAAGAGGTCTGCGTTGGGGGTGGGGAGGAAGGCAGGATGTGAGAGAAACCAAAGGAAATAGACTCCAATTGCAGGAAGATACAATGTGATTGTGGAGACCAGAGATCTGTGCATGAGTGTTTCTAGAGAAGAAAGAGCTGTTTCAAAGCAATCCATGTTTATTAAGGAATCTTTGGAAAATATAAGCAAAAAACATATTTTGTCACATGGCATGGCCAAATTCTGTCATTGAGAGTTTTCAAATCAAACTAGCATCCTGTTAGATGTGTAAACAAAGCATGGCTGATCCTTATTCTTTTTTTTTTTTAAGTTTTTTTATTTATCTTGAGAGAGAGAGAGAGAGAGAGAATTCCAAGCAGGTTCTGCACTGCCAGCGCAGAGCCCGAGATCATGACCTGAGCCAAAATCAAAAGTCAGTTGCTTAACTGACTGAGCCATCCAACCACTCCTGGCTGATCCTTATTGTTCATGGATTCCATGTTTGTGAATTGGCCTACTTGCTAAAATGTATGTGTAAGCTTAAAATCAGTACTCATGGCCATTTTTCAAGATTTGTGGACATGCACAGAGGGGCAGAGACATGTGAGTTAGTCAGTGTGCATGATCCCAGCTGAGTTTGAGCAAGGAGATATTCTGCCTTCTTATTTCAGCTCTCATACTGCAATCAGGTGGCCTTTTCATGGGCCTTTTAGCTCTGTGTTTTTTGCATTTTTGTGCTTTCTGTTTGGTGATTAAATGACCCCCACGTGCAGTACTGGAGCACAGTCTGAGGTTTCTAAGCACCAGAAGTCTACGATGTGCCTTATGGAGAAAAATACATTGTGTTACATATTTCATGTAGGTGTGAGTTATAGAGCTGTTGGCCATGAGTCAACAATATGGTACAGCCAGAAAGAGGAAGAGGAAATTTGCCAATCTATACATGAAGTTGCTCTGGAAAGCGCTAAAATAACATGTATAATGTGTGAGGAAGCATTGGAAAAGGGACTTACTTTGTGGATTCATGAGATGACCATTAATAAAAAGAGCATAGTGAAGGCACTGTGATGAGGCTGGGAGCCAAAGAAATTTACGGTCTTCTTATCCAGGCTCAGGAAAATGTTAGACTCTTCTTAGCTAGTTTTATTATAAGGAAATACTGGATGTAATCATCTGTGAGGAATACACGTTAAATAAAGTGTTTGTAGGGAGAAACACACATAAGACAAAAACAAGAAACAGATGTAAAACAAGGTTATGTATTGATTAGTTGACAAAAATGGTGATCCGAGGCTTTGCAGGAACCTCATCCTGTATTTCTCCTAGGAGGAGGGCCAGTGTTCGTACATGCGGAGTTCACAGCATATTTAGAGAATATAGCTGCCCTGAACAAGGAGAACTGACTGTATCTGATTGGCAGATGAGCTTGAGAAACCTTACTGTAAAGGTTTCCCATCTCAGAGATTCACACCTTGGTTGTACGTGTGCTGTGTGAAGTCCTAGACTCACTGCAACAAAGATACCCCTGGCCCTGCTTGGCCAGTGTTTCCCCCCAAATCTTGATTATCAGCCCATTTTCTCTCCAGGCAGGGCCTATAAGGAAGGTACCAAACAAAGTTGCATGTCCTAGGGGACAGAAAGCCAGATCACACAGCTTCCTGAGATCTTTCCCTTCATGGCTCAATCCCAGGATGATTTGATAGCAACCCAAAATGTTGATTGTGGAAAAGTGGTCACTTGTGTCACACTGGGACCCTTGGCTTGTTAGGAGTTAATGTTTTTTGTTTTGCCATTTGTGGGGAGTCCTTGGGTGATGGTGGAGGTGACCCTGGTGTTGATGGTCATGGCCAGCACTGTGCAAAGTACTTCCTGTGTATGAGCTAAGTGAATCCTAAAACGATTGGAAGAGGTAGGGACCAGGGTTGTTCCTGTTCTACGGATGAGTCAGTTAAGACCTATGTTGGGTAACTACCATACCCATGGTCACACAGCTCAAGGGGTAAGCAGTCTGCATTGTACCAGAATTCATGCCTCTGACCTCTACACTGTGTTCTTTTTTTTTTCTTTTTTAAAATTTTATTTATTTATTTTGAGAGTGAGAGAGCGTGCACACGAACAGTGTAGGGGCAGAGAGAGAGGGAAGAGAGGGAGAACCCAAGCTCGAACTTGGGGCTTGAACTCATGAACCATGAGATCATGACCTGAGCTGTAATCAAGAGTTAGACAGTTAACCGACGGAGCCACTCAGGCGCCTTTGCACTGTGCAGTTCTAGAAGAGGTAAAGCTGACTTCTGTGGCAGGATATGTTTGAATCTTCCCGCTGGTGAGTGAATCCATGTAGGTGAACTGGGCAGTATTGTTCCCAGAGAGCAGCCATCTCTTCTATTTTGTCCTTATTTACTTCGTTTTACGATGGCTTGACATGATCCGTTGTTCATGGTGGATGTGTCATGACACTGATGAGATGACCAGTGGACACAAGACCTCCAGTCTGTAAAATCACCCCAACATCCCGACTTCATGAGGGCTCAGGTCCTAGATCCAAGTGGTCAAGGAGAGCCACTTTCCTTAATTTTATGAAGCTTTGTGGACATGTTTTGTCTTTTACATGCAGTGGCTGAAGACTATGTGAGTTGCATCCAGCCTAGTTTCTAGTGAATATCCAGATTGAATTGCTGATTTCTACACCTACCACTGCTATGTGTATAGAGGGAGGACCTTAGTGGGACTCTGGCCTCAGAGCTCAGGGGTCAGCTTTGGGGACTTGGAAGGTCATCAGTACACCTCCTAGGAGCAGGGGCTCCCCTGGGGGCTGCTTCTCCATGCTCCTGTAAGAGCATGTTTGTTTAGCACCAAAGATCATAGTTTCATAGATCTGCTGGGTGGCCTGGGACAGCAGGTTCTTGTAGTCTCTGTGTATATGGGCTTGGCAAGGACTGGGTTTGGTTTGGAGTGACTCTTTTGGAATCCCCCTCTTTTTCATGTGTTAGCCTATGACATCTATCTTGAGAAAAAGTACTCTGAAAATATCTGCTCTGAGCCTGAAATTCTCCCTTAATAGACTCATTCCTTTCCTTTGGGCTCTGGATATTTCTCCTGTGGCCAGACATGCCTTGTCCTGTTCCATGCACTCCATGGGCTGGGCTCACGAACACTTCAACGGCCGTCTAGTTCAAGGTGTTTGATTTATGCAGCAACTGCTCAGAATAGCACTGCATGCTGGGATGGCACACCAAATGCATTTTTTGATTATTGAGGGATTTCATGATTTCTGCTTATCATTGGTCCAGCCAGTGCCTTCTAAAAAGGGCCCTCTGACAATAGAAAAGAAGGAAAATCAATACATCATAGTCAACTTAATACAGCAGTTAAATGGAGACGTGATGTAGGGCCCTGAGACCATATCAGACGTACAAGCGATTATCATTGCTCCTTGTGGAGGTGGCTTTGCTGTGATTTGGCCTTCAATTGAGGCTTCCTTTGTGAGGGACCTTTCGAGATTGTTATAGGAATGCTGGCACCAGATAGGGAGGGATGATGCTAAGTGCACCGGTGACCTCAGCCTGCCCGGGGGTGGGGTGGGTGGTGGCACTGTGAGCATCTCCTGTGGGCTGGCGCCTCTTGTACGTGCCCTGTTCAGTGGCATAGGAAATAAGTATGGGCATCTGCTTTAAGTAACGGGTACCATGCCACAAGAGGCCCCAAGGGGCTGAGAGAGGAGTACCTTGGGATCTTTGGCACCCGAGTAACCTCCATTGTCATGCCATGAGGTAGCAGGTGCACAAGGGGATCTGGTGCTCGCACTGTGGTCAGGAGGGAGCAGTCTATCCAAACCTGGTCATAGGTAGGGCAGGGCTGGAGAAAGAGCCGTGCTGGGGACAGCAGGTGCTGGGGACAGGAGTTTCTAGGAGACACAAGAGCATGGCCCAGTCAGCGGAAGGTTCTCACCTACTCCCTGTGCCTCTATGGAGTGTAGGTGGCTTCTTTCTTCCCACAGCCCTGCCCCCGATTCTGCAGATGCCTCTGTTCTTCTGCCCACCTGTGGCATCAGGCCCTGCCTTTCTCGCGCACATGGGGAGGTAGCACAGGAGAGTTCCCAGCAGGTCCTGTGCCCTCCCCGGTACCCTCTGCTCCCAGTGCTTTGATGAGTAGCTGTAGCATATGCTGTAACTAATTCCAGGGGCCACTCTGAGAAAAAAAATCCAGGCTGGTATAGCTTTGGCATTGTCAGCCCCTTACGTGATCTGTTCAAGCTTCCAAACTTGATTTCTCTGGGGCTATTTGTTGAGTCAGCACAATGGCCTTATTTGATTTTTATGACGCCTCTTGAAGACCTGTGACCAGAGGTGGCTATTGTTGTCACAGAACAGCTTATTTAGCAGGAATCTGGGATTGCTTCAGTGCTTTTGAAATCTAGTTAAAGCCAGGGTCTCTAAAACACTGTTTTATTGTTCAAGAAAATCATGGAGAGCCTTTCCACTAGCAGTCATCTAAAAAGAAACTTCCTCACACCTAGCCCTTGAAGAGAGAGCAAGGTGCAGTGGTTAAGAGAGCAAATAGCAGAGCCAGGAAGCCTGTACCCCATCCTGCTGCCCCAGCTCCTAGTTCTGGAACATTCTGGACACATGATCTGCACCAAAAACTGTCTGTCTCCTGGGGCTGCCCAGAGCAGAGTTGACATGGATCAGAGTCTGTAGGGGATGTAAGGGGTGTGGAGCCCTTGCCCTGATGGTGACAGTGATGATTTCAAATCCATAGGAGACTTTCTCAGGATGTGGGGGAGGCAATTGGCGAGGCTCTGCAAACAGCTTAGGTCCAGGGCCACACTATGCAGGGCTGAAGACACCAGTGAGCAAGTTGGTATCACCGCCTTCTGGAGCGCTATCAAGGGAGGAATGAAGCTGCCACTATAAGGCAGGACGGGAGGAGGACAAGGACTGGCCAGGGACACACTGGAGACAGAGGAAGTGTGTGTGCAGCCTGGAGGTGGAGGCAGCTCCCACATGTCCTCAGGCGCTCCCTTCTCTGCAGGCCTTCCTCGGGTGGGCTCTCACCCCTGCAGGGACTTCCAGAAGGGACTTCTCACATGCCTTCCTGGGGACATGCTTAGTCCCTTTCTGCCCTGGGGTTTCTAATTTTGGGGAACAAACACCCCAAGGTGACACCTACACATCTCCAAGGGCTGCCCTGATATTCTCACACTCTGTTCCCAATAGGAAATTAACCGAGAACCCCACCCACTCTCCTAGCAGATGAGCTGGGCTCTGGCGCACTGATTTCTCACTAATTCCAAATCGCCATCCCAGGCTCTCTCCTTAACCTGGAGTTTCTGCACATAACTCCCGCTCTCCTTCAAAGCTGACTGGCCCCAGCTAGGCTGCTCAGATTCCCAGGCTGCTGGCACTGGCATTCCTTCCCACACAACCCATGCATATTGGCACCTGTGATGTGCTGGGTACCAGAGGTGCAAAGATTAAAAACGGCATAAGTCTGCATTATGAACCTCCTTCTAGAGGGAGATAGACCACAGACTCTTGGCAGTCCAGATGGGGCTGGGTGCTCAGGAAAAGGGCTGGCGGCAGCGGGGCTGATAAGCCGAGAGGCTCTGGGACTTTGAGGGCAGCTTTGGGAAGTGAGCCAACCAGGTGAGGGTGAACATGGAGGTGTGTGGGGGCATGGTGTAAGGTTGGGAGGATATTGCTGTTTGGGAAAGTTTCCCACTTGCCCTCCTTGGTCAGCCTCCCTCTCCATTGGCCCAGACCATTTGCAGGTGGACTCTGATGCTACCTCTGAGATCTGTTTGCCCACTCTGATTTCTGATGAAGCCGTCTCCCGACCCCAACACTTCCCACCCAGCCTTTGGGTCTCCTGCTTCCCCTCACATCAGCTCTTGGTGCCAGCTGGGAGATAACTTTCACTCCCACTGCCTCTGGGTCTGCCGGCTTTGGCCATGGTGCACTGTGACTCAGACTCACCTGCCCAGGTGTCTCCTTCAGACAGGCTTAGACCTGGACCATGCCACACCCTCACCAGGTATCTCAGGGGCTTCTGGGTTCTTTTGACCACTGCTGCTGCTGCTTCCTTCTTTTCTAGTCATGAAACCAGAAGCTCTTCCTCACTGTGATCTATCCCCTGCTTCGTTCGTTCGTTCATTCATTTGGGCCCAAGTACATAAAAATAGCACATTAGTCACTTTGAGAAATATGAGTGTTAATCTTCAAGAGAGGAGGGATAATCTAGTTACCCACCGGTCCTCAAAACCTGCTCCAGAAACAAGCCAATGGCAGGTCAGGGCTCTTTTTCCTGAATTGAATTTGCAAATTATGGGAGGTGTTAGGAAGTAAAATTGCTGTCCAAGGTTTTTCTTGCTTAATATCTCATTAATATTTAATCTCCAACCCTTTTTTAAATGCCAAGAAGAATGAAACATGATGAATTAACCCAAAGAATTCCAAGTCATCTAAAATATGGGCAGTTTGGCCCATATTCAGAAATCATGGCATGGTACTTTTTTTTCAGTATTGTGGGAGGATTGTTTTCTGTGCTGCAGTCATAGTGATAAAGTACAAAAGAAAAGACCTTGATAGACAGTGGAATATTATTCAGCCTGTAAAAGGAAGGAAATCCTGATACCTGCTACAACATGGATGTACCCTGAGGACAATACAGTTCACGAAGTAAGCCAGTCCCAAAAAGACAAATCCTGTGTGATTCCACTTTTATGAGGTTCCTAGAGTAATCAAATTTATAGAGACAGAAAGTAGAATGGGGGCTACAGGGGCTGGGAGAAGAGGGAATGGGGAGTTAGTATTAACTGGGGACAGAGTTTCTGTTGGGGAAGATGAGAAGTTCTGTGGGTGGATGATGTAATGGTTACCCAACTATGTGGATGCATCTCATGCCACTGAATTGTCCAGCTAAAAATGGTTAAAATGATAAATTTTATATTATGTATATTTACCACAGTAAAAAGAAAGAGAAGAAGGGAGGGAGGAAGGAAAGAAGGAAAGAAAAAGGAAGGAAGGGTGAGAGAGAAAGAGAGAAAGAAGAAAGGAAGGAAGAAAGAAAAGAAACAAAAGAAATAAAGAAAAAGCTCTTGGCCCATTTACTCACCTGAGCCAACTTGAATCATCTAAAACCAAGTTGAGCCAGTCTGCACCTGTGAAACCAGAATCAGATGAACACAGACACACATTTTGGCCAGTCACCACCAGTTTGGTGTTGTCACAGTAGAGGTGGGCTGACCACACTCATCTGAGCCTGTAGACACTGGTGCCTATGGTCACAAGGCAGTGGGTCTGCACATCTTTAAGTAAAATAGTTGAAGTCCTACATTGTTGGTGTCATTCAAATAAAAATGTATCATCAAATATATCATTAAAATAACAGCTAATTCTATTCTCTCTCCTTATCCTCAGTGGTAGGAAAACCAAATATCCTACATCATATAATCATAAAAGTTAAACAGGTGGACTTAATAGAAGCTAACTGGGCTGCTAATATCTTCATTACATATTATTAGCTGGTTAAGCTTATGTTTCAAATTATGAATCAAAACACTTTGTTTTAGTGTTTGCCGTCTTAGGCAGTTCCACTGAGTTGTTTATTACTTTGGACTAATAATGCTGACTGAAAGAGAGAAGTCCTCATGTTAGGAGAACAGAAAGTGGGTCATAGCAGTCCCATCATGGGAACGGTGGCCTGTATAGATGAGTAGAAGTCAAATCTAGAAAATGCCCCTGGAAAATAGCAGATGTTGATGAAGATGTAGAGAAAGGGGAGCCCTCTTACACTGTTGGTGGGAATGCAGACTAGGGCAGCCACTCTGGAAAACAGTAAGGAGGTTCCTCAAAAAGTTAAAAATAGAACTACCCCAGAATTCAGTAATTACACTGTTGGATATTTATCCAAAGGATACAAAAATACTGATATAGAGGGGTACATGCACCCCAATGTTTATATCAGCATTGTCAACAGTAGCCAAACTATGGAGAGAGCCCAAATGTCCATTGACTGATGAGTGGATAAAGGAGATGTGGCATATATATAGTCCCCAACACATACATACATACATACATACATACATACATACATATATACACACACAATGGAGTATTACTCAGCCATCAAAAAGAATGAAATCTTGGGGTGGCTGGGTGGCTCAGTTGGTTAAGTGTCTGACTTTGGCTCAGCTCATGATCTCATGGTCTGTGAGTTCGAGCCTGGCGTTGGGCTTTATGTTGACAGCTCGTAGCCTAGAGCCTGCTTCAGATTCTGTGTCTCCCTCTCTCTCTGCCTCTACCATCCTCATGCTCTGTCTCTCAAAAATAAACATTAAAAAAATTCAAAAAGAATGAAATCTTGACATTTGCAACAACGTGGATGGAGCTAGAGTGTATTATGCTAAGCAAAGTAAGTCAGAGAAAAAGCAAGTACCATATGATTTCACTCATATGTGGAATTTAAGAAACAAAACAGATGAACATAGAGGAAGAGGGGAAAAAAAAAGAGAGAGAAGGAAGCAAACCGTAAGAGACTCTTAACAATACAGAACGAACTGAGGGTTGCTGGAGGAGGAGGGGTGGGCCAGATGGGTGGAGGGCATTAGGGAGGGCAATTATTGTGATGAGCGTTGGGTGTTGTATGTAAGTGCTGAATTGCTAAATTTTACTCCTGAAACTAATTTTACCATATATGTTAACTAACTAAAATTTAAGTAAAAACTTGAAATAAAAGAAAAAAAATGCCCTGGGAATGGATTTCTAACGTTGACTTGGTATTAGTCATTTGATTTGCTTCCAATTTATGTACCTTGATTTTCTTCATTTTTCAGCTATCAAATAGCTTTCTCAGAATGTGAGTGCAGGACTCTAGGCTGGGTGTGGGAGAGGACTCGGGTCTCCTGAGCAAATGCAAGAGACTGCCATAAAGCCAAGAGACTGTTCTTCTGCTTTGTTCTTCTGTCCTGAAACTCTGCTCACATAGGGTTTCTCACCTTTAAAGGAGCAGGATGGGAAAATGTGCCAATCTGTTCTACTATGGGAGAAGCAGCCATGATGGCGGCCAGCCACAGTTGTAAAAAGGGGTTTTCTCCTTTGAGATTGATCATAACCAAATGGAAGACTCCCTAGTTCCATAGTACACTCTGCTTTAAGAGGTGGATCTCTTTCCTTTTCCACAAATGAATCGGAGGGTGACATCCTGGTGTGTGAGGCAGGTGACCAGGAGAGAATATCTGTGCCAACTGGATGACCCACCTCCTTCCCTGGCCCCACCCTCCTTTCTCTTGGCTTTTGTGCCCAAGGAGAAGGTTCATCCTGCACAAGCTGGCAGGTGACCTTCAGGTTATTCTTCAGTTACTCTTCAAGTTATTCTTTCCAGACTAGTTTTAAATTGTAGTGATTTACCCATGAAATAAAATGTATTCTTTTGACCATTTAAAGTGTATGGTTTAGTGGCATTTAGTACAGTGTTGTGCAACCACCACTAATTATCTCCAGAACATTTTCATCACCTAAAAGAAGAGTCCATACTTATTAAGCAGTCACTTCCTATCCACCCCTCACCCCAGCCCCCTGTCAATGCAAAATCTGTTTTCTCTACATACAGATGTGCCTGTTTCCATCTGATGTGTCCATTTTCATCTGAATGGAATCATATAGTACGTGACTTTTTGTGTCCTTTCACTTACTGCAGTATTTTCAGGGTTCACGCATGTTACGGCACGCATTGGGACTTCATTCCTTTTCATGGCTGAGTGATATTCCATTGAAGAGATATACCATATTTTGTTTATCCACTCACTAGTGGACAGACATTTGGGTTGTTTCTGCCTTTTGACTGTTGTCAGTAATGCTGCCGTGAACATTTGGGTACAAGGCTTTGTGCAGATAGCTGTTCTTGGCTCTTTTTTTGGAGTGGAATTCCTGGATCACATAGGCGTTCAGTGTTTAACTCTTTAAGGGTTCACAAAGTGTTCTCCATCATGATGAACATTTTATGTTTCTACCAGCAGTGCCCTAGGATCCTGGCTGCACTTAAATGGCAAAGATTCAGTAGCCCCCAAGTCTTAATGGATCAGCCCTGGGGCTCACCTCTTGAGCCCCTCAGGTCTGATCACACAGGAGCTGCTCTTGTTTGCCTGTATATTTTCTCATTCTCTGGCTTGCCCCATTCTCCAGTTGCGTGGATGCAGCCTTTGGACAGTGCTTTATGAAAGGTTGAAATGTAGAGGCCAGTTTAGAAAAATTTGCTTCTGCTTTGAAATGCTGGGCCAGGTGCCCCAGGCACCACCTGCCTTTTATGAAGCTTAAGTGAAGAGAGTGAATGATAAAGTCAGAGATGTACCAGGCAGTGCTGGTGGTCAGCAGTAGGGGACGTTTTAGCAGACCAGGCACAGAGAACAATACCAAGCCCGGAGTGTGTCACGTGGGGCTCAGTGGAAGTGGCAGCTTGTCAGCCCCCAGGTAGGGCTGCCAGATTAGTAAATAACAGGAGGATACCCAGTTAAGCTTGAACTTAACAAATGATGAATAATTTTTTAGTATAGGTATGTTCCATGAAATATGGATGGGGGCAGGGCTGTGGGAATGTAAGGAGGGAACTCTCCTTCCCCTCCCATTTGCAGGCTCTTCCAGGAGATGTTAAAAGATAGACTCACTGGCTGGTTTCCCTAATGGATCTTGTCATGATTCTTTTAAGCCACAGATTGGCTTCAGAAAGATATGATCACTCCCATGGGGATGACTGTTATAAGAATAAATACTTTATTCAAGCTCTCATTCTCCTCCAGACAAATGTCATGGGAGTGATCAGAATGTAAGAGGAGCAGAAGAAGAACAATATTGTCATTTTTCTGAGCCACCTGAATATCAGGGGACAGATAAAGGGGCTTGTGAAGTATGTTCAGTGTGCCAAGTCAGACCTTCAGTTGGACCCTGGTGGCTTATGCTCTCAGCCCGGCCACCCATGGAACACCCAACATGCAGCAAGTTTTGGCTGACCCCTGATGAGTGGGGACAGAGGAACATCAGACCAGTAGGGGTGACCAATGCCTTTGGAAACAGGGAGCATGAAGTGATTCCCAGAGAAGGCTGTCACCTAATTTATTTATGAGAGAGAAAGAGGAGTGGTGGGGAGGGGCAGAGAGAGAGGGAGACACAGAGTCCAAAGCAGGCTCCAGGCTCTGAGCTGTCAGCATAAAGCCCAGTGCGGGGCTTGAACTCACGAACCATGAGATAATAACCTGAGCTGAAGTCAGACACTTAACTGACTGAGCCACCCAGGCACCCCCTAACTGAGTTACTTGTAAGCTTGGGATTTCTCTGACAAGAAGGCGTGCTTGAGGGGAGATAGGTCAGGTCAGTGGGAAGGTTGTGGCTTGCCTGGCTTTGAGCTCTGTCCCTCCATGTATCACTAACATGCATGCATGTCACTCAGAAGAATGCTTGGAAATGTTTGATTTTTATTACAGATGGCATAAGTGCATGTGCACTTGTTTGCTATTGTTTCATCTCAAGTAATGTGGGTTATATTGCTATATTTTCCATTTAATCAGGCAGACAAAATCAGAATTGACACTTTTAAAAAATTCTAGCTTTAGTTTCACCAACTGGAGCCAAGATACTTATTAGAGTAATTTATTCATATTAGTATATTTTTTTGCAGGCAAATCAACCCTGCCCTGAGCAGCTGTCTCTGGTCCTGACATGTTAGGACTAGTCTGTGCCACACGTCTGTGTTCTGTTCTCAGGACTCTGGGGAGGGGTCCCACCACCTTTGCCAGATTTCATTTAACATGTTTCACTCACCATCTTCTCTCAGTGGATGGTTGATGTGGCCTCCAGCCCATGGCAGTGGGAGTACCTATGGTAGTTACCTGGTGAAGAACATGTCCCTCATGTCCCTGTGGCTGGAAAGGATTGAGGTAACCCTGGCTGGCATCTTTTTCTGAGGTGTGGCTGGCTGCTTTACCTTGGGGAGTGCACAAAAGGATTTAAGTAGCATCTTCATCTAAGATGCTGGGAGCCCCAAATCCACCTGGTCCCTTATGATGTTAATTTCAGATGCTGTGCCCCATGCTACTAAGCATGCCCATGCTTTGCCCTTAAGACAGAAATGAGAGCACTAGATGGGCTCTCCCAAACCCACCTTTCTGAAAACAACCCCGGCTGTTTATTATGAACTGTGGTTGTCATGTTGGTGAGTGGAGAAAATGTTGACACAGAGGATAGGGTCGAGCCTGCAGAAGTTTGGGGAGAAACCAAACATGCTGTGGCTCCATGCCAGGTGTCCCATGGACAGGCATGGGCAGCCAGCCTGTGTCCACCTGGCCAAGCCCTAACCCTGTGGGGGCTGTGTCCCCCAGAGGAGCACCTCTTCCATTTGCCAAAGGCACCCAGTATAAGATAAGCAGCAGTCTTTTCTTCAAAATGGATCTGACATCTAGATGAGAATCTGTTGCCCTACATCTATGGCAGAAAAATTAGATTCCACTACCCCAAGCTGTAACATTTGTAGACGTGGTGTTATCTTAGTCTGTTTGGGCTGCTATCACAAAAACACCATAGACTGGGTGGCTTATAAACAACAGACACTTATTTCTCACAGTTTTGGAGGCACGAAGTCCAAGATCAAGGCAATAGCAGATCTGGTGTCTGGTGAGGGTCCACTTCCTGGTTTATAGCCAGAGCCTTCTCACTGTTTTTGCACATGGTGGAAGAGGTGAGAGAGCTCTCTGGGGTCTCTTTTACAAGGACAGTGACTCTGCTCGTGAGGGTGGTATCCTTATGAGCTCATCTAATTCTAATTATATCCCAAAGACCCCATCTCCTTGGGGGTTAGGTTTCAATATATGAAATCGGTGGGGGCACAGACATTCATTCTACAATAGGTATGGTTGACCCGTTTTCATTTGTCACTGGTTGGTTTGTTTCTTTACGGTTTTTGGAGATTACTAGTGTCCATTCAGCTCCTAGTAAGGCAGTGCAGGCTTTTAGGAAATGAAGTTAGTGAACTCTGCCTAGGGAAGGTCACCAGGCTAGAGATCACGTAAACAAGAGGGGAAACATGGATGTGCTCTAAGTGGACTTTGAAATAGCCAAGCATGAGAGACAACAAAAGGTTTTCTGGGAGGATGTCACAGATTTGAGCTGTACGTAAAGCGGATGGGAACAGCATTTCCAGTGAAAGCACCCATTGTCCTCTTTGGGAGATTTTGCCTGGTGTACCTTGGCCACAGTGGGCAGTACAGAGCCGGTAGGGCAGAGGGAAGACCTAACTAGGAGTTTGGGAAACAACCCTGACTCTAGTAGGTCCCCAAGCCAGGCTCAGCCCTACAAAAAGGGGCACTGTCAGCTCGGCTTGGTCAGCACAGGGTCCACTGGGTTGGAGCCCCCTGGGTGGGTCACAGACCTCTCATCTGGGGAAGGAAGGGTTCAGGTCCCAGAAGGAGGGCTAAGAAAGGCAGAGGAGCATACCAGCGGTCCTGGCAGGCCTGAGTCCCAGAGCCCCCCACCTTGGGGACATACTAGGGCAGCAGAAGGAACCCAGCACCGTGTGCATGGCTTGGTTGCTCACAGGGCTTGGGGTAGGGACAGTGTTTTGGCCTTCCAGCTAAGGAAGCAAGGACCAACCAGACATCTGACCCTCCTGGGCCCCAGCTGCATCCCTGCATCCCCTCTATTCCAGGAAAGCCTTGATTCTTCCTGTAGCTTGAGTTCTCTTAGGATATGGTGATGCCTGCCTTTTCCCTTTTGTGTGCAGTCTTCACCGTGCTTAAAGCCCAGTCCCACTTTCCCCCCCTCCCATCTGAGCCATCCCCATCCTCCCCACCTCCCACTGCCTCTGAGATGCAGCGGTGTTTGTAGTCACAGAGGGATGCTCAGCTAAGAATCTTTGGTCTGCTTGGTGCTGTCAGTGCTGGGGGGTGGACCCATGTTCTTTGGTTTTCTCTAACCCACCCAGAGAGATTGAATGACATTAAGGAACACAACAGTGACAATCTAGCCAGAGAAGAAGACTGGCAACATCATCAGAGCCGCAGTCCACTCAGCTGTGAAGAAGGAGAGGGAATAATGCCACATAGTTAATTACAAATAACTTTATGAATACAAATAAGTTTATAAATAAACATGAGTATAGTGTATATTTATAGTATAAATATAAACTTACTTATAACTTATCATTGATGTCATTGTTATCATCATCATCCTTATATTGTTACTGCTTGATAATTTATTTCTAGAAAGTTCTGGAACTTCACATGATGGCTTACTAACACTGCCTTCAGGGTTTGGACAGTGATTTCAGTGCTATAGATCTGGCTTTTATCTTCTGGATGGTACAGACACTAAATAGAGATACCTAAACTTTAAATTTTGTTACTTGAAGTAAAGGAAATTTTGGTTTGATGTCCTCTTTAAGAGAAGACCTGTGACTTATCCTTGGGGCATTTTGTTTATGCTAGTAGTAGATTGACTAATTTGCATTAACTCAAGAATTTAGATCCTAGAGTTTAGAATTTGCATTAAACTAAGAATTTATTTTTTTCAGAACTATGATTTCAACTCTTGGATGCTGTTACTGGGAATGTTAATGTTAATGGTACAGTTGCTATGGTGGTTCCTCAAAAATTAAAAATAAAAATTATAGTATAATCTTGCATTTCTACTTAAGGGTGTATACCCAAAGAATTGAAAGCAGGAACTTTAAGAGATTTTGTACCTATGTTCAGAGCAGTGTGATTCACAATAGCCAAAAGGAGGAAGCAACTCAGTGTCCATTGATAGATGAATGGATAAATAAAATGTGATATATACAAACAGTGAAATATTATTCAGCCCTAAAAAGGCAGGGAATTATGATACATGTTACAACATAGATGAACCTTGAGGACATTACACTAAGTGAAATAAGCCAGTCACAAAGGCAAATCCTGTAAGATTCCACTTAAATGAGGTACTTAGAGTAGGTAAATTCATAGAGATGACAGGGACTGGAGTGAGGTGGTAATGGGGGATTAATGTTTAATGCAAACATAATTTCAGTTGTGCAAGATGAAAAGAATTCTGGAGGTGGATGGTGGTGATAGTTGCACAATGTTAATGTACTTCATGCCTCTGAACTACACACTTAAAAGTGGATAAGATGGCAAATTTTATGTGTTTTACCACAATTAAAAAATGATAAATAATACAATTAGAAAATCTGATTCAAAATATGAAGGTGACACAAACAAATGGAAAGATATATCATGCTAATAGAATGGTAATTCATATTTTTAACATGTCCATCCTACACAAAGAAGTTTACAGATTCATTGCAATCCCTATCAAAATGCTGGTAACATTTTTCATAGAACTAGAACAGATAATCCTAAAATTTGTCAGTAAACACAAAGACCCCAAATAGCCAAAGCAATCTTGAGAAAGAAGAACAAATCTGAAGGTATCACAATCTCAGGTTTCAAGATACACTACAAAGCAGTAGTAATCAAAAACAGTATGATACTGGCACAAAATAGACACACTGATCAATGAAACAAAATAGAGCCCAGAAATAAAGAGACCATGCTTACATGGTCAAATAATCTACAACGTAGAAGTCAAGAATATATGATAGAAAGACAGTCTCTTAAGTGATGGTGCTGGGAAAACTGGACCACTTTCTTACACCATACACAAAAATAAACTCAAAATGAAAATGTGAGACCTGAAACCAAAAAATCGTAGAAGAGAACATAGGCAGTAATTTCTCTCTGACAACAGTCATAGCAACATTTTTCTAGGTAAGGGAAACAAAAGCAGAGATAAACAATTGGGACTCTACCAAACTAAAAAGCTTTTGCATAGTGAAGGAAGCCATCAACAAAACAAAGAAACAACCTACTTAATGGGAGAAGATATTTGCAAATGATATGTCCAATAAGAAGTTAATATCCAAGATAGATTAAAAACTTATGCAACTCAACACCAAAAAAAGAGCAGATTAAAAAATGGGCAGAAGACATGAATAGACATTTTTTCCAAAGATGACATACAGATGGCCGATAAACACATGAAAAGATGTTCAACATCACTCATCATCAGGGAAATGCAGACCAAAAGCACAATGAGATATCACCTATACCTGTCAGAATGGCTAGAATCAAAAAGAAAAGAAATAAGCATTGGTGAGAATGTGGAGAAAAAGGAATTCTTGTGCACTCTTGGTGGGAACGTAAATTGGTACAGCTACTGTGGAAAACAATATGGAGATTCCTCAGAAAATTAAAAATAGAACTCCCACACAATTCAGTAATTCCATTCCTGGGTCTTTACCCAAAGAAAACAAAAACACTAATTTGAAAAGATATGTACATTCCATGTTTGCTGCAGCATTATTTACAATAGCCAAGATATGGAAGTAACCCAAGTATCCATCAAGAAATAAATGGATAAAGAAGATGTGGTGTGTGTGTATATATATATATATATATATATACACACACACAATGAAATATTGCTCAGCCATAAAACAAATGAGATCTTGCTATTTATAGCAACATGGGTGGACCTACAGAGTATTGTGCTAAGTGAAAAAAGCCAGACAGACAAATACCATATGGTTTCACTTATATGTGGAATCTAAAAGACAGAACAAATGAGCAAACAAACAAAAAACAGAAATAGACTCATAAATACAGAGAACAAACTTGTGGTTTCTCCAGAGTAATGAGAATGGGGAGAGGGGCAAAATAAATGAAGAGGATTAAAGGGTACAAACATCTGTTGTAAAATAAGTCACAGAGATGAAAAGTGCAGAAAATATTCAATAATGTTGTAATAATGTTGTGAGGTGACATATGGTAAAAAAAAAAGAAAATATGAGTCAAAAACATTTTATAAATATAAAAGAATATATGTTAATTGCAGAAAAGTTTAATTAAATTATGTCCATATGTGCACACACTCATATATGTACACACACATGCCTCCCTACACATGGATTTCCCAAAATTGTATCATAGCTTGGTTTATTTCTCTAACACGTGAAAGCACCATCTCATCTTTAACTTCCCGGTTTCCAGGTTTGCAATGGCTTGGAGCAGCCAAGAAAGCAGCAGCGTTCTGATCTCAATGGACCCGTGGACAATAACAACATCCCAGAGGTAATTTTCTCCAAGGATAAGAGTTGTGGCTTAGGATGCTGATGTTGGACCTACACACCCCATCATGGTCTGCTCACCCTCTCCACAATGTTCTCATCCCACTCAGTGCCTGGGAAGTGTGGTGGGGGGGATTAAGTCAAGCAAAGTTGGGTATCTCTGTAGGAGGAGGAAGGAAGAGTTCTTTCCTGCTGATTCAGGCTCATACCACTGTGTGTTCATGTGTTGTTAATGGTGTGTGTGTTGGGGGGGGTCATTTGTGCTCCCTGGTTTGACAGAAACTCATTATACTCCACTGTCAGACAGTTTTGTTCTAAACCAGGGTTACTCAACAGTGGCACAATTGACATTTGGACCAAAACATTTTTTGTTCTGAAGAGCTGTCCTTTTCACTGTAGGATGGTTAGAACTATCTCTGGCCTCTACCAGTAGCCCACAACCTCCTCCCCCAAGTTGTGACAACCAAAATGTCTACAGACGTTGCCAAATATCCCCTTGGGGACAAAAATCATCCCGGCTGAGAACCATTGTTCTAAACCAACAACATGGTTTTGAAAAACAATCCTGTATACACTAACACTGTCTTGATGAAGGTTATTAAAACGAGGCCTTAATAAATAAGTTGTACTGGAGAACATAGTTTGGATGAGATTTTCCAGCTTATGAAATAACTCTGGCCACCCAATAGAGTGACGTCCAATCTCCTTTATCTACTTCTAAAGACAGGCTCTGGTAATTAATTCTCATGCCTACCACTTGGAGAACCATTGATTGTATGGTCTCTAGTCTCTCTTTTAGCAGTGGCAGGCTAATCTGGAGGCCCATAAGTTTTAGATGATGGCCTTTTGTACCCCATGTTTTCTCATGGGGATTGATTCCATATGTCCTGCCTAAACACCGTGGTGCCTGAATGACATTGGTTTGCTTTATGGAGCTGACTTTTAAGGAACATCAGTTACTCAGTGGGGTTTAACTTTTCACATATGGTACTCAGCCTAGATCTTACGGGCCATCTACTTAAACCTGTCATGTGTTTGTTTTCTTTTCTTTTATTTCTTTTTTTTTTTTTTTTTTTCATATTTCCTAACAGACAAAGAAGGTGGCATCATTTCCAAGTTTTGTGGCTGGTAAGTGACTTTGAATTTTCTCTTTGGGAACAGTTGCATTTTTTTCTCCAAGGAAATGGTATTTTTACTTTTGTTTTCTTCTGCAAAGGTTGCTTAGAAAGCACACCTTCAAGGTGAAAACAGTCTTATAATAAGAAAAGGTGCTTAAGCATTTTGTTGTTTGAGCACTTTGTAAGCTCATATTGTTATAGAGGGAGGGGAGCTTCATTTGATTAGGGAACAGTAGACCATCCCACTTAATTACACACTCAGTAATGGCCTCACACATGTCACTGATGACTGAATTAATAGATTGAAATGTGTCTGTATAAGCAGCTAATTATGATCTAACACTTTTGATTACAGAGGATATAATTGCATCCAAATTCAGGCTGTTACTCCTTTTTTAGACTCTTTATTTCCCCTCTGTTCTCCTGTCTTTTTTGAGGGGATTAATATTGCATGTCAGCATTCAATCAAAAAACTAAGACCAATCTGTTCTGTACCACTTGTTGAAATGTGGGGAGCATGCCTGCTTGTCTATTGGTAGAACCAAATTTGCATTGTCTGAAGGGCTTCAGGGAACCTTGGGCCCTTCCTTTCGAAGGTCCTCCAACATTGCCATAAGGAGCTTCTTAAATAGGATCTTTCTTCAGCCAGGAGGCTGTTTCCTGCTCTTGCTAGTGTTACAATAAACAGTGTGAATTGTATTAATTCTTTCAAGCTGATAATTACTTTTTATGAAAATTTACGGGTGTAAGGTAAATCAGCCTTCATAGATAAATAACTTTAAAACCTTTCCTACTTCGGTTTCCTGTTTTAGTAAAGAACTGACACCTGGGAAACTGAGACCCCACCCCCATTCCCTTTCAAAGGGACTAGTTTGAACCAGGCTGATCTAATTCAAACTGACTGAAAACGAATTTATTGGCTCAACCCAATTTCAACTGGTTCAATGTAGTGTAGGCTCAGTGTTGCTCAAACTGGATATAAAAAACAGTTTTGAACTGTCAGTATCAATGTTACACCATTCAAATAGACTTGATTACATTTTGACCAATTCAGGTAGGCTCAAATGGGTTTTGCTCAGTAGTTTACATGTGGTTCTAGGTAAGTTTTAGCAAGTTAAAACTGGATCAAATTGGTTTTCATCAGATCACAATAGGTTATGATAATTCCCATCCAACTGGCTAGTTGTGGTTTTTTTCAGGACCCGATGATTGGCAGGAAGAGACAATACCCATTCCATGCCTTCACTGTAGGATTGATTGGGTTCCTGATTCAAAGGACTCAGCATCTCATAAAGAGGGAAAGATACATGCTTTCCTTGGTGGTCAGAATGCCATGATGGGTGTACCAGTCACATTATTCTGGTGAGGTGGGCGCTTGTGGG
The DNA here is from genome assembly GCF_008692635.1 of Crocuta crocuta. Taxonomy (NCBI): domain Eukaryota; kingdom Metazoa; phylum Chordata; class Mammalia; order Carnivora; family Hyaenidae; genus Crocuta; species Crocuta crocuta. The sequence goes on along the minus strand of NW_027529641.1, from coordinate 8,396,669 downwards.
TCCAAGAAGCTCACTTTTCAAAGTATCATGGTGTCATCTGGGCAGAGCTCACTCAAACTGCTTAGGGGAATGATTTGGACATGAGATTCCCCTGGCTCTTGAGTCAGTCCCCTAGATAGAGAGGAGGGTGGTGGAGAAGGATCAGGAAGCCGTATCAATGCCCAGGTGCTCTGAGAAGTACCTCTCACTTTTAGCATTCCAGAAGACTTCTCTGTACCAGCTCATACTGTTCAAAACAAAATCAAAACAATGTTGGATTCCCCAAACCGGTTCAGTTTGGCTAAAGCTGCTTGTGACCAGCTCAAACCAGTGTGGATAGCCTTAATTTAGAATTTCCTGTTAGCCATGTCCGTGGAGTGATTGTCAGAGATACTGGCGTCTGAGAATATGAAGATCTTAACCTGGGACGGCTCCACACATCTTCCTTGATGGGTGTTTCATACCCTTGGGCTCCTGCCTAACTCCTGGACAGCTATGTGGACACTCACAGAAGAATCCAGCTAGCAGACGGTGGCTCCTGCCTTATTCCTTTTGAGGAAGCAGTCCCATGTCTCTTTGTACTTAGGAGACCTTGTGAATCTGTATGTTTAGTGGAATAGACTTCTCCTTGTCTCTCATCAGCCAGAGCCATATCATGTGACCAGTGCCCTGGTCAAACTCAGTGTTGGCTGGAGGATCAAGTATTTGGCTTTCCAGGAAGGCAGGGGAGAAGGTCTAGAAATGAGTATTGAGAGAGCAAGCCCCCAGTGTCTACCCCAGTTCTACACCCCATCCAGCTGGCAAGCATTTCAAGTGTTGGGGAACCCCCAGGGCTTGTTCAGTCTTCTGTTTGAAAGTCTAATTAGCTGAGAAGACCCAGTGTAACTATGACAGGTAAGTGGGCCTCCCACCTCTTCTGGGTCTGAGAAGTCACACTGGAAGAAAACCTCCTTGGGGTTTTTATCTGGGATAGCCTTCAGTGCCAGCTCATGCCTTATTTCACACCTAATCATTGTTAACAGTAATGAAAAAAACAATAACAGTCACTGTATAATGACAACAGACACCATCTTGACATTGACTGTGGGCTTATTGTGCTCCAGTGCCAGAGACATGTGCTGTGAACCTACTTCAGGGCAGTTACCATAGGAAGGGCAGATGCTTGCCCCCATCCTATCGGTTAGGAAAAATGAGGTTCAGGGAACTCATTTGTGGTCTTACAGCTGCTGATCTTAGACCCATATCTGGGTACTTTGCAGCATAAGCTCCTCACCAGGGGTTTCCTGCCTCCTTAACATGCCTTCATATACCACTACCATCAATAATGAGGCCAGAGAATTATTTTTTTAATGTTTCTTTATTTATTTTGAGACAGAGCAAGCAGGGAAGGGCAGAGAGAGAGGGGGAGAGAGAATCCTAAGCAGGCTCCATACTGTCAATGCAGAGCCAATGTTGGACTTGATATCACACACCATGAATGATGACCTGAGGTGATATCTAGAGTTGGATGCTTAACCAACTGAGCCACCCCGGTATCCTTGAGGCCAGGGAATTCTTCTTGGGTGCTTACCTTGAGCCAGGCACAGTTCTTAAATATACTGATTCAGCAATCCTCCTAATAACACTAAGAGGTAGGTGCTATTACAGATGAGTAAAAAGGCTCCGAGAGGTTAAGTCATGTACTCAAGGTCACCAGGTAGTACGTGGCAGAACCAGGATTGGAACCCAGGTGGGAGTCTGTACTCATTGTCCCCAAACTGTACTGCTTGAGCATGCAGCAGGTAAGGAAAAAGAAGAGCCTTCACTTGGAGAAGGCACTTGGCTTAGATTCCAGAGAATCCACAGGAGAACCTTCCAGAGGTCAGAGCTGTTGGCCCCTCTCAGGCTCAGAGTCACAGCCCTTTCTCATCAGAGGCATCTGAGGGAAGAGGCCCCCATGACCACAGTCTTCAGGAAAACACCCCAGGACCTGTTGATCCTCTTGGCTCCTCTCAGACGAGAAAGGTTGACACTGCAGAGTGAACCTTGTGCAAGGGCCCAGTGGACAGAGGACCCACTGCCTTCCCTGTGGGGAGGAATCCTGGAGTGGCAAGGAATGGCGGGACCTCCAGCTTGTCCCTACTGAGGGACATGGAGGCTGGCAATGGCATGAGTCCAAGTGGACTAGGTGGTTGTCCACCTCTGAATGAGTGTATGTAACGGGCTTTTTTCCATACCGCCGAAAAGTTGGTACTGGCCCCGAGCAGTGGAGTCTAACAGTAGCAGCTTCAGGACAAAACAACAGAGGCTGATAGATCGTATTCTGTTCCTCACACTGTTCTCCTAATCCAACAGTCAAAGCTTATGCAAGATGTCCTGAGACCCACCCCACCCCACCCCACCAGCAGCTCTAGACTTGTGCTAGGATGTTTCATGTCCTCAGGTGTCAGGGCCTGGGGGTCCCTTACAACCTGTCTCTACCTTGTCAACTTCACCCTTGTGTGCTGGCCCCTGGCCCTGCTGAGCTTGCCTCTTACATCTTTTAGGGGTCCTCATAGTGATAAAGCCACTTGGTTATTTTTGTGTATTGGGAACTTATGATCCAACCTCTTAAAATGAGGACTTGGGACTCCTAAAAAGAAGGCAGCTTACATCTCTTCTTCTTCAGCCTGTCAGAGGGGCCAGCCCTAGGGATGGGGGGCATGTGTCTGGAATACCATTGGTACAAGGATGGGAGTAAGGTTAAACCTTGACCAGAAGGGCCCAGAGCATTCGAAAGGGAAGTTATGAAAGCCAAAATGACTTTCCTTTTTTGGGGGCACCTGGGTGGCTCAGTCAGTTAAATGTCTGACTCTTGATGTCAGCTCAGGTCATGATCTCACAGTTCATAAGATCGAGCCCTGCTTGGGAATCTGTCCTGACAGTGAGGTGCCTGCTTGGGATTCTCTCTCTCCCTCTTTCTCTGCCTCTCTCACTCTCTCTCCATCTTTCTCTCCCTTTCTCTCTCCCTCTCGCTCCCTCTGTCAAAATAAATAAACTTTAAAAAATGACTTTCCTTTTTTACAAACATTATTTGATCTTGTCTCCAGTTTTACAAATGGAATCATGAATAAGGATTAGACAGATATTAAAATAGGAACTTTTATTCACTGGAGGTTTGTTAAGATATTTTTGAGTAGTGCTTAGATCAAGCCAAAATCCGTAAGAATTAAAAATGCATTCTACCCTGGAAATCCTTATTTCCCTTCTCTATCTGCACATCCCTGTACTTTTCCCTTTTCCATCTACCCATCCCTGACCCCTAGTCCCTTTCTGGAGTAGAAGCTATTGTTAAGTCTCTTGTGCATCCTTCCAGAAATTTCTTGGACATATACAAAGCTAGAGACCCTTTTCTTAAAAATAGATATTACACTGGGACAAATAGTGTAATAGACTATTTGAAAAAGCAAAGACTGCACTTTGCTTTTTCATTTCCTGGTACATCTTGGAGATAACATCTGTAGAAGTACCTAACTATTAAGTGACTGCCCAGGATTCAGGTTCATGTATGTATGATGGGTATTAATGAGTCCTCTGTGGATTTTTCAGTTTCTTATAGTCAATGCAGCAGTGAGTAGCGTCATGGATATATCTCTGTGTCTGTGTATGAGTTCTCTTACAGAAGCCATTCCTAGATACAGTAGGGTTACAGCCTGCAACATGCCAACTTGGGTAGAAATGGCCATGGAGGAAGATGGGTACGCCACCCTTAGTTGTGTGTGTGAGAATGCTAGTTTACCAACACTGTATGCCATCCAACCGTTTGGTCTTAGCCAGGCCAATGGATGAAAAGTGGTATATTGTTGATGTTACGTGCACATCTTCCATTGGAAGTGGAGCCAAGTGCCATTTCATGTGTTTACAACCTGTTTGTGTTTATTTTTCTGTGTGATGTCTGTTTGTCTCCTTTGCCTACTCCTCTTTTGGGTTTTTGGTGTTTCTTATTGATTTGCACTATTCTTTACATATAAAGGAAATTTACCCTTTGATTTATGTTGTAAAAGTTTTCCCTAAGCTACTGTCGTCTTCTGCTTTTTTGCATTTTTTTTTCAGTTTTTATTTTAATTCCAGTTAGTTAACATACAGTGTAATATTAGCCTCAGGTGTACAATATAGTGATTCAGAACTTGCATACAACACTCAGTGTTCATCACAAGTGCCTTCCTTAATACCCATCACATATTTAACCCATATTCCCACCCATCTCCCCTTCTGGTAACCATCAGTTTGTTCCCTATAGTTAAGAATCTTTTTTGGTTTACTTCTCTCTTTTTTCTCCTTTGCTCCTTTTTCCCCCCTTAAATTCCACATATGANCAGTTCATCAAGTCAGTGGACACTTGGGCTCTTTCCATAATTTGGCTATAGTAGGTAACACTGCCATAAACATCAGAGTGCCTGCAGGTACCCCCTTTGAATTAGTACTTTCGTATTCTTTGTGTAAATACCTAGTAGGGCAATTGCTGAATCATAAGGGAGTTCTATTTTTAACTTTTTGAGGAACCTCTGTGTTTTTACTTTGCTGAACATTTTATGTACTCTACTGTATGCATCTTTTTCCTTTGAAGTTCCTAAGTTTTTGAGATTAGTATGACCTTTACACTCTTACCACTATTTTCTTCCTCGTAGAACTTTTCTGATTTTATTTTAATGAGTTACATATTTGATTTATCTAGAATTTATTTTGGTATATGGATCCGGAAAGAGTTACATTTTAAGCATTTTCTTCCAAACAGCTATTTGTGCCAAAACTGTTCCATGAATTTTTCATCACTGAAATGAAATGCTGCCTTTATCATATAATAAATTGTCATATACATTTAGGTCTGCCTCTGGATCTCCATTGAGGTTCCAGACCAGTCTGCTTTATTTGACTGGGGATTTACTGTGCATTTTATTATCTGGAAGGCTAATTTCTGTCTTTTATCGCTGTCACCCCTCTTCAGAACTTCCCTGGATCCTCTTGCGTATTTATTTTTTCCATAGAAACTTTAGAATTAGCGTATCTGGTTACACAATAAAAATTCCTATTGGCATTTTTATTTGGCACACATTACATTTATATTAGTATATGAAATGGCAGAAGCCTCTATTTGAAACACCAGTTGGGAAATCTAGATCCTGCTAATGTCTCTCCTCTGGCCAACAGCCTCATAAGTGAACTTGGAAGTGGAGCCTCCTCTGTTCTAAACGGCCGCAGTCTTGGGGGAGCCCCTGAGCCAGAAGTGCTCAATTCAGCTGCCCCTGGATTCTCCACCCGCAGAAACTAAGATAATAAATATTTGTTGTTTTCGGGTGCTAAGTTTTGGCATCATTTGTTACACGTATATAGATAACTAATATACTATATGTTTTTTTAAAAAGTGCATCATGATTCATACTGATTTTCAGATAAAATGCATCAGGATTCATATTTTCAGGACTATAGTGTTTTTATATCTGTACCTTTTTTTTCTTATGACCCAAATCCCCATTCTCAAGGACATCAACATAATTCTGCATCTGTTTTATTTCTTCAGTCATACAGTAGTCTCAGAATAACAAGACCAGAATTGCCAAGGACATGTGATTAGATACAATTCAAGATTCATTTGCATTGACTTTGGTCTTTAGAGGATAGCCGGGGAGGAATGTGCCATCAACTTCCTGTGTTTTGAAATCATTCAGAATAGTTCTTCTCTTCATTATCATGTCACAAATGCATACACATTTAGATGCATTTTTCTTTTAATTCTTAGGAATCTGCTTTTTTCACTGAATTTGGTTTTATAATTAAATAATTACATGGTTCTAAAGTTAAGTATACAAAACAGGGTGTAAGCAAAGATGTCTAGTTTCTTACCCTATTATTGCACCCCACCCCCCAAATCCATTCCTTTCAGTAGAGATAACCAGTTTTAACATTTCACATATTTTAATTATCTTAGGTAACTCTCCCCCTTTCTTAGATAAATGGTAATGAGTTAGACACCCCTTTTTCCATCTTGCTTTTTACACTTAACACTAAACCCTGGAGATTTTTGCCAAAGTTCCACACAGTGCAGACCAGTAATAGAGGTGTTCTGTGCTTCTCCATAGACCTCACTGTGTGGCTGGATATACCCTATGCAGGAACATTAGGGCGGTTTCTAGGGCTTTGCTCTTATAAATAGTGCTGTAGCAAGCAGCTCTGTCTATGCCTTTGCCCATTTTTGCCAATTTTGGTATTTATTTTCCTTTTTCTGGGTAATAATTCTCCCCAGGTACAAACTTATGCTTCGAACCTGCCTTGGGCAGATCTGTGTACTATGTTGAGCTTGGCTTTGACCTTCCCTGACTCTTTCTCTTCCTCCTGTCAGCCAGTGACTTCATCTTACATTTGGTAAGATGGTAATGAGTTAGTGCATGGCAGTGCAGGGGTATCTGGCTCTGGGACACGCTGGTGTGGTGGTGGTGGTGGTGGTAGGGTGGTATTCAGGGCAAGGACAACCCTTCCAGAGCCTGGAGACCATGCCCCAGGTCTGCGGGGAGGAGGTCTGACCGAAGTCCAATTTTACAACGCTGAGGTTCATTCCCTCCTGCCTCCTCGCCTATTCTTGACACCTTTCCTAGGCCAGCTATTGCACTCCTCTCTATGGCTTGCTTGGCACATGGCCTTGGCACTCTGCCTGTAGCTTCTCCTCAGAGGGCTGTGGCCCCTCTTCCCAGCTGAGACTGGGTCTCCATCTGCATTGTTGAACCTTACTGGATCTGACGTGTTTGCTCTCCTGTATTTTCCACTCTCCCCTCTGCTGGCTTCTGAGTGCATCTGTTCCAACCCGCATGTGTCCATAGCCACCAGTCCTCCTTCCTCTTTTTCTACATCAGACTTTGGGAATGTACACCTCCCCTGCACTCCACAGCCCCCTGGCTGGCTCCCGCCCTGCCCTGGTGTCCTCCAAAGCAGCTCTCTGAGGTCACCGCTGGGCTCCTGGTCACTATGCACCAGAAGCATGAGGGCTCTGTTCTCCTCCCGCCAGCTTGGGCATAGCTGGGGATGCCCCCTGGGCACAGAGTTCTGGAGATTGGCAGAGCTGGGTCCTGGGCCCTCTCCCCACCCGGCCTCACCCCTTCTTCCAAGGATTCTTCTGTGTCTGCAGCTTCACCTGCCACCAACATTCAGGTCATTTGGACTCCTGAGTCCAGCTGCCTCCTGAGCTTCTTTGGAAGGAGCTCAGGTTCCTGCATCTAGATTCGCCCAGAATCCCCAAGCCCAGCCCCCTCCCAGGGTCCCTTCTTCAGTGAGCTGAGCTCTGTCCATCCAGTCACACAACCTGCTTTCCAGCACTCCTCATCCTTGCTTCCTATTTCAGACTGGATTGAACCTCCAGAATGGATCCAGTCTGTCATCTCTCTGGCATGATCATGACCCTCATGCACACCATCATCATCACCATCACCATCACTCACTTGCTAGGACAGCTGCAGTGGCCTCCCAGCTGCTCTCCCTTCTTCCTCTCTGCGGTTTGCCTCTCCATAGCTACAGTTGCTTTCTAAAAACAGAGTGGTCAGGCCACTTCCCTGACCAGTACTCTGTAGTGACAGTCCTTGGTGTAGCTCCAGGACCCCCATGACTGGCCAGCACTCTCTGCAGCCCCAGCTTGTTCTGACTGCTGGCCCACCCACCAGTTTGAACATTTTGTACTTCTTGTAAGGTGCTATACTCTTTCACCCAGGGCCTTTGCATCTGCTCTTGCCTGAGCTGGAAAGATCTCTTCTTTCTGTCTTTGGCTTTTTTGATTCCTTTGCATCCTCCAGACCTGAGCGCAAGGAGCAGCTGCCCCAAATTCCTCTAGAGGGCAGGCTTCCCTGTTGCTTCTTCCCTGGGACAGTGTCCTTCCTCCATGGCATTCATGATGGGCCATCCTGATGCATTTATTTGGTGACTGTGTGACTGGTGGTCAGCCTGTGAGCTCCATGTTTTCTGTCCTCACAATAAAAAAATGCTTAGTACCTGAATCAGTGTCAGTGGTCTTGTGCAAAGCCATTTGACCCCATGTGTCCTGTCCTCATTTGTAAAATTGGGACACTGAGATCTGCTTCATGAGTTGTTGAGGACTGAGTGGAACTATGCCTTTGTGACACTCAGAGGGGTGGGGGCTCAGTGACCTTTCAGATGCACACCCACCCTCCCATCCTTGGCTGTGCTCTGGCCCTACACAACTGCCCCCTGCCTCTAACACAGGGAGAAGAAGGCACAGGTCTTGGAGTTCATGCAGTCACCTGTGGCCAGGCTACTGGTTTGAAGCCTCTGCCCATCACCCACCTCATGATCATTGCCCCCAAAGGTGTCAGGGACAGGGCTCCAAAGCCTGACTCTGTGGGATCCTCCCCCGACCCCTTCCCTGTCTAGAGAGGTCAGCAGGGCTTAGATTTTCCAATAAATGTTTTCATATGGAGGCTTCCCCAGCAGGAAGGAGCTCTAGTCTTCTTTGTCCAAACTTGGCAGATAAATTCTACATACACTTACATTTGTATAATATATGTCATATCAAGAAAATAAAAAAGGAGAAATCACTCTCTGGGGAGATGGGATCTCCTTTAAATCTCTTTATTCTTTTGTTCTGTCTCCCTCTGGTGGTCTTGGCATAGGGTTAGTTCAAGAGTTGGGCCAAATTAGAGCAATTTGTGCTCAAACATGTAGGACCAGCTGCTTTGGTATTGTAATGAAGCTGTTTGATTTTTGGTTCAGCGTTTCACGATTGGAGTTGAGAGCAGTATCTGTGAACCTGAAAGACCCCCCTTTCTACACCAGCTGCTGTAATTCTCGGCTTCCTAATAAATGTGCAGGTAGGAGTGGGTCTGACAGGCAGGCAGGATGCTGGAGGCACTGTTTTGTATTGTTTCCTTTTTGAAAAAAAGAACAGGGCAGGAATGACAAGAACCTCTAGCAGAGGGAGCCGGAGGAAGTGGCATCTGAATTTTTCACTAGCTTCTTCTCAGGGAGCAGGCGTCCATGGGTGCTGGTTTGGACCCCACTGCCCGTCTTGGGGTGTCCTCACACATGGGAGTCTATGCCCCCTGATCTGGTGGGGGAGATGGAGCCAACTTTTAATGTATCTACTCAGGGATATAGATTTAAACAGGAAGTGAACTTCAGAAAGTTCTGGCGAGCTGCCCAAGGTCACCCTGGGAACTGGTAAAAGACAGTGGCTTCAGAGGGTGGGAGTCAATTCAAAAGGCAAGGCAGGGGCACCTGGGTGGCTCAGTCAGTTAAGCTTCTGACTTTGGCTCGAGTCATGATCTCACGGTTTGTGATTTTGAGCCACCTGTTGGGCTCTGTGCTGACGGCTTAGAGCCTGGGGCCTGCTTCGGATTCTGTGTCTCCCTCTCTCTGTGACTCTCCCCTGCTTGCACTCCGTTTCTCTCTCTCTTAAATGAATGTTAAAAAAAAAAAAAGCAAGGCCTACCTCCTACCCCCAGGGATGGGCTCCACGGAGTGCCATTCGACTCCCACCCCACAGATAGGGCATGAGGACCCTTGCGCAGGCCCAGGTACTCCCTGGGTGCTGGCTCAGGGTGTGGGTGCTGGCTCAGGGTGTGGGTGGGCGGTTACCCTAGGCTACAAGGACCACTCAGACTTTCCCACAGAACGCAGCAGCACCATCTACTGGTCAGTAATGGTTACTGCAGGGAGGATGGGTGGCTTGGGCCTGGCTGTGGGGTGAACCTGGGCAAAATGATGGGCGCTTGGAACCACACTCACTGCAGAGAATGAGGCCTGAGGGGAAGATGGGGTGAGACAGTAAAACTGCACATACTTCAGTCAGAAGCCCTGAGAGGCAGGGTGGAAGTTGCTGCCATGTGCCCGGCAGTCCCCTTGCCCTCTGTGGGGGTGACATCTGTCTTCCCTAGCTAGTGACAGGTGCCGGTGCACCTGCAGCGCACACCAGGGCTGCTGGTGGACGGACAGGAGGGATTCCTCCCTCCATACCTCTCCCCATTCTGCAGCCACCCCTTTCCCGTCCCCTCCTCCCCTCCCTCGGTGCCCCCAGCCCTGGCCAGCTGGAGAAAGTTTTTCATCTCCTGAGTGAGGACCAAGGCACCTGAGGAGGAAGGAGCAGGCGGGGTCTCGCCCTTGTGACCTGGGGCTGTGTGAGAAAGCCAGTGCTGGCCTGGCCTCCCAGAGGGCTTTGCTCCTAAGATGGCCGGGAGGGGCCGATCTTGTATGCTGGAGATCAGATCAGCCGTGCGTCTCTGCTGTCACTCTCCCCACGAGGGTGAAGTTGCTGGTCACAGAGCAGGGCCTCACTCCAGGGGATGCGGGGTGCCAGGCCCCCTGCTACTGGGCTTTCCTTCCTCTTGGGTCTCAACGTTGTCTTCAGATCTCCTCTTCCTCTGGTTCTGGGCTTGTGGTGATACAGGTGCCTTATTACCCTGATAATTTAAGGTGCCCGCCCACAGAAAGCACCACATTCTATCTGCGGGGCCAGGTGATATAGTGGCCATTTCATCTCGACTCCCCCGTGGGTGCACAGGCCCAGTTATGAGGTGTGGCCCCGGGGAGTCTGAGCCATAGGCGCTGCTCCTGCGTGAGGAGGTTTGTAGGTGTTCATGCGTGTGCATGTACATGCATGGGCATGTGTGTGTATGTGTGTGAGTGTATGTGTGAGGGCTTGTAGATTTGTGCTGGACTTTCAGTGAGGGGGTGTGGGAGGAGCCCTCGGAGGTCCCACCACCCAGGTGCCTGTGATGGGCTGGCTCTCTCCCACCGGTGCCGACTGGGCTGGAGGCCAGAGTGGGTGGCCCGGGAGGGATACGGAGGAGAAGTCACCATCCCACGACAGAGGACGGCCGCTGGCACTGACCTTTGGGGAAGGTGGCGGTAACAGTGGCATGAGAAATGTTTGATCGGTATGTACTTCAGGGGTCCGCGTGCTCTTCTTGGGTGTCTTTTCACCACCGAAACGGAGAGCTTGTAGACCTACCAGAAGCTAGGGTGCCCCTTGGACCCTCCAGCCCACCTTACCTCAGCTCCCAACCTCCACCACCAGGCTCTCATGCCACCCATTGAGGCCCCCTGCACCCATCCCCCCTCTGCCCTCCCTGACCCCCTGAGGCTGTGGAGCACTGTGCACCCCGCTACCCCATCTTAGGCAGCCTCCTCCAGACGCAGCAATGTCCCCTGTGTGGAAAGAGCTTTGCCAGAGAAATGGATGTCGGGGGGAGGCCACCCCAAAGGGCAGCTCTGCCCCTCCAGACCCTCAGTGTGGACACTGGAGGAAAGGGGCCCTCCTTTGTCATGTCTCCCCCTACTCAGCCCCCAGCCCAAGTCTCCTGAAGGGACCCCTTCTCTTAGCTCTATAGCAGGAGATTTTCTCCTGCAGAGCTGGGCCAGGCAAGGGGCTTCAGGCTTGCCGAGAAGTGTTGCCAGCAGCCTGTGGAAGTCCCCAGAGTATCCTCTATGGGGGAGGGCCAGGGAGACCCTGAGGCATTAGTGGCTTCAGACGGTTGGGGGGCTCAGGACTGGGGCCTTGGGCTTGGTTCCCTGACAGTTTGCTGGAGGCTTCCACAAGTGTTGTCCAAGATCCCTGGAGTAAACCATCTGAGCATCCAAGAGGAAGGGGTACATCTTCTGGAGGCTGCTGTGGAGGCTGTCAGGGTCAGGGGGAGAAAGGGAAGGGGTCCCCAGGGCAGTGGGTCATGATGGGAGGGCCCCTACCATACCATGGGGCATGACCTGGGGCATTCCTAAGTTGGGACCTGCCAGGGCCTGTTATTACTAATAGGCTTCTTTCAAACTTCAGAATACTTCACCTTGTTCTAAAGCACTTTATAAGGGGTGCCTGGGTGGCTCAGCTGGTTAAGCGTCCTACTTCAGCTCAGGTCATGATCTCATAGTTCGTGGGTTCAAGCCCTCCATCCATGTCAGGCTCTGTGCTGACAGCTCAGAGCCTGGAGCCTGCTTCGGATTCTGTGTCTCCCTCTCTCTCTGCCCCTCCCTGCTCACCTCTGTCTTTCTCTCTCTCAAAATAAACATTAAAAAAATTAAAGCACTTTATAAACTCGGCTTGAGTGCAGGAGCTGTTGCACTGGTGTGGAAGAGATGGCAGCAGTTCCGCATCTGTGGTTTCCTCATGTGTGAGTCTGATGTGTGTGCCCCTGGGTATGGATCTTGAGGCAGACAGTATAGACTAATGCACACATGCTGTGACCCGTTTCGGAGCTTTAATTTCAAGTCCACAGAGCTGAGGTTTGTTCCAGTGACAGCCTGATGCACGTGCTCCCTCCCGAGGCATCCTGGCTGTGTGCCCTTTCTCCTGTGGATTAAAGAGAACTAAAGTTTCAGTCATTTAGAAAACTTTCCCTGAACCCAGGGTGGGCCTGGTTCACATTCACTTATCAGGGTGACAACCTGCTCACTGTGGGCCACGCACTGGCCTCCCGGCACCTGAACAGCCTGGGGTGGGTGTGCAGTCGGGGAACGGAAGCCGGAGCCCCAGACTCTGGGGTCTGCTGACATTGGGATGACAGAGGCCAGTGAAACTCCCCTTGACCCCTCACGGGCACATACCTCTGAACTGGAGGACTGTGTTTTGGGGACTCAGGGACTTCTACCCATGTCCTGAGAGCAATCAGAGGCCCCCTGAAGTTTATAGCCGTTGAGGAAAAAGATGAGGTCTCCCATCTAGAAGGACCCTCTGGTGGCAGCATGGTCTGTGCATGGAAGATTCATGTCTCCATCCTGCTGCTGTAACCAAGCACCAGAGACTGGGGTTTATAAACAAGACATTGATTTCTCACAGTCGTGGAGGGTGAAAGCCCAAGATTAGGGTGCCAGTGTGGTCGAATTCTGGTGAGAGCCCCTTCTGGGTTGCAGATGGTCTTCTCTCTGTGTCCTCCTGTGGCAGAAAGAGGTCAAGGTTGTTCCCTGGGGTCCCTTTTATAAGGGCACAGACTCCATTCATGAGGGCTCTACCCTCCTGACCCAATCATCTCCCAGAAGTCATACTTCTAATACCATCACATTGGGGCTTAGGGCTTCAACACAGGAAATGATGTGACACAAATGGGCAACTGGAGAAAGATAGACTCAGGATAGGTTTGGTGGCAAAGTGGACAGCACTCAGGGGGTGGGTTGGATATGGATGTGAAGGCCGTGTAGCTGGGAGGGCGGTGGCGTCCAAGAGGAGGAACCGGGCTCAGTGCCCGGATGGAGTTGGGGTATTGGGGCTTTGCTTTGACTTGTTGAGATGGAGCCACCCCAGGAGAGCCAGCAAGCAGGCTGCTGAGTACTTGGGTTGGGGTTTGGAGAACTGCAGTTTCCCTCACCAGCAAGTGGTCATGGAAGCCCCAGGCACTGGGTCCCCAGTATGTCAGCATTCTGTGGCCCCGTGGAGGAGGGGGTGCCTGCAGGGAGCTGAGAAAGAACAGCCAGAGATGGAGGAGGACACTGAGTGACAGACAAGTGGGTAAGATGTGTCTCAGGAAGGAGGCCGTGGTGGCACAATGACCAGAAGGCCCACTGGATGTGAGGGCACTGAGGTCATGTGCAGCATTAGCGTTGGGCGCATTGGAGCAGGACATAGAGGCCAGGCTAAGTTGCTGAGGCAGTTCTTTCTGGATATTTGCTTTCGAGAGAGAGGAGGGAGGGGGCCCACTGGAGGCGGGGATGAGTGAAGGAGCCTTTTGAAGCCGCCTGGGGACACGGGAGGGTGTTTAAAAGCCCTGAGAAGACCCAACTGATAGGACTTGGCTCTGAGAGGGATGGAATCACAGGTGATCCTCAGCCCCCAGGGGGGACCCTCCACTGCACAGAACCCTGTGCAGGAAGGAAGGCTGCTTAGCTGCCTGTCCCTCGGGGATCAGAGGTGACGCTCTGTCAGGTACAGCGAAGGGAGGGACAGCTGGAAGTTCCAGGACATGGGGTAAGCTACAAAGTGGCGCTTGCACAGAGGGAGAGGAGGTACTTCTCAGAGGACCCTGTCAGAGTTGCCAACGAATTCTGAGGGCATTCTGGCCCATGGATTTGTAATGGAACCAACTTGCCTTGCTGGGCGGCTCTCTTTGCAGCTGCAGGCCCCCCAGCGAATGGGTGTTTGGAGTCCTGTTGAGTCCCTGGGACAGGGGCAGGGGGTCAAGGGCAGTTTGCAGATGTTATGGAACTGGTGGGTGATGGCATCCAGGCTAGCTGAGCTGGCAGAGGGGACTGCTGGCCGTGGGGCCCGGGGAGCTGCAGGATAGCCAGCCCTGTGGATGCTGGAGCAAAAGGGCACCTGAGAGCCAGAGCCAAGGGTCCTCAGAAGGAGGGGTCTAGCCAGAGGCAGGCAGGGAGAGGGAAGAAGGCCGTGACCTGGTAAGGAAGGTGGTGGGTCTCAGAGGCAGGCTGAGTGATGGTCTGCAGGTTACAGACTATGGACCCAGGGCTGTGCCTGCTCACTAGACATCTTGCCTATGCCTGCTTTTGTTTTATGGGTGCAGAGGTGACTAATTACAGACAGACCACAAAGCCCAAGATATCTTGCATCCAGCCCTTCACAGAAAAGGTTTGCTCATCTTACCTCCAGCTCCCCATCCAGGAAAGGAGTCACTACCTACATGTGGCTATTTCTATGGAAATTAATTAGGTTGCATAAGAGTAAGAAATTCAGTTCCTCTGGGGCTCCTGGGTAGCTCAGTTGGTTAAGCGTCCAACTCTTGGTTTTGACGCAGGTTTGTGGGTTTGAGCCCCGCATAGGGCTCTGTGCTGACAGTGTGGAGTCTGCTTGGGATTCTCTCTCTCAAAATAAATAAATAAACTTAAAACATAACTTAAAACTTAAAACATAAAATAAAAAATTCAGTTCCTCTTGCAGTAGCCACAATTCAAGTGCCCCAAAGCCACACGTGGCTAGCAGTTCTCGTACTGAACAGCAAGAAGATAGACCATTCCATATCATGGCAGAAAGTTCCATTGACAGCTCTGGCCTAGAGGCAGCAGGTGGAGTGAGGACCACGTTACCCAGCCTGGACCTGAGGTGTATGGGATGGGGGGGGAGCCACTGAGGCGTGTGACAAGACCAGAACCCTACAGTGCAGAGGAGGAGGAGAAAGCCCCAGAAGAATTGTAGGGTAGCAAGCAGTTTCTGCTCACTGTCCTGAGTTCCAGAGGGCTCTGGGGCAGGCATGGAAATGCTGCCCACTTGGAGAAAGGGCATCTCTGGGATTGTAGCAGGTGGCTGTCACCATGGAGGCCGAGGTGGCTTGAGTGACCTGAAATTGTGCTCCTGTACCACGCATGTGGACCTGTCTGACCTGGGTATTGACTCTGTGAAGCTACGTGGGCCATGCACTGTGCAGTGATGTGGGAAGGAAGAGACCTCCCGCTGCTGCCTGCAGGTGGGCGACGGCTCAGCCCTTCTCCTTTCTCCACTGTCCCTGGTGCCTTGTCCCTTTGTCCTCTGGGAAGATGCTAACTGTGCCCTCTTCAGTTCCAGGGCCCTGTGAACCAGAAGACCTCATTGATGGGATCATCTTTGCTGCCAACTACCTGGGGTCCACGCAGCTTCTCTCAGAACGTAACCCTTCCAAAAACATCAGAATGATGCAGGCACAGGAGGCCGTCAGCCGGGTCAAGGTACTGGTGGGCTCAGCAGAGCCCTGGTTCACTTTGGGGAGGCACTGGAGTGGGGGAGGGGGACCCCACCACCCTCAGCACGGAGAGCAGGAATACCTGAGCCACCTGGAGAAGCCAAGGGAGACTCTGGCCTGTCTAGAAGGATGCTGGGCTGGGGGCAGAGGCCGCTGGCTCCTTAATGAGGAACCACCACCCGGCCATTGGAGACATGATTTTTAAAGGTTCCACACATTGCATTCATAAAACACATTTGCATGGATGCTCAAATCCCGTTTTGACGATCTGTGTGTCTTTGGTATCAAAGTGCTTACAGAAGGGTAAACAAAGAAATCACATTTTTTATTTAAATAGAAAATTCTGACGTTCTTGTTGCTCTGGGTACCCACTGAGTTGCTGGTTTTGAATGGTGGGTGCAGCCGGGCAGGGAAAAGATGAGATCAAGTCAGCAAAACTAATGGGGTCAAGGGAGGAAGGGTGTAGTGGTCTGAGGAGGTGCCCCCTCTGGGCAGCTCGGGGTCTGTGGATGCTACCAGCCCCTGTGGGGTGGGAAACCGTGTCAGACCCCTCCCCTGTCCTCACTGACCTCCTTTATGGAGGCAAAGGGGTCTGCGGTGTGTGCCCCTGTGGTCAGGAGAAGAGAAGCGCAGAGCCCAGGACCTTCCTACGCGGACCCCAGTCCTGCTCACCTGCCTTAGAGCCTGACGCTTTTCTGCCAGCCCATTGCATCTCTGTCCTTAGTCTTGCCCTCGTAGATCTGGGTGGCTCTTGGTAATTTCCAGCACTTGGGGGACGTGTGTGTGCTCCCTGAGGTGGCGGCCATGCCCCCATCCTGCCCCTGCCCCCTCCCTCTAAGCACAAGGTCTGAGTCCCAGGCTGTTGACTCTAAGTCTAAAATAACTTAGATGCCCTTCCTTCTCTTCCTTTGTCTGTTTTTCTTTTCTCTTACATGCTGCCCAGAGGATGCAAAAGGCTGCTAAAATCAAGAAGAAAGCGGTGTGTAGCACCAAGGGATTTGCTTGTGCTTCTGGGCCTTGTCCTGTGCAGTTTGGGGGGTGGTCCTGTTTGTAGGAACACAAATCATGTGGCAAACAGCTTTTTCCTCTTCCCTTGGTAGATAAATAGTAGGCTTTTGAACAAAACCACAGATACTTTTTTTTAACCACCCATTACAGAAGAACCTCATCATTGCCCTATTTCTTGTACAGTCTCTCATGCCAGAACGTGGTTAATGCTGTGATGTTACTGTTTCACTAGATGGCTTTTACATGTGACACATTAAGTGCTTCGGCCTCCGGTACGGAACTGATTAATTTAAATTCTGATATTTAAAGACTCATTACATTTAATTACTAAATCGGGATGATGAGAAGGTCAGTTTGCCCATGAGTTGCATTCTCCATGATAAGAGTTTCTGGAGCGTGAGCAAACTTTAAAAAAAAACTGAGGTGACCCCTAGTCATTTGTTTGTAAAGCTGGTCATTTAGTAAATGCTGGGTCTTCCCAGTACAGGAAATCCCAAACACTTGGTGTCGGAAGGCACTGACTTGGTGCAGGCTTGTTGCTTAAACAGCAAGAGGTTTAGACCTCCATCCTCATCTAGAATACCTGTTTCCTGGCCGTGTGGCAAGAGGAACCTGCCTGGGGGCTCCCTTCCTCCTGTTGTGAGACTTCTCTCCCGGTGACATTTGCTCTTTGCCCAGTGGTGTTTCCTTGGATTCCCTGAGCTGTGGGAGAGGCAAAAACTCAGCTGTCTCCCTCTGCCCAAGCTGGCTTGCTGCTGGGAGCCTCCAGGCAGTGCAGATGGGTTGGCTTTGCTGACCTGCAGTTGGGGTATGCTCCCCCATCCCACCAAGGAGGAGGGGTCCCTTGCCTGCAGTTGCCTGGTGCACCCCTATACCCCTGTGCCCAAAAACCAGGCAGCTGGAACAGGTCTCTGTCATGCCTGGTCCTCAGCTCTGTAGTCCAGAGAGCCCGACTGGGCTGGGAGCAGGCCGACCCAGCTCAGAACAGCCTCTGCAGCCAGCTGAGCCAGCCGGTTATATCCACGGAGAGTTGTTCTTCCCTTCAGGCAAGGGGATACTCAGGATAATGGCTGAGGGCCCCTTTTCTGGTGTGCTCACACCTGGCCAGGCAAGTGCTGATGGGAGCCCAGGACCAGGGGTAAGCAGCATCCCCACACAGCTAACCTGCTGGTGACTGTGGGGTCACGCTCTCCAATTCACAGACATGCCCACCCCATTGTCTGCTGGCCCTCTGTTGGATTCATGGTCTTGCCACTCCCCCTTTCTTCCAGCAGAGAGTGCAATGGTGGGAGCTTTGCTGTTGGCTGTTATTGATCAGGTTTTGGCTTCATCCATTCACCCCCAGTCTGAGCTCATTCAGCTGCATGTGCATGTCCCCTGTTCTGTGATCAAGTACATCACAGTGCTCAAGCTTCCTGCAGAAATTGTCACTGACACCAAATCCACCTGCAATTTTTCTTTTCTTCCTTTCTTTTCTTTCTCTCTCTCTCTCTCTCTCTCTCTCTCTCTTTCTCTTTCTCTCTCTTTCTTTTTCTTTCCTTTTTTTTTGCTTCTGGCCCAACCTCTTTTATTTTGTTTTTTAGTAAGAAGATTTTGAGGAACAGCCCCACTCTGTAACATTTAAAAGCACGTGGTTGTAGGATATAACCCGGTTTCTCAAATCGGAGAAAGAGTAGTTTCTCTACATTCCTGCAGAGTATTTTCACCTGGATTATTTTGAACTCTGTTCTCTTTAAAATCAGTTAAAAGCAGTGTCATCTCATGGTGGGCTGAAAGCCCCAAAGACTGCTTCCCTTGAAAACGGAGCTAAAATAAAAATTTATCAATATTACAGGGCCTCTCTGTGACTCTCGAATTCTTGAGGAATCGTCAGCAGGGGGATTCCTGATTTCAGATTTTTCAGTGAGGAATTAAATCACAGTTTCTGCTCTTTTGAAGTGGAAGATATGCCACTGTGGGCCCCTAGTGACCACAAAGAATTACTTACCTCAGTGGGTACATGAAAAGAATTTGTATTTCATTGCCACTGTGCAGCAGTAATTAGGATTCCCATGGATGTAAAATCCAATAACAGGCTATCCTGGTTGAGGGCAGACCCTGAATAAATAGTTCACTGAGCTTCTAGAACATTCCATGTACACATCAGAAATGGCCATATGATGAAGGTACTCTGGGAGCTGGCAAAGCAGGGGTATTTGTGTGGCAGCTTTTTCTGGTTTCTCTGATGCTGGGAGGGCAGCACTGACTCCCGCTGGAGTCTTACTTCCCTTAGGGTTTTTGGAAAGATCAGCATTAAGCCTGCTGGGGCCGGTTGACATGACTAGGATTATTTAAATCAGAAGAAGATGCTGACAATCTAATCCAATTTCTTTAAAAATTTCTTCCCTATTTCTTGGGGATATTTGGAATCCCAAATCCAGGAAACGCATGTAGCCTGAGAACAGAGACCCTGTGCTTTCACCAGGCTTGATAAGGGTCAGCAGGCCGGCCTACTTTTTAGGGAATGGAAGGGCTGCGCTTTGGATGCTGGGACATAAGACCCCAGGCGTCCAGCCCCCCTCTATGCTCAGGCTTCCGGAAGCTGTCTCCTCCCTCCTCCTTCACGCCCTGTGCAAACTGCCTTTAGAACTCACTTCGCTACAGATTGCGCTGGAAGGCGGCGTGCAATTTAGATTTCCCATGGCATCTCCAAGCTGGGGTAGCATTTCCCTCTAGGGGCGCTCAGGGTCATTAGTAAAATTGTCAGGCTTTTGTTCAAGTTAGTTTTTGTTTTTTTGTTTTTTTTTTTAATTTGTAACAGTATCCACTGTCCTTTCTTAGAATTCGGAGGGGGATGCCCAGACTCTGACCGAAGTGGATCTCTTCATCTCCACCCAGAGGATCAAGGTGTTAAATGCAGACACACAGGTAAGCGTTTTAAAGACCATTGTTTAAAATTGTGTCATTAAACCCCTAACTTCCCACCTCTAGCTGCAGGAGAACTTTCCCTCTGGGATGAGCTGAATGGCTGTCCCCAAGGACTGAGGACCGTTGGCTCCGGACCTTGGGTCTTGAATGGGTTGTGGATTCTACAGCAAGCTGCAGGGGGCCGAGAAGCATCAGGCCGGGAAGATAAAAATGCCTGGGATGTAGGTGTGCTGGCTGTAGCTGGATTAAATAGGTGAAATGAAGGGGAAGGAAAGCGGGGATTTGGAAGCTGTGTGCTTACCATCAGGATTCTAGAATGGCCCTCCTGAAACATCTGTATGCCCAGTCTGGGGAATGGAGTGGGAGAGTGGAAATCCCGTGGCAGCCCTCGGCCCTCTGAATGGGTGGTCTTCCAGCTAGGGGGCCTGGGCGCGGGGGCCTGTCTTAAGATTTTCTACGTTATAAACCATGTGCCGTGGCCAGCGTCTGCTCATTTTTCCTGTGCCTTCCGCTGCTGTTGGTGGAGAAGACAGGGCCATGAGGAGGAAGTGAGCCGTGCAGGATATAAAGGCCTATGAGCTGAGAAGGAGAAAGAGATCAGGAGGCCAAGGGCATGAGACAGATGGAGGGACGGGTCGGGAAGCCTCAGGCAATGCTGTGTGCTTGAGGTTTGCTGAGAGGGAGGCCCCATTCACTCTGGGGCCCGACCCGCCATTACTGGGCTGTTTGAGGATGCCAGATGCCAGGGTAATGACCCCTTTACTTCTTTGTTACCAGCAAGTAATCTGTGAGATGTCACTGGATATGTGGGTACCCCATCCCCTAACACCCTTTTTTGCCTAAAGGTTTTAGCATCCAGTGATCATCTTGCTCGAGTTGGCTTGAACATTGGAAGCGCAAAATGGTGATTTTCTAATCAGGTCACGCTCTCCACTTGCATTATCAGACCTTTATCTATGCAGAAGACCTTTTGTTTCCTTCTCTCTCTCTCTCTCTCTTCACTGCAGACTGATGGATTATTTTGTAACTTGTGTTACCTCTGTTACCTTCCTTTTATTCTTTTTGGTGTTTCTGTGATCCCAAATTCAGCCAGCCAGAGACCTTTAAACTGGGTCCTGTATGGTTTTAACATCTTCCCTCTAGTCTCTGATCACGTTCTTGCTTTCTGAGGCAGTGCAGTGTTCTGAGCTCCCTTTACACTTGCCCTGACCCAGACCTGGAATCAGCCATTTCTTCAGGGAGCCACACAGAGTTCTTTTTAGCGTGGGGAATGATAGACAGAAACAAAGACCTGCGTGCCGGCCGCGCTCAGTGCTGTGGGTGTGTCGTTGTTCCTGGGCCCTTGCAACAAACAGAGCTAGACAGTATATATGTTTTAGAAGGTCGTGAGTTCCTACGTGCGCCTCCGTCTATAAGGAAGATGACTCTACCCTGGGCACGTGGGCAGAAATCAGGAAATTCCGAGGAGCATCGGCCACGTCTCCAATTCCAGTCCCCCTTTCTGAAAAGTGGCCCTTGTGGTTTTAAACCACTCCATAGCCTTGGCCAGAAAACAGCTTGGCTCCCAGATGACAGTCGCTGGGCAATACCTGCTGTACAAATGGATTCTGTGAGGAAGAAAAGGGGCTTCAGAGGTTGCCAAAGCATCCAGTTTCCTTTTGTGGAGAAAACACAAAGGCATAAAAGAACAACTGATTAGTTTCTCTGAGCCTTCACGTGCAGCCTTGTTAGGCAGGGGTCATGGGCAAGATGTTCAGTGGAGAGTCCTGTCAGACAACAAAAGCCATCAAGAGTAATGGACCTGCCAGGAGCCCAGGGAATTGAATGGCTACTGATACCCATCCATCAGTCATGGGAGCTGCCTCAGTGTCCCCTGACCGGGGCCTGGGATCCCTGGGAAGAACTTGTCTGTGCAAAATGGTCAGCCTTGGAGCCTTCCTCATCTGCTAGGGAGAAACACATGTCTTGCAGGGAAGGAGCCCTTCTCCAGGGCCACAGACCACCTGTGATCAGGTGGGGACAGGCTTCCCTGCCGACAGCCTCCCTGCTCTCCCTCCAGCATGGACCATGAGCCCCACCTGACATCATGCCTCCAAGAAACAGTGGAAGGGTGCTGTGGGGCAAAGGTGAAGGCAGATTCACCTTGACTGTGAATTGGTGCCCTGAAATGCTGTGTTCACTGGAGCAGTGTATTCTCAACCACGGTGACCTTGTCCCCCAGACAACACTTGGCAAAGGCTGGAAATAGTTTTGGTTGTTACAGCTTAGGAAGGGGGAGATGCTACTAGCATCTAGTGGGTAGAGGCCAGGGACACTGCTGAACTCCTACAGTGTGTGGGACAGCCCTTCACAATGAAGAGGGACCCACCCCAAACATCATCAGTGTCACGGCTGAGAAATTCTGAACCTAAGTGTTTTTATTTTTATTTTTTATTATTATTTAAAAAAATTTTTTTTGATGTTTTTATTTATTTTTGAGAGAGAGACAGTGTGAGCAGGGGAGGGTCAGAGAGAGAGGGAGACACAGAATCCGAAGCAGGCTCCAGGCTCTGAGCTTTCAGCACAGAACCCAACGCGGGGCTTGAACCCATGAGCCGTGAGATCATGACCGGAGCCAAAGCTGGATGCTCAACCAACTGAACCACCCAGACGCCCCATATTTTTAATGTTCATTTTTGATAGCGCGCGAGAGAGACAGAGCATGAGTCAGGGAGCGGCAAAGAGAGAGGGAGACACAGAATCCAAAGCAAGTTCCAGACTCTGAGCTGTCAGCACAGAGTCTGACGTGGGGCTTGAACCCATAAACCACAAGATCATGACCTGAGCTGAAGTTGTATGCTTACCCGACTGAGCCACCCGGGTGTTTCAGCTGAGTGTTTTTTAATGGCTTGTTCTCCCTGATGCTTCCTAACATGGACTTGTTCCTCTCTCTCCTGACAGGAAACCATGATGGACCATGCCTTGCGCACCATCTCCTACATCGCAGATATTGGGAACATCGTGGTGCTGATGGCCAGGCGCCGCATGCCCCGGTCGGCCTCTCAGGACTGCATCGAGACCACCCCAGGGGCCCAAGAGGGGAAGAAGCAGTACAAGATGATCTGCCACGTGTTCGAGTCCGAGGATGTAAGTAACCGCACAGGCATGCGGCAGCCCCTCCCAAAAGCCCCGACTTCACCAGGCCCTGCATCCCAGGCTCTTTGGAAACCAAGTCTCTGGTAGAAATCCTGTGCACTGTCATGGATGTTTTTTCTAACACTCAGAGTTTGCAGAGATGGTGAACACAGTTTTACTTCACTTTGTGAAATAAATCCTTCAGGGCTGTTTATAAATTGAACCATAGTTAAATAGGCTGGGGTGGGTAGGCTAGCTTTCTGAAGAAATCCTTCAACAGAACCTTATTCTCCTACAAGAGAATACTCCTTGACTTTTCTGTTGTAATGATGCACACTTTCACGTGCGGGGCTTGCACATGCGGAAGGCAGCATCCGTGTCTGGGGAGTAGCTCTGCTTTTGCTCATGACCACTTCACATCATAATAAGTTGAAAGATAATTCTTAAGTTTAAATACTGCACAATCGCTAAGAGACCATGAACCCTTTGACTCTTTTCTTTCATGGGATGAGAGCATCTGTTTGAGCCTGGAATTGGGAGAAGGGGGTGGGAGAAACAGGCCTAGGGCCTGGAGGTGAGCACAGCCGAGAATGGGCCCGGGTCTCTCTTCTGCCCATGGTGGGCAGATCTTGTTGTGGCTGTTGCCAAAATAGAAGTTTTATTATTTTATTTTTTTAAACTTTTTTTTAATATTTATTTATGAGAAAGAGAGAGAGTGAGAGAGAGCGAGAGAGTGCTTGAGTAGGAGAGGGACATAGAAGGAGATGCAGAATCCAAAGTAGGCTGTATGCTCTGAGCTGTCAGCACAGAGCCTGACAAGGGGCCTGAACCCATGAACCTCGAGATCATGACCTGAGGCAAAGTCAGACGCTTAGCCAATGGAGCCATCCAGGCACCTCCAAAGTAGAATTTTTAAAAAGCAATCTCTTCTCCGTGGACACTTGGCAATGGTTATTCTTGTTCACATATGGACTTAGGAACCTGAAGCAGAGGGAAATGGCCCCCCACTTTTTATATTTGGAGACAGGGCTGTAGGGATGGAGACCGTCATCTTTTTGTTAAGAAGTTGATGTCAGCTAGAAGTGCTTTGCAGTGATAGCATAGTGACTGGAGAAGAAATTTAAACACACCCACTGATGCTCACACATCTTCTTTCCGCCATGATACAATATATGTGGACCACTGGATGGGTGACTCAGGGCTTGAGAATGTCATAGAGACCTGGGATGGGGGTGAAGATGGGCCCTTGGGAAGGGCTGTGAGTGAAAGGCAGGGTAAGGCAAGGAACAAGCCAGCGGCAGGAGGTGAACAGTCTGCTGGCACAGACGTCACGAGGAGCAGGGGCACAGAGGGGCTCTGAGGTGCCCAGCCCTGTGGATCGCTGTGGGCCGAGGGATAGAGAAGAGGTTCAGGGAGAGAAGGCTGAGGGCCAATAGATGTGGGAATGAGTAGGACTCCCAAGAGGTCCTTGAAGGAAGGAGGGGAAGGACTCATCCCCTGTGGTGTGTCCAGGGACACTGAGCAGGGACACACCAGAGCATATGACCTGGATGGTGGCTCTGTCCGGGGGGGGGGGGGTTTCTGGGGACTAATAAGGGATCTCTGAGGGTCTGGTGACAGCGGTGTGGGACACCTGCAGAAAACGGAATGCAGCAGTAGGGATACGAGGGGCTCTTTCTGAGCCTCAGTTTGCCTCTAGAAAATGGAGCTCAGCTGCTCCAGGGCTGAGGCCAGGGTGGGTGAGCCACACAAAAGGAGTGCTGAGGTATGGCAGCTCCCCTTTCCTTTCCTCACCTCCTTCAGGTCTGTCACCTCTGGGCGCCACCCTGCCAATGCTAGCCCCTCGAGGAGGCCCCCTGCACTCCCCATCTGCCTGGGTGGGGCTCCTGGCCTTACAGCATTGAACACCCACAGGCCCTGGCTGTGAGCTGGGGGGCAGGTGAGCCCCTTGTCTGCGGGGCTTCAAGTGTGTCCCCCAGTCTAGGTGGGAGGGACACCAGGACACAGAGCAGGTGGGGAAATAGGAGACTGCCACCAGCAGTTGGTGGGGAGATGCCAAGGCCTCCTGGATTGCACCCCAGGGAACGCTGGCGCAGATGGCTTCACTGTCCCCAGAAGCTCCTATGGGTTGGGCTGGGGTGCCCAGGCAGACCCCTAGGTGGAATCCCAGGGCACTGGGCAGCCCCACCAGGCTATCGTGAAAGGGTGAAGGGAGTGTTGCTCTCAGACCCCCACCCTGTAGGGACCTCAGTCAGCTGGGGACAGGCTGGAGGCCTGGGGGCAGCCAGCAGCAAGCCCTGGGACCCCATGCGGCCGGGCAGGTCCAAGGCTCCCAGTCTCCCCTCCCCTCCGCTTCCACCCTCTGGCCTTGGCTGCTGCTCTGCTGTTCTCTGATGTGCCTCCCCCGGGCTCCCCAGCGTCCCATCCACGCATGTTCAGGCTGGAGTGTCGCCTCGTGGTCCCCAGGGCACTGCATCTCTGCCCAGTCCACCCAAACAGCACTGCCAAAATGCCAAACTACTGGTCTTGGGAGTGGGCAGGGCTTATTTGTCCTTCCTGTAAACTGCTGAGGGCCCAGCGTAGGAGGAAAGTTCAATCTAGAATCTGTACCTATTTCAAGAAAGCCTTCCACGCTCTGCTGTTACTCCCTAGCCCAGCCCCCTTTGTTACAGAGACATAGTCATCTGTGGCAGTTAAATCATGCAGTGTGAGAGGGAGGAAGGGATTTCGGCATTTAGGTCAAATCCTTTGTTTTCCAGTCCTGAGGTTTGCTGAGGGCACCCAGGCAGAAGGCTCCCTTGATGGCTGTTNCAGTCCAGGGCTGGGGGAGGAGGCCCTGTGGTGGGCTAAGACCCTGGGAGCCCTTTTGCTTTCCAGGGCCACATAGCTGTTAGCGTGCTCGGCCTCCTGCCTGTCCCCCATCTGCACGCTGGCTGGTGACCGGCAAGGCCTGACAATGACTTTTCAGTGTCCAGGGCTCTGCAGTGTCAGAGATTCAGTAATGTCCACACAGGTGGCTCCCTGAAGTAGAAAGAAGTGATTTTCTCTGTGGGGTCTGTGCTGGTGTCTCTAGGTCTGGTGCCTCTTATCGACCTCAGCCTGGAACAGACACACCTCCCCATGAGAACAGCTGGAAACACAGCTGCCTCCCCAGTTGGCATTGCATTCTGTTGTTGAGGAGACTTAAATGTTAGGGAGACAACTAACAGTCTCTGGTACACTCCCTGGAGAACACACCTCAAGTCTATTTTGGGAATAAGATGGGTGGAAAAAAATACATAGTACAGTCACCAATGAAAGCAACA
Organism: Crocuta crocuta; assembly: GCF_008692635.1. Taxonomy (NCBI): domain Eukaryota; kingdom Metazoa; phylum Chordata; class Mammalia; order Carnivora; family Hyaenidae; genus Crocuta; species Crocuta crocuta. The sequence goes on along the minus strand of NW_027529641.1, from coordinate 8,370,751 downwards.
AAAATATGATATTTAGCAAACAATGCATAATTTTCTCAGACTTTATTTGAAACTGTGCCTTGTCCTGGATGGTCTGGGACTTAAACAGCTCAGGTAGGGGCAGTCGGTACCGGCCCCTGACAGCAGAGAGGGCCATGGGGTGTTGTGTTGGTGGGAAGACAGCTATCACCAGATGAGAGCATACAATTAAAAAAAAAATTAATGTTTATTTTTGAGAGAGAGACAGAGTGCAATCAGGGGAAGCACACAGAGAGAGGGAGACACAGAATCTGAAGCAGGCTCCAGGCTCTGAGCTGTCGGCACAGAGTGCAGCACGGGGCTCAAACCCACGAACTGTGAGATCGTGACCTGAGCCAAAATCGGATGCTTAACTGACTGAGCCACCAGGCGTGCCCCTTTTTTTTTTTTTAAGTTTATTTATTTATTCTGAGAGAGAGAAAAAGCAAGGGAGGGGCAGAGAGAGAGAGGAAAAGAGAGACTTCCAAGCAGGCTCCACACTGTCAACACAGAGCTCTACGTGAGGCTTAAACTCTGGAAGAGTGATTGACTTGGGCTGAAACTGAGTCGGATGTTTAACCAACTGAGCTGCCAAGGCGCCTCCCGCCTCTTGTTCTTTAAGTCCAGGCAAGGGTCCTGTAGAGGCTTCTGTGTGCACTCTGCACCCAGCTCTACCGCAGCCCCTCCGCTCCGGGCTGCGTGGTACGCTTGTCTCTAGCAGGCTTCTCCCTGCCCACAGGCCCAGCTGATTGCACAGTCCATCGGCCAGGCCTTCAGTGTGGCCTACCAGGAGTTTCTGCGGGCCAACGGCATCAACCCCGAAGACCTGAGCCAGAAAGAGTACAGCGACATCATCAACACCCAGGAGATGTACAACGATGACCTCATCCACTTCTCGAACTCAGAGAACCGCAAGGAGGTGAGCTGCACCCACCCTCGGCGGCCCACGGGGCACCGTGCTGCACTGGCTTCTGCCACGCTTGCTGAGTCCCTGCAGAGCTGGGGCCGGCACCCTCGAAGGGCCTGCGCACAGATCCCTGCCCTCACGGCAGAATGAGGCAGAGCACTGGCTCTTGCTTCCGAGCTGAGCTGAGCTGAGCTGAGCGCTTGTGTGTGAAATGAGGTGGTGTTGTAACAAAGGAGCTGATTACAATCAGTCTTAATGACCTTGAAAATGCGCCTTTTAATGCTGCTATTATCATCTGCTGGAGCTCAGCACCCAGGAGGTGTTTCTGCAAAGTATATGAGAAGCATCTTTAAATGGGGAACTTGGGTGCTTTGCCCTAGGGGGTTTCAAAGCTGTCAGGAGTGGAGGCCTCAGCAGGCTCCTGTGTCTACTGCTGGGGGCAGGGTAGGGGCGGGGGTCTTCAGAAAGTTATCCTTGGACACAAGAGCAAATATCCTCTTGTGATGGCCCATACCCTGACTGCTTGTAAATGAGTGAATGAATGACCCTGTTTGTTGAGTGCATAAATGACCCTGGCTGCTTGCTGAATGAGTCAATGGATGAATAGTCAGATTGCTTATTGAATGAATGAATGAATGAATGAATGAATGAATGAATGATCCTGGCTTCTTGCTGAATGCATGATAGCTTCCTGAGAGAGTGATCCTTGGGGCAGACAGAACATAGGACTTTTCTAGACAAGAGAAAGAGCCAGGGGCAGATTTGAGTCCTGGAGTCTGGGAACATTGTTCTTGCCTCCTCCATGGGTTTGTGGGAGGTGAGGAGAGCGGGAGGCAGGACACTAGAGCTGTGCTTGGGCCTGGGGGAGTCCATGCTGGGCATGGGCAGGAGGGAGTCTGTGTTCCTGGTTTCTGGGATTGTTGGGGGCACCTCAACAGGGCTTGGGAGCCAGAGCCAGGCAAGGCCGGAGGGGAGTCAGACAGGTTCGGCCTCCATCACGGGCACCTCTCACTTCTGATTTCCTTGCAGCTGCAGCTGGAGAAGCACAAGGGTGAGATCCTGGGCGTGGTGGTGGTGGAGTCGGGCTGGGGCTCCATCCTGCCCACAGTGATCCTGGCAAACATGATGAATGGCGGCCCGGCTGCCCGCTCTGGGAAGCTGAGCATCGGGGACCAGATCATGTCCATCAACGGCACCAGTCTGGTGGGGCTGCCTCTCGCCACCTGCCAGGGCATCATCAAGGTGCGCACGCGAGGCCCCTGGCTTGTTTTATTCTCACTGCTTCGTAATCCCCCCTTGACACATGAGGGGACAGGTGCAGACAGACCCACACAGTGATGTTGAACCCAAGACTATACCATAGCACTAAAATCAGAGAAGGACCTGGGCTGCCCTTGGAGGTGAGAGGGGATGTTTGGTTTCACTTATGCCAGTTCTGAGTGACAAAGACCCCCGGCAAGGGCTGAGGACCCATAGATGTAGGGTGACCCGGTTTGCATGGTTGCGTGGGACTTTCTCAGGTTAACACTGAGAGTCCTGTTTTGGGGGCACACCAGGAGGGATGGTCACCCTGCACGGGTGTGAGAGCAGGGAGGCTGCTCTGACCGTCTGACCCGTGAGCTTGCAGCTTTGGACGATGCTGAGCTGCTGGCCCTTGCAGGGATTGAGGGGTCTTCAATCCTGGTTGCTCCAGGTCTCCAAGGGCCTCAGGAAAGAAAGAGCAGAGAGGCCAGGAGGCCTGGCACAGCAGTGCCTTTGCTCTGTCCTGGATCTCCAGACAGCCGGCTCTGCCTGCTTGGGGGCCGTCCTGTGGCCTTGTGTCTGTGGTCTGCCCCCAGCTCCTGGGGCTTGCTCCCTCCTTATCCGCTATGGTCTTTGTGCTGGAGGACACACCTGTCTCCTCCGTTGTCAACCTGAGAGACAAAGGGCATTCTCAAGGCCAGAGCATCCCACGAGCTGACCCTTGAAGCTGGCCCAGCAGAGCATCTGCTTGATGAGTGACCACCTAGGAAGACAGCTGATAGACACGGGAAAGGCCTCAGTCTGCAGTACCAGGGGCTTGTCTGCCTGGAGCCTCCCTCCAAGGGCTGCAGTTCTTGGGGTGCCTGGTCACCCAGGCTCTGATGGGGCTGTGCGGGGAGGGGGACGCTCACCATATCCAGGTGGCTCTGAGCAGCATCCAGGGCTCATGACTGGCCAGAGAAATAAGCTGAAACTGCAGCCACGTTGAAGGCTGGGCCCCTCCCCTGCCTCGCCTCACTCCCCATTTAACCTCACAGCAGGGGCCTGGCGTGCCATCGGAGAGTCGCATCCTCTCTGGGGCCCCAAGGTCACCGTTGGCTACAGCTGGCCCAGTCTCTGTCTCGCTGTGGTCACTAGATCCCCCTGCTTACAGATTTTCACTGAGCCTGTCACATCCTGTCCCAGCAGCATGTTTGGTTTAGAGGAAGGCTTCCCCATGGTTCTTCCAGACAGCTCCTCTGCATGCCCTGTGGGGAGGGCCCCTCCCATGACCCTTGGAGGGTGACCCTGGTGCTGTCCCTTCAGTCGTGCATGGTGGTGCTCAGGGCCCAGCCTCCAGCTGTAGGCAGAGTTGGTCTTCACATGGGTCAGAGGACACAGCAGAGCACGGTGGGCCATGGTGCCCACTGCCACGTGGGAACCCAGTGGCCCCTGGTACGGGTAGAGGGACGTAGAGGCCGAGTGGTGACCGACCCACTGGACCAAGGGCCCACCCCACCAATCCCCACCAGCCGACTCCTCCTCGGTCTGGGCCTGTGAAAATGTGCTGGTAGGTGGCATCTACGGCTCCCTCATGCCCCCCACCCCACTCTGCAGGGTCTGAAGAACCAGACTCAGGTGAAGCTCAACATCGTCAGCTGTCCGCCGGTCACCACAGTCCTCATCAAGCGGCCCGACCTCAAGTACCAGCTGGGCTTCAGCGTGCAGAACGGGATCGTGAGTCTGCCCTCCCCACCTTGGCCACATCCGCTGTGCACATGTGGGCCCGGATGCGGGGACCAGGGGGTGTCCACTCTCCTTCCGCTCCGTCCCTGGGACTGCTCCCGTCTGATGGGACAGGCCCTGGCTGGTGGGCACGGCGGTCAGCAGCCAGGCCACACAGGGCAGCTCCCAGGGCAGGCCTGGGCCGGGAGGGAGGGCTGGTGTGTGGCCTAGGAATGGGTCCCTCAGGCCCTGCGTGAAGCACCTTCATCCCTGTTGTGGCTCTTCTCGGCAGAGAAGAGGCTCTCCTTGGCTTTGGGGGAGAGGCAGGAGGTGTTTCCCCAGTGCAGTCTGGACACGTACAGCCTGTGGCAACAGCCAGCCCACTGTGTTCAACAAACAGATAGTCACTCGTTCGCTCATTCATTCACCCACCCAGAGCCATTTGTGAGGTGACTGCACCTCACGTGTCAGGCACTGAGGAAGCAGGGGGGCTTCTAGGAGGAGGTGATTCTGGGCTGGAGTGAGTGTTGGTCTGCACAAATACCTGTGCCGGTCCCTCCCCAAAGCTCTGAGTTCAGAGTTCTGTGTTTTCTTCGGCTGGTGTGAATCCGTTTCCTTGGTTATTCTTCCTGCAAAGGTCCTGGTGGGCAAAGACATGGCCACAGATGGAGGACAGAGAGGGGAGGCCAGTCATTTCCAGATTGCGTAAGCCAGCCCTGAGTATTAAAGACCTGAGGACGAGATTGTGCAGTAGTTGACAGCAGTGTCAGGTGAGGGGGAGGAAGTGTGTGCCCACCTGTGACCACAGAGGAAACACCACGGGAGAACATTCTAGAAAGGCAACTGTAAACGAGTCACAGTTTTCCCTGTTGCTGCCTGATGCAGAAGTGTGGAGAGGTACACGGGGCTGGGGGCCGTTACAGGGCTTGGGCTTACGGCCCATTTCTGTCCCTCCATGTTAGCGCACACTTGCCGCCATAACAGAGGTTCTCCAAATCTCAACACCACTGATAGCCGATTTCTCATTCAGGCCACAGTCCACTGTGGGAGGGGCCTCCGCTCCACAGAACCACTCAGGAGCCCAGGCTTGCCCTTGCCAGGGTTTTGGTGCCCCCGCCCCCTGACTGGCTGCTCTGTGTGGTGCTTGTAGGAAGAGACAGGGACATGGGTGTGACCCTTGCCATTTCTGGCCACCCTCACTGGCCAGACAGAACTCAGTCACTCACCCCACGAAACATAGGGCAGGCTGGGAAAGTGGCCACCCAGTGCCTGTGACAAAGAAGGAAAGGGTGTGGGGGCATCTGGCCAATGTTGGCTGCACCTTCCTAGCTGTGTGGCCCTGGGTTAGTCATCTAACCTCTCTGGGCTTTCCTCAAAATGTGGTTGTGAAATTAACTGAGAAAAGCCATAAAGGACACTGAGACATTTTCTCTGAAAGGCCCCTCGGCCCTTGAACCCAGGCATAGGTGCCCAGCCATGGTGTCTGCGTCCTCTTTGAGACTTCTGTCCAGGACAGTGTGTCTGCTCCAAGCGCTGGCCAGTTGGTGGTCTGGCCTGGCCCTGCCCAGACACCCTCCATACATAGGTGCCCTGGGCATAAGCGGCTGCCCCAGGGCCTCTGCAAAAAGTTTCCTGGGGTCTCTTGCCTGCAGCTACTGTGAACATTATGTGGACGGGCATGGGCTCCATGCTCAGGGAGGGCTGAGAGTGGCCTTCTAGAGCCTTCCTGGGTACCATGCTCTGGAAGAGCCTCCCTTCTGGGCTCCTGTGTGGTGCCTGAGGGGGCTGCCTGTTCTTGGGGACTATGAGCCCCTCCTCCCTGCAAACACTTTCCTCTCTTCAGCTTCTTTAATCCTAACAGCCTGGGGCGCCTGGTTGGCTCATCAGACCAGCTCAGGTCATGATCTCACAGTTCATGGGTTCAAGCCCCGCATTAGGCTCTGTGCTGACAGCTCAGAGCCTGGAGCCTGCTTTGGATTCTGTGTGTCCTTCTCTCTATGCCCCTCTCTTCCTTGTGCACTCTCTCTCTCAAAAATAAATAAGTAAACATTTAAAAAATCACAACAGCCCAAGGAGGAGTATGGGTACTAGTGAGGAGGTGACTGCCTCACAGAGAGGTTTAGTAACTTGCCCTGGTCACACAGCTAGTGAGGCCATCGGGGACCATGATGGATGAGGATAGGGGGTCGGAGGGGAGGGGCTCCTATTTGCATTTGGTCAGTGCTAAATCAAGGCAAGCAGGAAAGTAAGGGTGAAGCAGTGGTGAGGACAGGTGTGGGGGTTTGAGGTGAAGCATGAGCCTTCCTTCTCAGAGACAGGAGAGGGGAGGCAGCTGGGAAGGAGGCGGGGTGACTGAGGAGGGGACTCTCCCAGGGAGGTGTTGGGGGGGCGGTCTCTGCAGGTGGGGGTGGCTATGCCAGGGCCATATAAGTGGCTGGGAGGCTGAGGGCAGTGAAGAGGGCAGGGGGTCTCCTTGGAAGCTTTGGGAGGTGTGAGGCCCTTCTACTAGGCAGTTGCCACCACAGCCACTGCTCAGCCACGCCAGTCATCTCTGGGGGCTGATGAGTGTCACAGGCTCCGTGGCTCAGCAGGGCCTTGTGGGAGGAGTGTGTTTGGGAGAACATTCAGGACGCCTGAGGCTGCTGGTTGTTCCTGCCCGATGGCCTGCTCTGGGGACGGGAGGGCTCTCCTTTGCCCCGCACAGCATGCTCAGGTGGGACCCACTCCCAGTGCACCCAGCCTCCCCAGAGGGGCCCCCGCAGGGTCACTTTCCCCTCCCCTCTGGTGTCCTGCAGTCTTGCAGTACTGGAGCTTTCCCCTGGGTGGCGCCTCTCGTGACCACTGGTCTACTGTCCCCAGTGCCATTGAGGCTCTTGGATGTCCCCTTCTCCCCTCACCAGGACTCCTGGTGGGGCAGCCACAGGGTGGCCTGTGTCTTCCGAGCAGGCCAGCTGTGACCAGGGAGCTCCTCCGCCACCACAGCACCTGGCCACAGCTGGGTGATGGTGGCAGGATGCCCAGCTGGGGACTGGCATCAGTCATCTCTGCGCAGACCCACTGTGCTTTCCTGCCTGGTCACTACAGAAGCGTGTCCTGCGGCATGTGGCAGTGGGTAATATGCAGGGTGCGCGGTTAGCTGTAAGCTGTCCCAGCACTGGGATGTCTCAGAAAATCTCCGTGCTGTGCTGTGAGAGGTGAGAGGGAGGGTCCTCTGCTCAGCTGTCAGTGCACGTGTGTACATATGTGTACATATATGTACATATGTATACATGCATATGTGTGTGCTTGTACGTGTGTGCACACACGTGTTTGGGGGATGTGCTAGGCTGGGCGCTGGCCTCCTCCTGGAGCTTATGAACCTGCCTTTTCTCCAGAATGGCTAAGAAGCTACATTATGTTGTAGAATCGGCCTCTCTCACCCCCTTTTCTTTTGCCCTCAGCTGACTCCTAAGACATCTGGTTTTTGTTTTGTTTTTGATTGTGATAAAATTGATTATCATCTTTAAAAAAAGTTTGAGAGTGAGAGAAAGAAAGGGAGGGACAGAAGAGAGAGGGAGGGAGGGAGGGAATCTTAAGCAGGCTCCGCCCTGTTAGCAGAGAGCCTGGAGGGGCTTGATCCCGCAAGATCATGATGTGAGCTGAAATCAAGAGTTGGACGTTTAAGTGACTGAGCCCCCCGGGAGCCCCTCAGTTACCCGCTTGCCCATTTTCAAGTGCTCAGTACATGGGCAGCCAATCTCGAGAGCTCTTTATCACACAAACGTGGAACTCTGCACACACCAAACACTGACTCCTCATTCCTGCCCCCCACCCGCAGCTTCTAGCAGCCACCGTTTTACCTTCTGTCTCTGTGAACTTGACCACTCCAGGTGCCTTATGGAAATAGGTGAAATCAGACAGCACTTGCCCTTTTGTGACTGGGCTCTCTAACCCCCAGCATAATGTCCCCAGGGTTCATCCACCTTGTAGCAAGTGTCAGAATTTCATTCATTTTTAGGGCTGAATGATACTCCATTGAATGAAGAGACCCATTTGGTCTTCCATTCATCCATCAATGAATATTGATGGGTTTGGGTTCCCTCCACCTTTTGACTGCAGTGACTCCTGCTGCTCTAAACATGCAGGACTTCTTTTCCAGTCTATCTAGGTTCATTGTTGCCAGTAATCCAAGGCTCCCTGACACATCTGTCTGGGATGTCAGTCCATCTGTTTTATCAGTTCTAGGAACCAGAAAAATGAACCCCATGGGCAAGCTTTTCCCACAAACACAGGGCATCCCTGTGGAGCTGGTGTCTGCAAGGCTGGTCCAGTTAGGGAATGGCATTTTCTGTCAGCATTTCACAGAGGACTAAGGATCAGGGAGGTGAAGCAACTTGCCCCAAGGCTACCAGCTAGAGCAGAGCAGGGATTGGGCCCGAGGCCAGCTGTTGTGAAGAGCAGACCCGCACTCCCACTGCCCACCTTCAGATGCTTGTACACAGAGCCAGGGTGTCTGAGGCAGAGCATGTGCATGGGTCTGGCAGCATTTATGAGCAGTGCAGAGGCTGATAAGTTTGTATCGGGGGCCCAGGGCATTAGTAACCAATGTTAGTGCACCTGAGGCCCTGATTAGGGCTTCGGTGGTGGGCCAGCCAGCCTCTCCTCTCTCTAACACTGCAGGGACCACTGTGCCCACTGACAGTGTTTATGCAGCCGAGTCCCCCTGAATCCCCTGGAAAAGTTTGCTGACATCTGAGTTAGTCTTGCACAAGTGCTTTTTCCATTTTCAGCTTCATTACCCCCAGAGTACAGTGTATTAGTTTGCAGACAGGCCACGGATGACCCACTTAGCACTCTTTCTAAATGGATCCTTCCTCTCTCTTTCCACACCACCATTCAGGAAATTAAGACATCTCCCACAGGGAGACACCAGCCTTCTCCCCCGCAGAAGTGCACCCCATGAAGTTGGGATACCCCACACCTTGGTTCCTGTGGGCACCTCGTTTGGGAAAGCTGAGACCGGTGTGTGTGTGCACGCGTGTGCCTGCGTGTGCACATGGCCTGCTCCTCAGCACTTCCTGCTCCCCTTGTCCTCTCCACCTGCCTGCCCCCCAGATTCCAGCCAGGGTCACCTGCCAGGGTGTGGGTGCCTCCTCCCGACACCTCCCTCTGAGGGTGCACAGCCCTTTTCTCCTCCCTCTCCATGATCTGTCCCGAATCTCCATGACTAGGGAGGAGGCTGCCTCCAGGGACTGAATCAAGACTGCACCTTCTCTGGTGTGTCTCCTCCTCTAGTTTGGTTGGGAGCAAACTGGGTCCTGCCTGATGCTTGGTTAGGCCGGGAAGTGAGCCAGGTCATCCTGAAGCATCTTCTTCAGGATCTTCAGAGAACCAGTTACAGTGGGCACACAGAATGCCCTTAAATCATTTGGGGGGAGGGTGGAGAAAAAGAATAGAAGTTACTCCTTCATTCTTGTATGGAGAATTTGGGCAGTCGGGTAGGCAGGGAGCTCCCCCTTTCTGGAAAGTGAATAGCGACGGGTCACCCCACTTCTCTCCCATCTGCCTACCCCCTGGTTGAGCCTGGACTGACCTGAGTGATCAGGTTCCCGGACTGTGACCAGTTCTGGGCAGGAGTCCAGTTGGCTGGGCAGCAGTGGCCTGGGACTGTGACATCGGTCTGCATATATGTCCTCTACCAGAGAGACAGGGGCCCTGCGGTCTGGGAGGGAGCCACACGGTTGGTTTAGCGACAAGATCCACAAAACAAATGACAGATGGGAATCCTGCATGTGGCGCCAGGGCCAGCCTGTGGTTGGTGGCCTTCTAAGCCTGTGTTGGCCTTAAAAAGTTGCCATGCCAGGTACTAAGGGAGAGAAGGGGAGGCAGGCAAGTGGGGGAGAGCTGTCCTCTTGAAGGGGACAGTTAACCCCCCTCCCCCAGCCACCTTGAAATCAGCCTGGCTAGGGATTGGATGACAGGTGGCCCTGACACAGGCAGGGTTCCCTGGGATGAGGACAGGGGGCGTTCACCACAAGGCATGGAGGACAGTCTTGGGTAATGTGGAGACTTGCTATGGAATGAAAAGAGTAGCGAGTCAGGAAGAAGGGCTTGGCTGTCCCATCTGCATTTTCCACCACCTGTGGTTACTCATCTTGCTGGCAGGCTGTCCCTTGACCTCATAGGGTGCTGACCAGAATCACCCTTTCTGATTCTGGGTTGGGGTTCCCTGCCTTTGCAAGTCTGAAGATGCCTAAAAAAGTCACAAAATCCTCAATGAGACGAGAGCCGTTTTGGTAGTGTTTCTGGATTGAGGAAGCAAACCGTGAGGACAGAGGGCCATTGTGACTTCAGTGAGGCCTTTAGATGACATAGGGTGGCCCCTGGGCACTCCGGGAACAAGGTCCCGCCAGCCTAGGCCTTTCCTGCCTGGCTCATTCTCCAGCATGGCTGGTGGGGTGCAGCCCTCCAGGGCGGCTGAGATAATGCTGAGGAAGAAGCCTCCGGGGTCTAGGCAGTGCCGGCCGAGGTGCTAGGGGTCAGGTGCCAGGGCCTGGCAGGCGGGAGAGACCTCTGGTGGTGGGTGGGCTCTCAGAAAGCCTCAGCCCCAGGGTCCCTGCTGTTGGATCTGCTTCTGTCCTTGCACTGGGTCCTTGGAAAGCAGCGCGGTGGGGAGGGACCTGGTGTCCTCTCTGCCCCCTCCTGCCTCCGCATCTCCAGGACTTGGGCACCCCTCAGGGTGCAGCTGGCCCACCTCCTCTCCCTGAGCCACTAGCTCCCACCCTCTGGGGCTTGCCGCCCTCTCTGCATTGTCTGGGTGGCTGTCCACCTTTCTGAGGCCACCATCTTTAGCGAATTCCACAAATGGGTGGATTTCATAAATTTAGGGCCCTCATCGTCGTTGCCCCAAGCTCTTTCCTTTGTTGGTTCATGAATTCATCACCCCCTCCTGAGGTGGAAATAGTGACTTCTTCAGTTCCAAGAGGAGCATTGTGGCTTGTGGAGAATCTCCTAGAAAGTGCTTCATTCAATTGGCAAACACTACCAGCCCTCCACACTCCCCTGACGCGGGAACAGGCTCTGGGACGGCTGAGGGGGCAGAGCCACCATAGGGAATCCGAGGGCCTGCAAGAGTCTCCCACAGGCCATGCTGTCGACTCTTGTTTTTTAGCCTCTTCCAAATCAGAGTCAGCAGACTGCATATAGAAGCAGTTGTCCTGTGGGCTTCTCCCTCTGCGTGAATGATTTCCTGCTCCCGTGTTTGGGGACAGCATGAGCTCCTTGTGGGTATGGCGGGGACTTGCGTGCTGACCTGATGCGTGTCTGCTTAGATCTGCAGCCTCATGCGAGGGGGCATCGCAGAGCGAGGAGGCGTCCGAGTCGGCCACCGCATCATTGAGATCAACGGGCAGAGTGTGGTGGCCACGGCCCATGAGAAGATAGTCCAGGCTCTTTCGAACTCGGTTGGAGAGGTAAGGCCATGCCTGTCATTTGCTGAGTCAGAGCTGGAGTCCAGGGCCACCTGGGCTCTACTGCATTTCCATGACCAACATCTGTGGCCCCGAGGGCATTGTATGAGGTGCTCAGGAAAACCACTGGTCCCTCTCCCTCCCCCCAACCCCAGGAAAACCTGCCTTCTCAGGAGAGCTGTCCTTGCTGGGATCTTGGAGTGTGTCTGTGCTGGTCATGTGCTCCCACCTTGCCCTGTGTGAGCCACCCCCTGGGTACCTGCTGAGCTGCTGGGCTGGGTCTCCCTCTCAGGGAGTAGCTACGACAAGGCTGAGTGGCTGCAATTTGAGTATTAATTCCCGCTGTTTGTGCAGCCAACAGGAGGGCAAAGGTGGCTGACGCTGTTTCTGGAACTGGTCGTGCATGCTAAGTCTGGGAGCCCTTCCCTCTTCAGGACGCCCAACCCTCCTTCCAGGGCACAAGGCTCTGGCTACCCCGGAAGTGGGTTCTCTGCCCTGCCTGCCTCCTGCAGTCTTCCCATCCACAGAGCAGACCAGCCGTGGCCGGTGCGCCCTTCCCTGTTTCTCGGGCTTCAACCTCCCTCCTCTTCTAGTTCTTCCTAGCATCGCTCTGATGGGCATCAGAGGGGAGGGGCACAGTTTTCCTCAAGGAGCTCACAGGTGAACAGGGTAATTTGGGGTGAGAAGTAAGGTGCTTAGAGTATGTGAAATGGAAGGAGGCCTCACCCAGCACGAGTGTGTCTGGTGGGTCAGGAGAGAGGCCTGTTGCAAAGGACATGGGTGCTGGGTGGGAGTTGGCATTTAATTGTGAGGGCTGTTGGGGGGTCCCCAGGGCAGAGCTGGGCAGGCCAGGCTCAGGCTCTGTGGCCATGTGGAGAAGAGTGTGGCTTCTCTCTTGGTAGCCATTGGGGGTGAAGCTTGGCCCCTGGGTGAGTGCTGTGTCCCAGGGGGCTTCCGGCCACAATTCCCAAGGTCTACTCTGTATTTTGTGATACTGCCAGGCTGGCGGAGGAATCCTATTTTCCCATAGATTGGTGGTGGCAGATGGCTGGCTCTCAAGAGGGAGAGGGGCCAGGTAGGCACCATTACATCCTTTCACAAGGGGCTTCCAAGAATGGAAAATCCGATGTTTGAAACGGCCACCCCACTGTGGCAATCAGCCTCCACATCTATGAAGAAGCCAGTGAGGTGAAGGAGAAATGTTTTCAGCTCCTCAGACCTGAGATGAACTGATATTCAAAGAGGCACAAAAGCGGCCAAGGGTGTGCCTGGGAGACTGAAGTATCTGCCTGTTTTCCACCATCCTTGAGCACATTTGGAAAATTAGTCCCTGGATAACAAGACTTGAGGTTTGCAGTGGGTTTCAGATTGAGGAATTACGCAGAATATTCTTCTGGTGGAAAAAGCCATGCTGGGGGTGGTGGGCACACTAAAATCTAAATCGATCAAACATCCTGGGGCAGGGGTGGGCAGGGAGCAGGTGACAGTGTACAAACCGTCTGCACACTTGGCCTCTCTGGGTGGGTCACACATGACACAAGGGCCTGAGACCTGCTTGCTCAAGGAAGGGCGGCTCTGGGGCGGCCACACCATGCCCCGCCCCTCTGCCACAGGTCACCTCTTGCTGGGCACACGGGAGGGTAAAGCCAGCAGCACCCAGGCCAGCTCCACCTCCCAGAGCCCCAGGGCCCGAGCCTGGCACAGTCCTGGGCTGGCCGTGCTGGAGCAGAAACCACCTTCTCTGTGCATCCACGGGTCTGATTCTTCCTCCCAGTGCCCTCACAGGATTTGGGGGGATGTGCCCCAGAAGGCACATCTCCCTGGGGGGCCGTCTTCTGCCTTTGTTTGTGCACCCAGGCCCCCTTGGAGCCAGGGAGGGACACCAGGCCCTGGAAGACTCATTTGCTATCTGACTCCCAAAGGATGGAGGGGCCCGAGGTCCCTGGCCCTCCTCTGTACGTCCTCAGGCCCCAAAGCCCTCTTTCCTTGGCTTCATGGAAAGGGCTTCAGGGCCTGGGAGCCCCTCAGCCTGCCTCCAGCCAAGTGGGCAAACTGTAGTCACAATTAAAAGTCTGATTTTTCACCCCTCTGCTGTCAGCTTGAGCTGCAGAAAAAACTAGCACTTGAGCTTGTGTGAAACCCTCTGAAGACCCAGATAGGGAGGCCCAGTGAGTCTGTAGTGTCAGGAAATGCCTTCTAAACTTCCATGGCCGCGGTAATTTTTCCTGCCCTCTGAAGGCTGGCACTTTGCACAGAAAACCCTCGGGGTTTCTTCGGCCAGCGGGGGGGCTGGTGTGTGTGATCTCAATTGACTGCATCAGGGGGAGGGAGGGAAAGGAGGGGGAGCCTGTTCAGCCTGTCTCTCATTGACAGATCCACATGAAGACCATGCCTGCCGCCATGTTCAGGCTCCTCACGGGCCAGGAGACCCCGCTGTACATCTAGGCCCACCCAGCCCGCACCAACCAGCCCACCTGGGTTCAGAGGAGCCGGAAGGCTGGACCCAGCACCTGACCCCTGACCCCACAGCCCACCCAAGGACACTGGCTCCTCTGAAGGGCGTGCCCTCACGACCCACTTTTTTTTTTTTTTTTGGACAATAAGGGGTATGTCTTCATCAAAGGAGAGTCACAGGAACCAATCTGTGTAGACCAGTCAAGTGTTTTGCTGCATTCTGACCCGTTTTCTTGTTGCGACGGACAAGGGTGTTTATCTGTACCTCTGTGTGGTGTGGAGTTTGTCTTTCCTCCCTGAAGCCGTGGAGAGTGGACGTGGGCACTTGTGGATGCGGCCCTGGAGGAAGCCCTGCGAGGACAGCAAGCTCCGGGGGGCCAGCGACCGTCCCTCCTGCCCCCGCACCTTGTCTGGGACCAGAGGTGCCTCAGGGGAGGGCACCCTGACAGTTCTGAAGAGCCTCGAATGGGCCGATTCTGCCGCTGCGGCCCGGCTCCTGGGGTGTAACTTGTGACGTCCGGGAACATGTGATTGTATTTAACAAGGAGGGAGACGTTCCTGAGTTAAATAAAAGATGATGGCTACAACACGGAAACTCCATATTTATTTAGATAATCTCATGGTTTTGACCTTTACTTTGACAAGCCATTCTTCAGACTTCAGGGTTTTCAGATGACCTGTCGCCATGCCTGCCGCTCCTGTCCTACCCCGAGGCTCCGCTGGCTTCTGTGGGCACCCCTCCTCGAGGCCACCTCTTCCCCCCTGCCCTCAGACCCCCCTCACCCGCCAGGGCACGCTGGCTCTTCCTCCCAGGGACGGGGGGTACGTCATTGGCCCTCTATTTAAAAATCTCTTGTCTACACACACTCATCCACACACGAGCTCGTCCTCCCCCAAAAACCAAAACCCACCCTGGAAATCTCGGCGGTTCCGGGGGCAGTCAGTGGTGAGCGCAGATCACTGGGCGAGCCAGGCGTCACTGCGAGAAGTATTACAGCGTGTGTAAATACAGTGAAACGTAGTCTAGTTCAGTTCCTTCGAGGTCAATGTTAACCGACGTCATTTTGTCTGGAAGTCTCTTTTTTTTGGCCCAGGCCTTGAAGAATACACTGTGACTTAAGAAGCCTTACCATGCAGTAACTAAAGCTTTAGGATTACTGTATTCAAGGAGTGACCTGTGTGTTGCATGCAGCCGACCTTAGGAAGACTCGCTAATATCACTAATAAACTGAAGTCATAATATAAGAGCTGTGTGCATGGCTGGTTTGTCAACTGAGAAATGAATGCCCGGCTTCCCTCAACCTTCAGCGCTTCACGGCGCAGCTCTACAGCAGTGCCGCGTGCTGAGGGCGTCTCCTTTGGGGCTGGGGCCTACGGGACTCCTTTCCGGTGAGGTTGGAGAGGGGGGTGCTCCAGGCACCAGGTGTCAGGCTGGGCTGGCCCTGCAGCGGCTACAGGGTCAGTGATGGAGACAGGTCACCAGGTCCGCCTCGCCCACCCCATCCCAGGGAGGAGACGGGCTGCTAATTCATAAGGGGGAGAAGAAGCCTTGTGCTTCTCCTGGTTTAAATTTCAATGAGCTCCAGGAGAGGTAAGTTGTGAGTGCATGTTTGTATGGACCACCCAGCCCAGTGGCATCTGCTTACCTTTAGGGTCTTTTGTGGCCTGTTCCCTGGCATAGGGAGGCAGGGATGAACATGGGCTTTGGTCAGAAGGCGGCCTGGGGGCGTGTCCCCTTGTTGGTCTGGGGAGCCTGGCCTGGTGGGACCCACCTCTGCTTTGCGCACAAGCGATCTACTCTCCATGCTGTGATCTACTGACGAGGCCCTTCACAGCCCGCCAGATGTGACCCACACACTTGGGTGATGAATAGGGAAGGGGCCTTGGCTCAG
Source organism: Crocuta crocuta (assembly GCF_008692635.1). NCBI lineage: Eukaryota > Metazoa > Chordata > Mammalia > Carnivora > Hyaenidae > Crocuta > Crocuta crocuta. The sequence continues at coordinate 8,355,107 of NW_027529641.1, read as the reverse complement.
GGGAGAGCCAGGGGTGTGTGCTTGCGTTGTCCAGGACAAGGCAGGGAACAGGCTCTGGAGAGGAAATCCGTGGGCAGCATGTGACACGGGGATGGGGATCCCACCAAACAGTACACATAAAAAATCTAGATGGAAAGAGCTCTGAGCCATTGGCCTGCATTCCTCCTGGAACCCTCGGATGTCACACGCACGGAGGGACAGCTCTGGGCCAGCCCTGGCGGGACCTACATGTGTGCACACACCTGCCCTCTGCCCTCTGCCCTTCTCTGGAAGGATACTGGGAGACGTGGTGGGGAGGCCGGGGGTGTCTCTCACTCCCCGCGGGCCGCTCGAGATCCTGGCTTCAGAGGTGCCTCTCTGGCTCTGTCCCAATTAGACCCAGAGACACAGAGGCCAGAAATAGTTTTTATTAAAACACTGATCATTATGAAAACACCTTGAGGTACATTAAATAAATACAACCTTCAAGTTGTACAAACAGGTCTCCTGTGGCTTGAAAACAATTTCCTATAAATTCTGCCTAATAGCAGCATCTGTGAATCAATACAGCTGAGGGCAGGGAGGGAGGAAACACATCCATCTGAAATAAGCTTTCTGTTACATGGTTTGTTAAAAGCATTTAATTTGCATTGTTGTCACCAGCTGAAGGAGACTAAGTCCTTGTGAAGGATGAATCCCGTGCTTATTTGCCACAGAGGTGGGGTCCAGAGCTCACCCACCTCGTCTTTCTTTCGGCCACCAGGCAAATGGCAGTGTCTGGATGGGCTCTGGCCCCATGCCAAGCTGACCTCCTTTGGGTGGTGGGAAAAGGCAGGTGGGGGTCCCACGCCTTAGCTTCCTGGCATAGCCCATCAAGCTCTTCCTGGCTTGCTGATGCTTTAACAAGAGGAGGGGTATGAGAGGGTGCCCCAGCGAGGGGATGAAACCAACTTTCCCCCAGTCATGCACCCACATGGTCTGGGCTTGCTGCTGAGGCTCCTGGCTCCCACATGCTGCTGAGCAGAGCAGGGTCTTGGGTACTAGAACTGGCGAGTCGGGTCCCTGGCTCATTCCTAGTAGCTCTAACTGGCACTCCTCTCTTCCGGGGACCTTTCCTGGAAGCCAGGACCCAGGACCCTGCCATGTGGGCCACCTGGGGACCTGAGCGGATGGGCAGAAGTTTCTAGCTGAGTGTTATAAAATTTGGTACAGTTTTCTCAATCGCAAGATAGAGTTACTATCTCTCCAGGCCTCTGGGCTTCGGGCCAGAGCGCCCACTTGAGCCCCCATGGAGACAGAGGCTGTAGCAGGAGCCCTAGATGGCAGAGAAAACACGGTCCCACCACAGGGAGGAGAAGCAAAGGCCACAGAGCAGCAGGGCAGGCTCCCAGTGGCTGCTCACCATGGCTGCACAATACAGGTAGTGATGTCCCCTCCTCACCCAGCTCCAGCCCAGAGGTGGGAGTGGGGAGGAAAGGCACTGGCCTCACTCAAATTCCAGGCTTAGGGCTTGGCCCAGGGACGCTTCCGTGCGCAGGCCCCCAAGCCTGGGGGCGGGCCCCCTACATGCAGGTGGAAACCCCCGCAGCTTACTCCGCTCTGGCGCCCCACCCCAGAGACCTTGAAAATGCCCCGAATTCAGAGGCCAGGGCATCAACAGCCACAAACGCTTTGCTGGTGGGCTTAGGGGAGACTCCTTGAAAAACCATCAATTGACTGTACCTGTGAAGGGATTTGCTTTGAGGGGGCGGACTCCAAAAGCCCTCAGCTGAGAAAAATTAGAGAAGAGATTTTTCCATTTTATAGTCGGATAAAGTGCTCATAATTCATCTCTGGGGTTCTCCGGTGGAAAAGTTCCAGTTGGCATCAAAAGGCCTTGATGGGTATTGTTTTTAGCTCTCTCACCTCACCCAGAATTGAGGGAGGCAATGACCGAGACCATCACTGAAGCACAGTGTTCAAAGCTGACTGTCCCAGCAGGCTTCCTACACCTCAGTTCCTGGGGGCTCAGGCGTCTGGGCAGCAGACCCTCCCTGCCACCCCTTTCTGGGCTTTCGACCACACAGACGCACCCCCTGCACATTGGCTGCAGTGGGGTGGAGGGCAGAGGGAAAGCACGCGGCCCCTAGACTGCCGGACACCAAGCAGCAATGGGCAGTCGTCGGGTCCTCCCCCTGCGCTCCACATGCCAGGCCCTTGGGCTCTTGGTTCAGATGTGTGCGCTCTGGGCTGCCTTGTTCAATGCAGGCCACAGCTCAGGTGCCAGTGTCCGCTGTTGTGGAGGGCACAGAGACAGGCATTCCTACTTCTGCAGAAAGTTCTTGAAGACCAGTGCTGCTCCAGGGCCATTGTTGGGAAGCGGCTGCTGGTAATGTTGCCAGAACATGAGGGGTGGGGGGTGGGGGTGGGGGCAAGAAAGTCAGACACCCAAGCTGCCCCTGCAGAGAGGCTGGGCCTGCCCGCATCCAGGACCCAGCTCAGTGGGTGTTTTATGGAAAGATGCGACTTACAAGCTGCATCCTCCAATCAGATGTGGCCGCTGCCTGGCTGGGAAGGGACTGTTCTGGGTCATCAGAGACTTGCTTTCTCTGGAGGTGCACAGATCCTGGGACACAGGCCTTTTCCCCCCCAGACCTCCACCTATCCAGGCCATCCTGGGGAGGGTAGACACAGGGAAGACCCCCCCCCAGAGGGGCTCACCAAAAGTGTCTGCAGAGTAGGAGACCATGGACAGACAGCCAGAGAGAAAGCAGGGAGGCCACCCTAAGAAGGGAGGGTACAGAGAGGAGGCCCAGGAGACTAGGTGACAGAGGGGCAGAGGGTGTGCGTCCAGCAGAGCTCCCTGCCACACAGGCCTGCTGCCTGGAGGTGGCCTGGGCTCCAGTGAGGCCCTTGTAATGATTTGTTTCCACAACAGCCCTGCATCCTGCGGGCAGAGAGCTGGGCCTGGGCTGCCGTCCGTGCTGGAATTACCCATTTTCTAGCACATGATAAAGGGTCAACCAGTGAGTGATACAAATCATAGAAGAAAATCGTCTCATTACTCGATGTCCTCCTCTATCCACTAAACACTCAACTAAATCAGAGGTGAGGGAGAATCTTGCTTTTCGATGGCCGTGATTTTGAAGATGCTTTGTGTCTCCAGTTCCAGGAGAATTCCTGGAGCACGCGTCAGGTGCTACATGCCTGACAAAAACCCAGAGTTCACGATGGCCACGAGAGTCATTTCTCTGCATCACGAGAGTAGGTAGGAAGTGTCATCCCCAAGAAAACAATGGACTGGACCCTCCACAAGAGAGGGACGGCAGTTCCCCGTTTGAGCCACATGGAGATACTCCTAGGCTTCAGCCCCTCCCCGCATGCACGGTGGCCTCCAGCCACTGGCCTAGGCCTTTCCGTGTCCGTGTCAGGACCTGTGGCTTGTTCATACCTGGTCCAGAACATTGGCGCTAAAGATGGCCTCGTCCACGTGGTGCTCCTCAGACATGACCGCTGGGCGGAAGGTGCCCACCACATGCTGCACCTCGGGAGGGAGGGCACAGTTCGAGTGTTCCAAAAATTTAGCCACCAAAACCCTGGTGTCTGCATGGGCCTTGCCATCCACTAATGAGCGTGGCCGCTCTTTCAAGACTGTCTGTAAGGCCTCTGGCTTTAACCGGTGGTCTGTTTTCCGGGGATCTGGCTGTCCCGGTGGCGAGAGCCGGTGCCGACAAGCACAGGCGGCTATGGCAGAGTGAGATAGGGAAACTAAAAATCAAGGGAAAAGATAAAATCTGAAAACAACCAAAACAAAACAGAAGGCAGCTGTTAAATGAATTCTCTACAAAGCAAACGCAAGGCTGCTTGGGATACGCTTTCTGCTGGGATTTCCATGGTCCTGGGCTGGCGCCCTGGGAGTGTCCTGTGTCCCTTCATCCCTGGTGTGGCCTGGCCGCTCTCAGCCCTGAGTTGAGCTGTCATTAACCTAGAGGGGCCACCGCTGCCCCTGGAGCTGAAGGACTGGAGATGAGGCAAAATGGGGCGCAGGCAGGGAGAGAAGGGCAGGTGCAGGGGAGGAATCCCCCTTCATCTGTCTCTCTGCTAGAATTCCTGAGCTCAGCCTTCCCTGCCTCAATGAGCTTTGCCCCTATGGGTCCAATGGCATTAGAGACAGGTCGTCCTCAAGATCAGAGCTGGGAGTGCCAGAGGGGCAATGAGAGCACCCCCACCGGGTCAAGGGTAGGTAGGAGCCACCTCAGATGCTCTGAGCATCAGGGTCCTGCTCCCAGTACCCACTGAGCCAAGGCCAGGAGACCTGGAACGAGCTCCCGACAGGGCCCAGGGCTGCTCTGGATGACCTGAGGAGCAAGCACTGGTTTGATGGCATCTCCTGTGACCAGCTCACTGAGGACCAGATTAAGGCCTGACTTGCCCACAGTGTGTGTCAAGTCACACAGAGGAAACACATTCTGGGTGGTCTGGCCTATTTTTGATAGCAGTGGAGCAAGCCTGATAATTAAGTATGAGAAACTGTAAAGAAAACCTCATACATGAGGGCAATCTCCCTTGAAAACAGCATCTCATAAATACAGTGAAACAAGCAGCCACGTGCATGTTAGGTGAGTTATAGGCTCTAACACATCCTCTCAAGAAAGAAGGGAAGGGAAGGCCGTCCCTTCCCGTGCTCCCGGGTGGCACTGTGAGGGCTGGACCCAGACAAAGACCACCAGTCAACCCCAGCCCCCCATCTTGCAGCACGTGTTGAAGCGTTTTAGAAAAGGGAGTGTCTCACCGGTTCCCAGAGCAGCCCTGGCCAGTCCTGCTTCAAGGTCCTGGCTGCAGGAGGGCGGATGCGAAGAGGCGTTGCCTTAATCAGAGAGAGAACTCAGGTCACACATGAAAGGGAAGAAGGCATTAATGGTAACACCACACCCTTCTATGGCTAAGAGATATTAGATGCTGGACAAGCAGAGAAAAACTCGTGAAGTTACACAAACCTGTGCACGGATCACACAAAAGCAGCCCCACAGCTGGCAGGTGGTGTCACCCGGCCGGGCACAGCGCAGAGGACCAGTGCCACAAGCAAACCCAGTGTGTTTCATCAGAATACCTCCCCCACGTCTGAAGGTCCCCAGAGACCCTGGGGAGGCACATGCTTGTGACACGTGGAACAGTAACTATCCTGTGGAGCTGCGAAGCGGCCGACAGGGTGGTGTGGGGACTCAGAGAAGGCACTGTGACTTGTCTTCTCTTCATCCTCACCCCTAAAATGTCATGGTTTGTAGAGTCCGAATTTCACTGAGGGGAGGATAGGCCAAAGGAAGCCATCAGGGGGCCACAGAGTAGATGCAAACGTAATAACCCCCTAGAAGGAGGGAGAGAAGGCTGAGCTTAGAAAACCCAGCACAGGGGAGGGCCGGCAGGTGGGGGTGCTGGGAGGCGGGGCTTCAGGAGAAGAGTCTGATGGAGGCTTGTCTAGTGAGCTGGGAACTGAATATGGGAGGGGAGGTAGCCAGATGGAGGACTGGTAGGCAATGATCTCTGTGGGTTCCTGGCTCCTTCCAGGGATACACTTCTCCTGGCGCATGGGTCTGGTGTATTTGGAGGTCAGCTGGACAAGACCACTGAGTCCAGGCAGCCAGGGGGCCTCTTTGGGGTTCTTACAGTCCCACTGGATGAAGTGCATGGTCCAATGGCCCTGCAGCCATGATTCCCACCATTCTCTACCGGCAAAGTCACGGCCGTCCTCCCCGCTCAAAGCCTAGCGTCATGGGAGGAAGTGCAGGTTCTCCAACCTCAGGATGTACAAGCCCTCTGGGGCGCTGGTGTGAAGTGCAAATCTAGGAACTCTGATGCCAGGTCCTACAGCCCAGGGGGGGCGCTGCCCAACTCGAGTCACATGGGTGATTCTGACTTGAGCTTCAAGCCACACACATGGAGTGCTGCCAAGGGTTACCCAGGAAATGCTCCTGGAAACACACCCCTGTCTGCCTGGAGCGGCTCCAGGTGGAGGACACCCCACCCACCTAGCGCCATCACTGAGATACAGCCATGCTTTATGTTGCCCTGGGTTCCACCAGACCATGCAGCAGGCACTGGCACTTCCCAGAAGGCTGGAGCCCAGGCTAGTCCTGGCTGATGGATGGATAAAGCCAGTGGTCATCTGCCTGACCTGGGTGCCCACCTGGGCCCCAGAGCTGGGGGGCAACCAGCAGGCTAATATCAGGGGCTGGCCGACCCTGAGTGGGCTCTCATCACCCCAAACCTTCCATCCCTCCTCCCCTTACTCACAAGCCAGAGAGTAGAAAGCCTGATGGGTGCACAACAGAGGCCCCTGACTGTCCACCCCTCCCTAGGGCCCTTGGGCATTAAGACCACATTTCCAAAGTGGCCCCTGAGCCAAGGTCACAGGGCCTGGTCTTGACTCTCTCAGCTCAGGCCTGCAGTGTCCAGGGCAGAGCAGAGCACATGCTGAGGGCACCAGGGGGCTGGCCCAGTCGTACCTGCCATGCTGGATGCGCATGAAGTGGGGTCGCTGGTGGAGCGGGTCACACGCCCAGGGCCTGGCAGTGCCAGCGTGCTCTGGTCAGGGCCCTCAGGGGACTCCAGGTCAGGTGGCAGGGGCTGTGAGGCACCCACGGGGCCCTCAGGGCTTAGGCCTCGTGCAGTGGCACCCTCGGATGCCAGGAGGCTCGAGCTATCTGCGGGCTCTGCAAGGCAAGGGACCCAGTGTTAGTTCTGGCAACAGGCCACCACAGAGTCACCCAAGACAGGCACAATGCTCACTCACACTCCTGATGGAGCTGAGAGTGAAAATCTCAGCCTTGTGGAGCCACCCCCCTGCAGGGGGCCTGAGTGAGCAGTCCACCCTTCAACACCAAATCTAGACAACCCTGTAATCTTGGGGGCGTGTGAACACTGAGCAGGTTTACAAATGCTTTATGGTATAGAAAGGTTTTGGGGGACACCAGATGATCTCCCAAGAATCATTCCAGAAGGGGTATGGGATAGGGGCACGTACACCCTTCATACTCTGCAAGACTGAAAGTTGGAAATCAGCCCCATCTCCCATCTAGGGCATCCCTCGGGGGGTTTGAAGTATAGGAAGGCGGAGGTCACAGAGTGTTCTATGAACAGGTCCCATGAGGAGAAGTACAAGGCTCAGAGGGTCATCAGGGCATCCTAGCCAGGTCTGTGTGGGCCTGAGAACCTGCCTGCCCCACACAGAGGGCACAGCCTGGGGGCTGGTGTGCAAGTCATGCGCTGGTCAGGCAGGTGGAGGAACCAGCCCCGCGATGCCCACCTGATCCTCAAGGTGGGGGCCAGGCCAGCAGCATCAGCATTGCCTGGGAATTCTTTCAGACCCAATGAATGAGAAACTAGTGAGTGGGCCCAGCCATGGGAGTTTGAACAAGACTTCATGGGATTCTAATGGCCCCTAAGTGTGCAACCCACTGCTCTATCCCTGTGATGCTGGTCAGGTCGGGCTCCGGCCTCTCACTACCCCAAGGTTGGTACCTGGTGGGGGGGACTGGATCAAAATCTGTCTTAACAAAATCTCGGGGGACCTGTGTGCACATATTTTAAGGCTTGGGAAGCACTGCTCCCTCTGCTCTTTGATCCCATCACGAACGTCAGAGCTGCCTGCCATGAGGCAAATCACTCCGCAGGAGTAGATTTTTGAGGTGAGTGGCCCACCTGGGGGATGCTTTGTAAGACTCACAGGAGCCTAAACAATTCCAAGGTGGGAAGCTTTGGAGTCTTTCCCTTCCATTCCTTCCTGTGGGTCCTGTGGGAGGCTTCTCTGTTTCTAGTGCGCTCTGTGTCTGGGAGCTTCCCCAATGCCAAGGGATTTACAGGTGACCTCCCACGTAATCCTCACAGCCCACCCGGTTAACCACTCAGGAGACATGGTTAAGAGACCTCAGGGGAAGAGAGTCGTGAGGCCACTGAGTGGTGGAGCTGGTTGGAAGCAGCCCACTTCTAGAGTTCTTGCTTTCCCAGCTTCCACTGTCTACCCCTGCCCTCTCAATAGACGCTTTGAGACAATCAGTTCATCTGGAAAACAGAAAGATGAACTGAACCTCACAAATCACATGCAAAAAAAAAAAAATTCTTCAGCAGCACCTGGGTGGCTCAGTCAGTTAAGCATCCCACTCTTGATTTCTGTTTAGGTCATGATCTCATGGTTTGTGGGTTCAAGCCCTGCACTGGGCTCTGTGCTGATGGTGTGGAGCCTGCTTGGGATTCTCTCTTGCTCTCCTTCTCTGCCCCTCCCTTGCTAATCCTCTCTCTTTCAAAATAAATAAATAAACTTTAAATAAAAATTCTTCAGAATGATTAATCCTTTTCTTTTTTTAAATAGTAGAAGAATAGTGGTAGAAAATATGAGAATAAGCCTACACTTGGGGTGGAGAAAGACTTTGTCAACATGATGGAAACCAGAAAGGAAAAGCTTGGTAAGTCTGACAACAAGAAAAATTGTAAAACTGTATATGGCAACAGGCATCATTAACAGAGAAAGCATCCCTACAATTAATAGGAAAAGTGAGAGAATGTCTCTGTTTAACAAATAGTCTTCTTATAAATCTACAAAACACACACACACACACACACAAAACACTGCAAAAAAGTGGACCCAAAACTGACCAACACGTAGGTACTAAACATGTAAAGAGCTGCTCACACTCAATCTTGTGTGTGTACCACAGTCACCTGCAAGGGTGACATAGATCACCAGGAATGACGATGCCTTGGGGTATCACCCAAACACTGCTGGTGGGTGTGCAAACCAGCAAGAAAACCTTCCCAGAATGCAATGTGGCCAACACATCAAAACCTAAAATACACATTTCCTTGGCCTCAACAATTTCACTTTTAGGAGTTTATCTAAGGAATTGGTTGGGCAAATACTCAAAGCTGAATGTATAAATGTATAAAAGAAATACTCCCCTGTATCATTAGAACACTTCAAACCAGAAAGTATAATTATTAACTGTATCAACATTACACAGCAGTATATTAAAACTATTTTGAAGAACATTTATTCCTGCTGATTCCCCTTGACCTCAGAGTTCTCACTTTTTTACAGCTTTATGGAGGTATAATTGACATACAAAAAAAATCTGTATGTATTTAATATATATTATTTTATGAAATTGGACATAAGAATATACCCTTGGTCCCAATTTTCTTTTTTTAAATTATGTTTATTTGGGGTGGGGTGGGGAGAGAGACAGAGAAAGGGGCATAGGGAGAGAGAGACAGAGAGGCAGAGAGAATCCCAAGCAGACTCCTTACTCAGAGTGGAGCTTGACATGGGGCTCGATCCCAAGACTGTGAGATCATGACCTGAGTCAATATCAAGAGTTAGACACTCAATCAATCGACTGATTGGGCCACCCAGGTGCCCCAGTCCCAATTTTCTTAAAGTCAGTGACAATCCATCCAATGGCTGGGTTCCTTAGGGAAACAGTCAGAGAGAGAAATGTGACTTAGCTCTGAATATCTATAATTAATGGAAACATAAGATTAGGGTAACATTACAGGGAAAGCTCATAGGCCAAGACGGGTAGCTCATTCTTGTACGCCTTCACTGGCTTGTGCTGTGAGCCTGTTTATACAGTAGTAATAATCCCAGTGGACTTGCAGTTTTTCACCTAAATAGATCACAAGCATTTCTCCTAATTAATGTGTGATGACATATTTAGCATATGTAATATATTTTCCTTGACTCTTATCAATGGACTTCGCTGTCCCTGTAAGTTTTTATTCTTATGAAGAACACAAGTTATCTTCATGCCTATGATTTTTTTTTTCTTTTCTTTTCTATTTATTTGTTTGTTTGTTTATGTGTTTGCTTTTTGCATTCCCTAGGGGAGTTCTAGAAGTGTGATCACCACATCTAATGGCATAAACATTTTATGGCTCTTTATCAAGATGCTCTGTCAAAAGGGTGGGCTGAGTTCCAAGCTGCCAGTCAGAACTGGGTGTAGCATCTTCCCTGTGGTCTTGCCAGCATCCATGTCCTCAGTATTATTTTATTTTAATAGATGAAAAACAATACGAGAATCTATCCCCCTTCCGCTGCCCTCAAAAAATTCTAGAGCTAAATACGTGAGTTTGACAAGGTTGTAGGATGCAAGGGAAATCACACAAGAATGAATCACATCAGTACTGTGGTTGGTCACACGTACTAACAATGAGCAGGCAGAAACCAAAAGTAAAAACACAATACCATTTACAGATGCTCCACAGAAAATGAAACTCCTAAGTATACACTTAACAAAACATGTTCAGGATCTGTATTCTGAAAATGCTAAAACACTGATGAAAGAAATCAAAGAAAATCCAGATCAACAGAGAGACAGACGTACCATGTTCCTACATGAGAAGGTTCAGCTTTGCAAAGACAGCAATTCTACCCAAATTGCTCTACAGGTTGAATGCAATTCCAGGGCGCCTGGGTGGCTCAGTCCGTTGAGTGTCTGACTTCAGGTCAGGACATAACCTAACGCTTGGTGAGTTTAAGCCACTCGTTGGGCTCTGTGGTGACAGCTGGGAGTCTGGAGCCTGCTTTGGATTCTGTGTCTCCCCCTCTTTCTATCCCTCCCCTGCTCACACTCTGTCTCTCTCAAAAATAAATAAACACTAAAAAAAACTGAATGCAATTTCTATTAAATTCCCAGTTAAAGGTTTTGTAGGCACAGACAAGTGGATTCTAAGAGTGACATGGAAATAGGCCCTAGAGGACCAAGAACAATCTTGACAAAGAGGAGCAAAGCAGAGGTTGGGCTTGCCCCATATTAAGGCTCGCCACAGAGCAATGGCTTGCCCCATATTAAGGCTCGCCACAGAGCAATGGCCACCAGGACAGGGTGCTGTTGGCAGAGGGATGGACACACAGATTAATGGAGCAGGATAAGAGGGTCCAGAAATAGACCTGTGCCATTATGCCCAGCTGAGTTTTGACAAATGTGCAAAAGCAATAAATGATCTGGGACAGCTGGATATGCATAGGCCCGAAAATGACATTGACCTCAACCTCAGCCCATACAGAAATTACCCAGTGGGAGGCATCTTTTCTAACGTGAATCCTGCTTGGCGTGCCGTCCTATGAGCTCTGTCAGTACTTTCTATATATTCCTGCCCACTTCTAGGCCTGACCCCTCTGCCAGGAGTCAGTGTTCGGAGCAGCCCCAAGCTTCTCAGTCAAGCCTAGTTAACTATCTAGAGCCTGGGGAGTGAGGAAGGCCCACCCTGGATGAATTCCTGACTTCTCTGTCCATCTCTACCTGCCCTGGGCTCTGGGAACCACCAGGCTGCTTGGCCTTTCCAACCATGCTTTCCTGCAGAAGTTGTGTTTTCAGGAGTGATGGGGCTGGAATGGGGAAGGGGGAGCCCCCTCAGCGCAGGTCTAGAATGCACTGGCCTGTGTACAGGCCAAACTGTGCCCTGAAGGAGTCTCTTGGAAGGTCACAGGACACCACCTCTTAGACACAGCTTTTAATGGCTGCTTGGAGCCATCAAGGGAAAGACAAGGTCACTTCCAAATCCCATAACTGCAGAGACCAGGCCTAGTACAACCCAGAAAGATGTCCTCACAGAAGGCTAGCCCCTTCTTGTTTCTTGGATGTTAACTAAGAGTTGGGATCAAGGGCAGACAGCCCGGGACTATAATGGGGGTCCTTTCTGGGACCCTTAGTTCTTTCACAAGTTAGCTGACTTCTGTCTCTGAACAAACCTCCCCCCATGAGCCCACCTAGGGGATCTGAAGAAGATGGAAACACCCAGCCCCCACCCATGTGCTCCCTCTTCTACTCAGGCTTGACTGGTTTCCTGACACCTCAACTACCTCCGTGCCTCTGGCTTTGCCTTGTGGCTCCCTCCCCCACCACACGTGAGATTGGACTTTCCACATTTTTCCTTCAATGACCTCTAGGACACAACTGCTAGTGTCCCTTCTCCAACCCGTCACTCAAAGCCAGGGGCCACACAGGGGCCCAGGGCTGGCCCCCTCCTGAGCCCAGTGGATATGAGCCTGGTAGTTTTTGGTCCAGGAAGGGTCCATCCCAGATGGAGTCAAGAACTTCTTCAAACTCCTATCCCTTAAGTGGAGTAGAAAGGTGCTGGAGTAGATGGGAGTAAATCCCACCAGAGAAAGCATGAGGTCCCCCAGGTATACTGACTTACTACTGCTGCTGGTAAGAAAGGAACGGTGGATAAGTTATATGGTACTAAACATCAGAGGCTGTAGCAAATTCCAACCCTTTAAAGAGTAAGAAATGGAGGGAGGGCAGTCTTAGGAAGGAGGAGAGAAGGAAGTAGGAGGCGGGAAGGAAATATGCTTTGAGAAATAGAAACTTCTTATTTCAAATGCTCAAAAGGATAAGATTACCTTGTGTGCTGAAGCCAGCAGTGGCATCTGGGTCCCCAGGGCTGGACTCGGTCGCCGGCTGATCTACACTCGTAAGCTACAGCAAGAAACAAGTCATCAGGTGGGTCATCTGTCATCTGGAGGGCACAGCACAACAGACTCCAGAAATTAAGACTCCAGAAATCAAGGCTATCTTCAGAATTAATCTTCTAGAAAGAAGTACTAAGTGACATGTAGTTACATTTCTACCATTCTCTCCTAATTTATGGGGTCAGGCTGTGAGGATGCCAAGGCCAGAGGGTCACTGCCAAAACCAAAGCCTGGTTTCTTTTTCTGAAATCAGAGTGCTGATCAGTCCCCAAGAGCCCACCAGGGCCAGGGGCCAGCCACCTTCAGCCCACTCACCTTCCACTTCCAGGGAGCACTCTTTGGGTCCGACAGAAGTCACTGCAGGAGGCAGGAGAGCCCCTGACCTCACTTCTATCTCTTTCCTCCCAACCACTCTCCTCCTTGCTTCCACACCCAGGAAGAATAAAGCCACGGGGGGACAGTCAAGAGACCTGTAATGCTTTGGGTCAGCACAGCTTGGACACAGGGTGGGCATTTAATAAACAGTCTTGGCCTTGGTAACCTCCCAGATGCCCCCATAGTGTGCATTTGCTCCACTTCCTTCTGCCTTCTGCAGATGGAATCAAAAGGTTGTTCCCAAGGCTTCCCTCCCTGCCTGAGCTTGAGCTCAGGGTCCAGGTCCACTCAGGCCATGTGCTGGGTGAACGCGGGCCCCGTGGCCCTGGGCACTGTCCCGTCCTGGTGCACTGAGTGGCTGTGAAGCCAGCATCATGTTTGGAAGTCATCATGCTCTTGCAGATTTCTTCTCGAATGGATCATTCTGCCCAGACAGCACATCGGGAAGATGAGCAGCGGAAGACCAGGCTTCCTTGGCTGGGTGGGGATGGGGCACATCTGCTCTCTTGCCCTGTCTTCACCTGCCCATCTTCTGCTCGCACACTCGGTTCCCACTATGACCACATCTGTTTCACTGCTGTTTTAGGGCACAATGGTCCCACACAGGCCACGTGTCTGAGTGTCACGAACGCTGCATACATGTGCCTCTGTGCTGTCTCAAAAAACGATTTCTGAATCCTTGTGTTATTTCAGAATTGCTTCGGGGACTTGCTTGCAAATAATGAGCTCGGGGGGAGGCCCGGGAAGTTCAGGTGGGCACCCGTGGATTGGTCCCATTCCAGTTCAGGTAATAACGTCTCTGCCTCCCTTGTTGGTCTCCTGCTACTTCAATCAGACAGCTGATCATCTTCGTCTCTTTCAACCAGGCTGCAGGCCTCTCACCAACACAAAGCAGGTGACCCGTGCCCCTGGTGGGAGGGGGAACCTGGGACACGGTTTGGGGGGCAAGGACCCCACTTGTGCCAAAGACCCAGAGCTGCCCAAATGTTCCCTTTGTTCCCATATATCTATAACGCCGCACGCTCTATTTTCCTTCCTTAGCTCGAGATCCTGTTCGACCAGGGAGGGAATTGGGGGAGGGAGACTCACATGGCCACCAACACTCACCTTCATTTTCACTGAAATTGCTCTGTGCCTACGACCGATGTCAGAAATCCCTGTGAGAGTATTCTGCGAGATCATACAAAAAGGAACAACACCCTCAAGGTGTGTTTCCTTCCATACTCTTCCTGATCCTTATTTTTTTTTTTTAATTTTGCAGGGATGGGTGGCAACTTGGAAAGGCCTGATGCCTGAAGAAAAGCTTCTGGTAATAAAGAAATATAAATAAAACAAGAGGAATAAAATGCGCCATAGGACAAGGTCAGGAGGAAATTGGATTCCTTTCATATTTTGTAGAAGTATCACCGGCTTCCCCCTGGCTCCCGGTCAAATCTGGTTTTGAGAGGAGACAGCTCCTGGCAGTGTATGTATCACTTCTTGTAAGTGGGGTGTCTAAGGTTTAATTTTAATTTGGCCTCCCCTGATGGCCAAGGCTACCTTGCCACACGAAAGCTGTGCAGAAAATAGCTGTGAGGTTTACATGGCGTTTTCAATTAGATATAAACACAGCGGAAAAGGGTGGAGAAGAAATATATTTGTGGTATAGAATTTAAGTCGAAATTCCAGTTTAGCAATAAAGGCTTATAACACAGCTCTTACAGGAGAGGGTCACTGAAAGGGGAGGCTGTGTGTACGGCTTCGCATGGGACCCTCGGAGACTGCATTTATTTATTCCCAGACACACTATATTGACCAGTTGTGATTAAAAAGTCAGTTGGCATTTACACACATAAACCGAATCTCATCTCCCTTTCTTTTGGGAAGCTCTATGGCTAAGACACCCAGCGTGAAAATCCTGCCCTACTTCTGGGGGCAAATTTCCCACTCCTGGGTGGGTCAACCAGCTAGTATCAGGATGACAAAAAGCTGTTCTTTGGAGGTGACTGTCTGTAATCACAGAAAGTGTGAACGAAGATTTTAGCCTAGTGTCCCAAAGCAATCTTTGAAGCTACTTTGCTTACAGATTTTTAAATGCAAAGGTGATTTCATTTGAAACTATAAATACTGACTTTTAGGACTTGTGGTTGGCTATGCTTCTCCTGAGTCCATTGCCTTATGATTTCTGGTCTTGTGTCTCAAGCTTCACTCCTGCCTGCCAGACTGCCACCAAATTCAGATTCCCAAGGTGCCGCTGGACCATGTCAACTCTAAATGTCAAACTCATCCAAGGCACTGCTATAGTTTGACATCCGGAATCATGAAATCTTTACCCAAATGATGTCAGTGAACCTCCTTCATTACCTTAAGCTCCCCAACCAGGTCCCACACTGTATGGTTATGTATCCTATGGAATACAGCACAGTTTTCCACGGTCCTTGGAAATGTAAGCTTGTCATCCACAGGAATACCACACTGGCAAATTCTCAGTAACTTTCTAGCTATAGAAAGAAATGCACTCCTTCCAACCTCACCCTCGAGTTACAGTCTTAAACCATGGGAAAGAGAAGGACATTGCAAACGAAGTCAGAATAGAACGTGCCTGTGGCTGATCCAGGAGAGTGAATGGGTCAGAATGAATGTGCTCAGTCAAGGGAGCTTTCTCTTCCCACATTAAAAAGCTCTCCCAAAGGAGCGGCCTCCTGCCCCCTGTCCAGAGCCCACACAATGTATGCTTTGCTCCTCTGTCAGTCTGTCTTCTTCTCTTTATCCAAACGAGTACTGATGGACAATTTACATGCCGTGTTTGTCCATAAGGGAAAGTAATTAACCTCCGCCTTGCCCTGTGACAAAGGAGCGTGCTGTAAAGGGGGGCATCTCCTTGGTGTCCTCAGGTAGAGGGACTGCCCCAGGGGAGGGAGGCAGCTGGCTGGTGCAGCCCTCCTTCTGTGGACGGGAATGAGTTTCATTGACTTCTAGACTCCCAGAGGTGTCTGTGGAATTGAAAAGTGCTGCCAGACCACGGGGTCAAAGAGAATGGGCCCAGCAAGGCGCAGGCTTCCCCTCGAGGGGAGGATTGCAGTGGCCCCGTAATCACCAGATGCTGCCCCCCTCCCCGAAGAGCCAGCCCAGAGAAAGGCCACACAGACGCGCACTTCTTGCACACATGATGTTTGTGTAGGCACTTGTAAGCTCGCGGTTTCTGAGCCAATGCAATAGGAGACAGGCCTTCCTTTGTCCTTAAGGATTTTTTTTCACCAAAATTATGTGAAAGAAATATCCATTGAGAGAATTCTCAATAGTTTTGGAGAACGCTGTCATATTAGACCCAGTATTAGCCTCCCCCATACAGACAGTTCCCAATTAGGATGGTTCGACTTAGGATGTTTTGGCTTTACAATGGTACAGAAGCGATACGTGTTCAGTTAGAAAGAAATTGTACTTTGAATTTTGACTTTTGATTTTTTTCCCCCAGGCTAGCAATATGTAGTATGGTCATCTCTCATGATGTTGGGCAGAGGCGGGGGCCACAGTTCCCAGGCAGCCACTCGATCACCAGGTTAGACAATTGACACCCTCACAAAACCATTCTGTTCTTTGTTTTCAGTACCGTGTTTCATAAATTACACCATAGTCAACAATATATTATAATATAGGCTTTATGGGGCACTTGGGTGGCTCAGTTGATAAAGCATCCAACTCTTGGTTTTGGCTCAGGTCATGATCTCACAATTCATGGGTTCAAGCCCCACGTCGGGCTCTGTGCTGACAGTGTGGATTCTCTGTTTGGGATTTTCTCTCTCTCCTGCCCCTCTCTCTGCCCCTCCCATGTGCTCCATGCTAGCAGGTCAGAACCTGCTTGGGATTCTCTCTCTCCCTTTCTCTCTGCCCCTTCCTGCTCGCTCTCTCTCTCTCAAAATAAACATTTACAAAAATAT
This sequence comes from Crocuta crocuta, assembly GCF_008692635.1. NCBI lineage: Eukaryota > Metazoa > Chordata > Mammalia > Carnivora > Hyaenidae > Crocuta > Crocuta crocuta. The sequence continues at coordinate 8,338,391 of NW_027529641.1, read as the reverse complement.
AGGCTTTGTGTTAGATGGTTTTGCCCAATTGCAGGCTAATGGAAGTGTTCTGAGCACACTTAAGGTGGGCTGGGCTAAACTATCATGTTCATAGGTTAAGGTATTAAGGATGTTTTCCAAGTACATGGGTTTCTTGGATTGCAAGACTTACCCCTCTGTAAGTCAAGGAAGATCTGTATTCTATGCTTCAGAAAAAAAAGTAAAACAGTGACAAAACACTCCTCAATATCCTTCTGGTGTGCAAGTATGGCTTGCATCAAATGTCACACCCAAATGCAGAGGCCACATTCCACCATCCAGGGTCACTGACAGACCTGGAGGTGGGCATTCCCCATTCTCATTACGAGGAGTATTGTTGGTAGGTGGGTGTTCCTGGTCATCAGGATTGAGAAGCAAAGGGCTCTGAGAAGTCCTCTGCTCTCGACAGCGTAGTGTACACAGAATCACTCACCATCCATGGCATTATCTCTTCTAGAAATGGACTAACCGCTCACAGATGGGAGGACAAAGATACAGGCTGAAGTTTGCCCCCAGCATGGAGCTGAAATTCGGTGATGGCAACTAGCAGCAGATTGGGGGCGGGTAGAGTTCCTCCTCCCCAAGGCAGCCGTGGAGAATCACACACCCCTGTGCGCTTGCTGGGGTTTCTATGTCCATCTACTGCTCTGCCTGGTGCCCCTGCTGGTTATAGGGCAGAGCAGGCCATCTGATGCTGCGTCAGCCTCCTCCTTCTGCCTTCTAGGGACTTCCCTCCCCGACCCCAGCTCAAGTGCTCCCACCGTCTGGGCCCTTCCATGTCTCCTTGGTAACATCCTCATGCCCTATGCCCACATCCCCTAACTACCTCCTCCTATCTTCTCTCCTCTTTGCTAAGCATCTCACAAGAGTGATCTACTGCTTAGCGTGTCCCTAGGGGAACACAGCAGCAGGAGCTAGAACTTAGGTAGGAATACAGATTCGTTTTTTTTTTTCCTAAGTTTATTTATTTTGAGAGAAGGAGAGAGTGAGAACAGAGAAGGAGCAGAGAGAGAAGGAGACAGAGAATCCCAACCAGGCTCTATGCCATCAGCACATAGCCCGATGTAGGGCTCGAACTCACAGCCCTGACATCATGACCTGAGCCTAAATGAAGAGTTGGACGCTTAACTGACTGAGTCACAGAGGCACTCCTGGAATGCACATTCTTAGCAGGACCCCCTTCCCCAGCTACTGACTCAAAACTCTGAGGTGGACTCAGCCATCTCTATTTGATTGACAAGCCTGGGATGCCCACTGGAGTCCAAAGAGCACAGGACCACACCCCTGCCACACCTGCCCATCCCTGCCTCTAGCCAATGCTGGCACTGCCCCATTGCCTCACTACAGCTGCTCCTGCACCAGCAACCTCTGGACGGCGAGCCAGCAGGGAACTAGGGTCAGCCCTACACAGCCTCTGGGCAGCACTTGGCCCATCTCTCCCTTCCTGAACCACTGTGTCTGTGAGTCCAGGCCCTCCAGGAGCCCCTGTGTGCTCTGTCTGCTCTGTGGCCTGTCCTGAGGGAGCCTCTTTCTCTAGCACCGCAAAGTACCGTCATTCCGTGGAGCTCTCCCACCTCCCCCTGGCTTCCCTGACTTCGGTGACCACGTCTGTGGCTAACTCTAATCTCTCCAAGGCCCCAAGCTATAGACCATCCTGTGGACACCTGCTTAGATGTCCTGGTGGCCCCCGAATCCAACCAGCCTCCCTGAGGTCACCCACCACCCATGTTGCACTCGTTTCGGACTCATCCCGAGTGGCTTTCTGTTTTGAGAATGTGCACGCTGCACAGTCCCTCCTTGTGAGCCTGGCCACCTGCTGTCCCACTCAGCCTGAGCCCTCAGCTCACAGAGGCTCCCCGGGCCCCCCAAATATGGATCGGACGCCCCTGCCCAGTACCCTCCAGCAGTGCACGGGGCTCCCCTCAGAGTACTTATGACTCACTTCACAGGACACAGTTGTCACTGATAACATTGATTTGAATTCTTTTTATCAAGAGGAAAAGAAATCATTTCAGAAAGGTAGAATTCTCCACTCAGCTTTTTAAAACATTCAAGAGGGTTTCAATCATTGTAAGTTTAGAAATGAGATTTCAGCCATGCTTTGCCTCTTCGCCAAAGAACCCCTCTGACCTCAGGCACTTCCCACACATTTGTTTCTGTGGACAGAAAAAAGGCCACGAGTCCTTGGCCGAGTCCCCGTCTGCTGTCTGCAGCCTGATGAGCTGGGCCAGGACATTTCAGGGCAAGAGTAGACAGAGGTGGGAGGCTCAGAGGCTCAGGTGGTCAGCACTGTCACCTCTGCAAGCGTGAGCTGGGGGCCTGAGCAGTCCTGCCCAAGTGACCCTCAAGGAGAATCCTTCTTGCAACAACTGTGTGGCCAAGGTCCCGCTGGGCACAGAGGTAGGCATGTGTTCCCTTCCCCTGTCCCACAACGAGCCAGCCTGCAGAATGTGGTCTCTCTGCAGGTATGATTCTCTCCAGAGTCTTGTGGAGGCTGAGTCTGAACATTTGTTGGTGCAAACCTCTTCTCCACCGCAAGGGTCCCTGAGGGCCAGAAGCTCCCCAGGGGGTGGCCCCGAAGAGGCCAGCCACGGCCTCCTGGCCTTCTCACCACCGGGGCTCCAGATCTCACAGGGGCAGTGAGGACCTCAGAAGGGCTGGGCCAGGTCTGAGCCTGGCACCACTTCCCGGCAGGTGGCTTGGGATGCCGGGTGAGAAACCCAAGGTGCGTGTACCTGGATGGACTCAGGACTGTGTCTCGGTGCCCTCTGGTCGCTCCCGGTCATGGTTCTGCCCATTCTCATCTACCCCGGGCTCGGGCCCCAGGACAGGCTGCGGCCCCCATTCTTGGCAGGATTTCCCAGCCCCCCGCACATGCTCCTTCTCTGCTGGACTGCTGTGCTCCCCATGTGCACCCCAACCTTGCGGCCTCCCCGCAGCCCGTCCTGCACGCGGGCGCTGCGTGCCCTGAGTGTTCACATCTCTCCGTGCTGGCTAGGGGCCTTGGCTGTGCAGGAGCGACATGTGTGATGATAACCGTGATGAGGTGGCCACTGTGAAAAGGGCCACTGGCTTTTGCTGAGTCAGAGCCCATTCTGTGTCAGGTGCTATGCTTGGCCCACTACAAACATCCTGTTTCATCACATGTGCTTGGTACTGTTATGATCCCCATTTTACAGGTGAGGAAACTGAGGCTCCCCCAACACACCCCCAACAGGGGTGTGCCTGTTGTGGGTCAGGCACCGGGAGGTCGTGGGAGCACCTGGCTCGCCCAGCTCAGGGAAAGCCTGCTACACCTACCTTGCGGCTCTGGCACCTCCCTGGTCTGTGGCTGCCGCGCCTCACACAGGACCAGTGATCCAGCACCACTTCCTCACCTCCCCAGGAGACAGCGACAGAGGGATGCAGCTGGCACAGGACCGAGTCCCCTGGGTCCTCGGTTCATGGCCTGGGCTCCGTCCCTGGGGGGCTCTGCTCATGCGTTTGAACCTGTAGCAGCTCCTTCTGCACTGTGTCCCCAGACACACTAGCCAGTGTTAAGCTCACATGCATCTGAGAGGAGCCAAGGGGGAAAAGCACAAATATTGGGGTGGCATCCGCAGGCCTGGGGTGGGGTCTCCGCAGGTTCCACTCTCTGAGGCTGCTGCCTCCTCTCCACAAGCCTTGATAAGACCACGGTTTGCTCTAAGGCTTAGAGAGAAATACAAATGCGAGAAGCAGGGACACCCGGGTGGCTCAGCCAGTTGAGCATCTGACTTCGGCTTGCCGTTCATGAGTTCAAGCCCCATATCGAGCCCACGTTCCAGAGCCTGCCTCAGATCCTCTGTCCCCCTCTCTCTGCCCCTCCTGACTTGTGCCCTCTCCAAAATAAAACAATAGAAAACCAAATGCAAGGAGTAGGGCTTGGGAACAGGGAACTGGCTTGTCTGGGGCCTGGGCCTCACCTGGCTGGCAGCGGTCGGGCCCACCACGGCCTCGTAGGGCGGGGGGAGCTCGGCGGGGTACAGCAGGCCAGGGCTGTTGATGGCAACATCATACAAAGTGCTGAACGGAGAGGGAGCAAAGTCCAAGTGGAGGCCCCTGAAAAGGCAGAACCATTGTACCATCACTCCTGGGGGAAGAGCCTGGGCAGGTGACGTTCCTCTCGAGGCAATCAGAACGTCACCTGTCAAGGTTTCCCCTGGTTGAATACTCATTGTGATTGTGAAATAAAAGTCTAATTTGCTAGGCAGTTTTAACTTTTGTGTGTGTCTTTTTGTTTTTTCTGGAAAGATAGCGACATTTTCAATAAACTCTATGGCCCTGTCCATTAAAATGAAAATAATCATAGAGCTGATTAAATCTTTAATTACATTTTACATGTTATGCTAATGGCCACTACTCAATAGCGGTTTTGCGTTTCAGGAGAACATAATAGAGCCGCTCACGTCGGGCTAGGCTCTCTTTTGTTGCCTGACGGCGATAACAGTCGACATGTTCTATCTCTAAGCCAGGGTCCGATCTCTTTCACTGTTCGTGCTCTGCTCTCTAATCAAACATGCTTTCGTACGTTTGCTCTCCTTGGCTCAACCGCCCCACTGCAAATGAGCGTGGCTCTTGCCAGTTCCACCTCCCAGATCGTCTCCCATCTTCCTGGTGTCAATACCAGTCACCACCACCAGCTCCGGAAAGACCCACCTGTGGGCCTCGGCTGTGGGAGTACAGGTGTACTCTGGAGGGTAATAGGGCGGAGGGGGAAGGGGAGGGATGAACTCGTCGAAGTCCAGGGTCTGGTGGAGAACGGTGCCATGGGGGGTCACGCAGGCAGGGCTGGCGGAATGGGCCCTTTGTGGAAGGAACTGGAAAACAGAGAGATCCAGAGTTATTTGGGACATCTTGTGTGGCTTGTGTCTAATTAAGCTAATTACACATAAGCTTTAATGATCCGTTTGGAACTTATGTAATTTAAACCTTCGGGCTGTGATGGCGAAACACACACTTTAAAATGATGGCTCCGTGAGGAACACCTCGCCTCCAAAGCTTCATTAGACTTTGTTTCTCACACTGCTATGCAGAACGCCTCTGTTCTAAGGAAAAATACAGTCTGGGAAGTCTTTTTTTTTTTTTTTTTAATGTTTACTTATTTTTGAGAGAGAGAGAGAGAGAGAGAAGGGGAGGAGTAGAAAGAGAAGGAGACACAGAATACAAAGCAGTCTCTAGGCTCTGAGCTGTGGCACACAGCCCAATGTGGGGCTGGAACCCAGAACCTCGAGATCATAACCTCAGCTGAAGTCAGACGCTCAATCAACTGAGCCACCCAGGTGCCCCAAGGGAAGTCTTTTTTTCTTTTTCTTTTCTTTTTTAAATACATTTATTTATTTATTTTAAGACAGTGGAAGAGAGAGATCCCAATCAGGCTCCGTGCTATCAGTGCAGAGCCTGACGTGGGGCTCACACCCACAAACCGTGAGATCACGGCCTGAGCTAAAATTAAGAGTCAGATGCTTAACCAACTGAGCTACCTAGGTGCCCCCAGTCTAGGAAGTCTTTAATTCTATACTCACCACTAAATCTTCCTCTTCAGATTATACTATTCAAAGCCTGTGGTCAAAAAGGGTATCTAAGGTCCATGATTTAAGACAGTACTTCCTGATGTGCATTCATGAGAAAACACCAAACTCTCAAGATGTTCCTCTTCACCCCCTCCCAAATTCCTACAACGAAATAAATTTGGGAAATGCCACATATTGTACTCCCTTCTTGGAGATCTATAATGTGCATTAGTGTGTTAAAGGCCCTGAGAAGGTCTGCACCACCACCTCCTTTTTTAAAGTTTATTTATTTATTCTGAGATAGATGAGACAGTGCAAGTAGGGAGAGAGGCAGAGAAAGAGGGAGAGAAAGAATCCCAAGCACATTCTGCACCATCAGCACAGAGCCCAGACATGTGGCTCAAACTCACGAAACTGTGAGCTCATGACCTGAGATGAAACCAAGAGTTGGATGCTTCAGTGACTGAGCCACCCAGGCGTTCCCAAATCCGGTTGTTTAACCCACTAGTGGAACATGTCTCAAATACTTCATTATGGGTCCCTTTGGACACATAGTATCTATGACTGTTTTTGTAGTCCTAGGGAATTCATAAATATTGTAAAACACTGCTCTGAGGGAAAAGATTCCTTTATGAGCTCTAGAACAGTCTGTGGGGCAACCTTAAAATGAAGATGCTGCTTGAGCAAACTTGAGGTAAAATATTATAAGCAAAAAGAACCCTGCCTCTGCCTAGCTTTCTATTTCTTCCCATAGGAAGCACTGGCCAGTAACTTCCCACCCTTGGGTCACTGCTCCCAAGAGGTGACCTGTGGCATGGAGATGCCTGAGCCATTGCTCCAGTCCCAATCAACACCTCACTGTGAGTGCCTGCAGGGCCAGGAAGACTCTGTGCTACGTGAATGCTAGGCTCTGGGACTTCCCACTACATGGGGGGTGAGGGACAGGTGAGACAGTCAACTGTACACGGCCAAGCAAGGACAGTTCCACTAGTCAATGTGGAGCAGTGTGGAGACCTAGAGTCAACAAAGGGTTAATGAAGATGACATTCGAATGAGTCTGCAGATTGGTAGGATTTTAACAGGTGGGCCTGCAAGAAGTAACAGGTGAGCTAGTGAAAGATGTGTTTAAGAAAAGCACATTTATATAAGGCTCTAGAAATTACTTCTGGAGGCACCGGGGAGCCAGTGATGGTGCTAGAGCTAGGGAGCAGTGCTGTTAAAGCTGTGTGGTAGGAAATGCCTGGCAGCAGTGAGTAGGGTGGTCTGGACTTGATGAAAGGCTGGGATGGTAGGACATTTTTGCCCCAAGTATGGGTGCGGTCACAATTCTGAATATGGTCAAACTCCATGAAACTAGTACGGTCTAGACTAAGAGAGAAAGAATCGTGACCATGTCCACACATGCAACACAACAGACTGAAATTGCCTCATGTGGGTTTTCTTAACACACAGAGGCGCGTTCCTTGCCTTTCCAGCAGGTCTGAGCCGTGGCTTTGTTTAGTTGTCTGAAACAGAGGTGAGTCAACGGCTATGAGGGGTCGAATGTGTGTCTGTCGTCCTCTACCTTGGAAAGCTGTCAGCCCCGATGCTTATAGCACAAAGCTGAGCAGTTAGGCCAAATGTCCCTGAGGTCTAATAGAGACATATTTTGAATTAGCCTCTATCAGAAATTAGAAAAATCAGTAACACACTGAAGCAGGAAATGCAAAAGCCAAAACGCTTTCCTGCTGGAGGTACGATCCCACCAGGAATGAAGACAAGGACCATTTTCAATGAGAGAGGTGAGGTGCTCCAGAAGGTCCTATTAGGAGGTTTAAATGCGTAGACGCTGTCAGACACCAGAGGCTTTTTAAAGGTTAAACGCCAGGTTTAATCACTTCTGCTCTAAACTCCACATCGCCTTTCTAGGAGTGTGTTGGCTCCACCTTTATGGAAGCAACTCAGACTAAGCCAGTTGCAAACTGAGTTCTTCTCTAGGTTCCTCAGCCGCCCCAGGGGGAGGCTGCAAGTGACACTCGACAATTCCCTCCCGCCCCCATCACTATCTGTTTAATGAGGCAGGGGCTCCTCTGGACTCTGCTCTGAAATGCTGGGGCTAGACCTCTGCAAACCACATTTCCCAGCTCCCTTGCCAGCTGGCTTCCTGTTTGGCTTTGCCAACAGGGGGTGCTAGAAGGGGGGGGTTTGTTCCTTCCCCACTCCTAACTTTGTGTTCCTCTAGCCCCAAGGAGTGGTAGCTGCCTCCATGGTTGCTCCTCGCTGTGTAACCTCAGTATATTCTTTGCTCCTGCGAACCTTCCACGTGTGGGTGACCAGCTCCCTATATTGACTGTGTTGAAATCCCATAGGTGAGATCTGAGTCTTCACCCTGGCTGGAGTCTGGTGTTGTGGGTACAGTAGGTACTCAATAAACAAGAGCTCGGTAGATGAAACTCCTCACTGTGAGGCATCCGTGCAGCCTCTACTGTACATCTGCTCCACATAGGAACATCTAACGTGTCTTTCTGCTCCAGTCTATCTCCTCTTTTTTTTTTTAATGTTTACTTATTTTTGAGCGAGAGACAGAGCACGAGGAGGGAGGGACAGAGAAAGAGGGAGACAGAGATCCCAAGCAGGCTCAAAGCTGTCAGCACAGAGCCCGATGTGGGGGCTCAAACTCACAAACTGAGATCATGACGTGAGCCGAAATCAAGAGTCTGGTGCTTAATTGACTGAGCCACTCATGCACCCCAGTTTTCCTCCTCTTGAATTCAGTCTCCATTCTGCTAGCAGAGCTACTATTTAAAAAAAAATTTTTTTTAATGTTATATTAATTTCTGAGTGAGAGAGAGACAGCGTCAGCAGGGGAGGGTCTGAGGGAGAGGGAGACCCAGACTCTGAAACAGCCTCCACCCTCTGAGCTGGCTGTCAGCACAGAGCCCGACGCGGGGCTCGAACCCACGAACCGCGAGATCATGACCTGAGCCGAAGTCGAATGCTTAACCGACTGAGCCACCCAGGCGCCCCTAGCAGAGCTAATTTTAAACCAATCCGACAGTCATTCTTGTTGAAAACTCTTTGATGAGACCTCTGCTTCCTGCATCCTATCTAGTTCCAGTTTCCTTACTTACTAACCAACCAGTGCCAAAATCTCTTCCTTCCCTCCTTGAACCAACCCCAAATACCAAACAGTCTGTACCCTCTTCCTAGATCCCCACCTCCCTCCCACTTGGCAACCTCCTACTCATCCTTCAGGACCCGGTAGGAATGCCCCTTGGCCAGCCCACCCCCCGCCACGCTGCAGGCTCCTCACGTCAGCACGCCAGGCATAAAGTCTGAGCCTGCACCTGGGTATGGTGGGTGGCAAATCAGCTCTGAATCGCCACTTCTTTCCCAGATGGTCCTACTTGCCCTGGGCCATCTGTAACTGCCTTGTTTGTTCCACGAGGTGACAAAGGCATGTGGCAAGCAGGGGGGTGCCAGTACTTGGCTGAGGGGTTCACGCACCTGATGGGAGCGTCATTATTGCCCAGCCCTTGGCATCCACAAAAGAAGAGTGTGCATTTTAGACCCTGCTGGAAGGAAGCCCCTTCTCATACGTCCGCTCTGGAGAGGGAATCCCAACTTAAGTGCGTGCTGCCCTTGCAGGCGCTCTGAGACCAGCGGGGAGGGCTGGGCTTCCCGAGGCCCCCCTTAGTGGAGACCCTAACATTTAGCTCACAGTCTGGGGTCTGAGATGGGGTGTGAAGAAGTCAGCAGGCCTCGGGTGACCCAGCTTGACCACTGAGGGTCCACAAGACTATAAGCACATTACTGACCCCTTTGAGTTTCGATCCCCTTCCCTGACCCCACCTGGCCTGACAGGGTCATACTGGGAAACACCATTTCTAGGTCACAGACCCAGATGGCAGTGTTGTGTGGCTTCAACAAAGGACCATATCACAAATATTAGCTCTCCAGTCCCTATGCCTCCATCTCCAGCCATGGGAGGAGGTGGAGTAAGGAGTGTACAGGCCTGCAGGGGTCTGGAGACAAGGGGCTGGAATTTCCAGGAACTCCTCTGAGTTCTGAGCAGCCGTGTCTCCTCCAGGCCCCAGGACAAGCCTGCCAGCCTCCTTTTACACCCTCCCCAGCCTCCTGACCAGCAGCTGCCTCTCTGGTTCACTGGGAAACAAAGCATACTCTACCAGCTTCCCCACCACACTCTGGCTCCTGAATGGGTCACACGCACTTTTGAGATTTCCTACAGGGACTAAGAAATGCAGGGGAACAGGCCTCTTCCTCTACCCTTCCTGAGACTTGGTAGAAATACCCTAGTATGACTACAGTAAGAAGTTTTCTTCATCCACCTCTCCTTGCCAACCTCACCTGATGAGCTGAGCTTTCCCTCCACGCTCCAGACCCTGGAGCAACGCCTGCCTGAGGCACCTTGCTGCTCTCCACTCCTGTCATCACAGCAGGTGCATCTCGAGTGTCCCCGCCCACCCAGGGCACAGGGGCGCATTCCCGAACAGCCGCAGGGCAGTTTCAGTTACTATTGTCATTCCTAACAAAACATGAACACAGGCAGGAAAACTCGCTCGTTCTATGAGAACCAGGTTGAACGCTCTGGAAAGACTTGACGCAAGAGAGCGGCTAAGCAGAAAGCGCTGCCAAGCTGGGTCCTGGCAAAGGTAGCTGTAAGGGAGTGCAGAGGAGTCAGAAAACATCCAGGGAAGTCCATGCAGCTCTCTGCCTGGCTCACGCCCATTTCAAGGAACGGAATCTGGAAATTACAGATGGTGAGATTTCCATGAAGTTTATACAAGAAATGTAACTTGGGGGGCACCTGGGCAGCTCAGCTGGTTGAGTGTCAGACTTCAGCTCAGGTCATGATCTTCGTGAGTTTGAGCCCCGCATCAGGCTCGCTGCTGTCAGCCTGTCAATGCAGAGCCTGCTTTGGATCCTCTGTCCTCATTTCTCTGCCCCTTCCCTGCTTGTGCTTTCTCAAAAATAAATTAAGAAAAAAAAAAAGAAATGCAACTTGGTACACCAATGTGTAGACCCATAATCGAACAGAAGATCTTGGCCCCCAATCAAAAACCCTGATGGGTAAATGCTCATCTGCATATTTAAAGTGAAAATAAAGTGTTTGTAGCTTTTATGTATCACTTTTAGGATTATCTGCTATGACTAGATTTTAAGATTAATCAGGCACCCTTGGGTCCTAGTCTGATATACATTAAGTAGCACCTATTCCCTAAAGATGTTTCTGGTAAACCCAGACCTCAAGGAAGGCCATTGTGGGTCCAAGGAGGGCCAACTTCCTGGACAGGCAGTGGGTGAGCCAGAGAGGTGAAGATACTGGTGAACTTGAGAGATTCTGGGGCTTCCAGGAGGTGGTGTTCCAACCGTCTCTGGCCGTGACACCCCTTGCTCTCTCCATGGGCAATGATGCCCTGTCTGCACTTTCTGGAGGTGTTCTGCTTTACAGGACACGTGACTAGTGTTGAGAACATAAACGACAATAATAAAATACGAAGTTCACAGGCAAGTACCTAATGGAGATGCACGTAATAGCAGATGATGTCCTTTGGGCTAAACTGGCTGCCAATAAAGTATGTGGGGAGGAAAAGAGCTGAATGGGAAAATAGGAAAATGAGATTATGCTCAAGAAATAAAACTAAAAATGTGAGATTAGAGACACTTTGGAGGTAAAAGCTTTCTCCACGAAACCATATCTATAAACTGAATTTTACACTCAGATCGCCTTTTGCCACTATTTCCAAAAATATTAGAGTACTTCAGCATTCTAAATTCTGACACCAGGCATAAAGCTTTGCATCTCATGTATACATGCATTCATTATATGAGTTCCCCAAATGGTTATTTATCCCCAAATGCTGATCCCCAGAAATAAGAAATAAGTTCCTTCCACGCCAGGCTAAGGCCCTTGCTGTGAGTCTCTGTCTGGAGTGCCCTGTGGTCTTTATTGTAGAAACTACACCTATGAGAATGAGTTTGTTTTGCATTTCTGTGCTTTTGGAGCAGAGCTGGAGCTTAAAGATACTTGTGAAACAATGTGTGTGCAGACACGTCCTAGATTTTTAAAAATCTGTATCTCAACTTCTTATAATCATCTCACCTACACCAAAATTGAGAGCAATATATCCGGGGACCCTTCACTGAATCGTTCCAAAGCATTCAGTTCTTTTCTATAAAAGAAGCAATTCTCTTTGTCGCACTCATATTTCACCGGCTTATATAGTACTAAAATATGCACCTCCAATCCAAATGCCACTGACATAGACTGCTTTGGAGACAGATACAACTGTCCCCTGGAAACCTTGTAACCCGACTACAGGGAGCAGAGATGGCACATGAGTGAACCACAGAGGCTGCTGGTGAACAAATGTGCTGTGGGGAGCAGGCAGTGCGTCTTATGGGAGGGATGGAGAGCCATGGCTACCCAGCCAGTGGGGTCAGCACAGGTGGGCTAAGGGAGCTATGACTGTATGTGCTTACTATAGCACCATCTGCACAGGCACAAACAAAACCAAAATCAAAAATAAGAAAGGGGTGCCATGGGGCACCTGGGTGGCTCAGCTGGTTAAGTGAACAACTTCGGCTCAGGTCATGATCTCGCGGTTTGTGAGTTTGAGCCTTGCATTGGGCTCTGTGCTGACAGCTCAGAGCCTGGAGCCTGCTTAGGATCTGTGTCTTCCTCTCTCTCTGCCCCTCTCCTGCTCACACTCTGTCTCTGTCTCTGTTTCTCAAAAATAAGCAAACATTAAAAAAAATTTTTTTTTTAAAAAGAGAGGGGCACCTGGATGGCTTAGTTGGTTAAGCCTCTGACTTCGGCTTAGGTCATGATCTCATGGTTCATGAGTTCCAGCCCCACTTTGGGTGAGCAGGAGCCTTGCTTCAGGTGAGGATGAACCCTGCTTCTCTCTCCCTCTCTCTCTCTGTTCCTCTCTCTCCCTGCCCCTTGCTCACTTGTGCCATCTCTCAAAAAAAAAAAAAAAAAAGATAAGAAAGAACTCAAGCATTCTCATAGATGGCCAACTGACTGACGTTACATCCATATTATGGCTCACTGTGCACACAAACACATTTCTGTGTAGATTAACCTGGAGGGATGTCCGTGAGAGCTTCAGGCTATTAAAACCACGCTGCAGAGTGATAATGAATGGCGTGATCCCATTTGGTTAAAAGGAAGAAATAATGGAAGGAAGGAGAAGGATGAAGGGAAGAAGGGAAGGAGAAACAAGGAAAATAGACTAGTCATATATGTTAATATAAACACTAGGAAATCAGTAAAGAAATGGAAGGATTCACTGCAAAGTTTCTTCAGGAGAATGAGATGGGAGAAGGTAGATTATTAACTATGCTTTTATCTATCTCTATATTTTACTTGTTTCAGTGATTATACATTACTTCTTTAATTAAATAGTCTAATGAAATGAAGGAAGAAAATTAAAGTCAATTACAATGGAGTATAGCTGGAGAAAAAGGAGAAGACTCTTCTAAAAAATTAAAAAGAGCTTGAGGCATCCTCATGAATAACTTGGTACCAGCTTCCATCCTATAGGGCATACCCATGAGCCTCTGGGCTTTCCACTTCTTCTTTTTCAAGGGTGCAGCCTGTGTGGCCAGCTTTGCCCAGGCTCTGACCCATGTGGTCAAAGCCCACCTCCTCCATATGACCACCAGGGTTTTTCAAAGCTCACATACATGCATTATATGATTTCTTTCTCACTGGCGCCAGGGAGGACAACAGAGTATTAACAGCCTTACATACAGCAGAGGAAACTGGGACAAACAGGCAGTGATATGCCCAAAGTCATGCACTGGTTCCACAAGGCACCATGGTCATATACCACCTGTTCTCCTTGAGCTTATCTGGTCCCATAGCCCATGGTCACAAAGGGAAAGGACTTGCCTGGAGGAATTTAACCGATTTCTGCTTAAGCCAGGGGTTAGAATCAAACTTCATTCAGCCATGAAACAACCAGAGATTGTGAAGGTGGCTGTCATAGTTGCAAAAACACCTTATTTCCCTGCGGTGTTTTACAGTTGGCAAAGTACATCAGGACCATGGCATTCACAGTGGTGGCTCAGTAACAAACAATATTCTGCCCACATTTATGAGTCGAATAGGTCATGTTTCTTGAATGTTCATCAGGTATGTCATTTGGTCCATTTCAGAGGTGAGGAAAGTGAGGCTCAGGTGGGTTCAGTGACACATCTAGAGTCCCCTGCTTCATATGCAGAAGAGATGGGACTCCAACCCAGACATGGCTGTCGCCAGGCCCAGGACTCCAGGCACACCCAGGTTCCCCATGGCGGAACGAGGGAATGACCCTGCTCTTAATGATGCAGTTGTATACGCTATCATAGCTTCTGTAGGCCTGATGCTTATTTAGTCTGTGGGTTTCATTATAACACTTCAAACCAGGGAAAGCAAACGTTTACATTTATAGCCCTTTGGTTCTGTTAGTTTGGTCAAATTGGTGTGATATTTACAGATCAATAGTAAAATCTGCAGAGGTGAGTAGAACCCCATGGTACTTAACCTTTCCTTTACACAACATGCTGGAGAAAATCACCAACATGAGGCCTCAGTGAGCAGGGCCAAAAGTTCATTGCTGCTGAATAACTGCTTAATTAGATACCTTTTGGAAAACTGCCACTTCTCAGAAAGGTCAGCCTCGGCTGTGACAGCTGCGTAGATATACACTGGGACAAAGAGGCGGATGTTGCATATGATTAAAACCAATGAATTTTTAACATCTTGGTAATGATGCTCTCTGGCCCTGTATCTTGATGAACTGATGTATTGCCATGGGGCGGATAAGAAAGAGCAAATAAAACAGCCTACTACAAGAATAATGTGCTTCTCCTTTTGTGAGAGACATAAAACACTGAAGGGGAGGTAGACAGATCTTGAAGAAGCAAAAAGAGAGACAGAGAGACTGAGACAGACAGACAGACAGACAGACAGACACACACACACACACACACACACACACACACACACACACAGATGATTCCTACCTTAGCACTAGAAAACAATGTCTTCCCATTAGTTCTCTTTATGGTACTGACTTTAGTGGTAACACAGCAAATAGTGGGCTGTGTTTCATTCATGCTGAATAATAAAGAGCCTTCATTACTTATTAAACATGTACTTATAAACGTGTATTAATAAGTGCATGACCCTTGCTCCCATTCTTATTCCTCTCCCTGGGGAGCAGCAGTTATTCGACTGTAAGACCCTGGCCAGGGGGGTCAAATGATGGCCAGCCAGTGACCTGCCGCTAGATTATGAACTCAGGGTTAATTAGCAAGTCTAAAAAGCACAGATGAGCAGTTTTTCAATTTGAAAAGAACTCATCTTCCAAAAACCTTCCTTTATTAAAAGAGAATATTAAAGCTTGAAGAAGGCACCTTGCTCTGGAGGTGCTGGACCCAGAGGCTATCTAGGGCTATAGGCTTGTCACTAAAATTACTCAGGGGACACACTAGGGGCCATCTAGAGGGGCATGGGGGTGGCCAGACTCTATTAACATGCAGCTCCATCAATGTCTAAAATAAATACATTACTGGTACCAAATGTACAGGTTCTCTGTCTTCCAGAGGGAAACATGAGGAGGGCTCCAGGCACCATGGACTCACAGGGTCTATCATCCTTGGGGCTTCTGGTTGGAAGCTAGAAGTGTCCACTGTATGTTGGTTTCAAACTGGCTAGGAGAAGGGGGTCAGGCTTACCATTCTGAGTGTGCTTGGGAAGGAAGGGGGTCACTCACCATCTGCAGGACGTCAGAAGACACCATCTGCATGCAGCACATGGCCGTGGCTAATGCACACACGATGGTGGAGAGGACGTTGAGGGCACACACACTGAAGAGGAGATCCTGTGAGAGCGAAAAATGCAGAAGAAAGTCAGTCTCATTCTGACAACCCAGATGACAGATCCTTAGCATTTCCATCAAGGTCCAGAATGAGTGTGGCCAATTGCTATCCATTTCACAGAGGTTTCATTTTGTAGCTTTCTGTTTATTTCATAATCAAAACTGGCCTTTAATAAGAGACACATCTGTTTATTCTTCTACAATGCTGATCAAATTATTCTTAAATACTAAATGATCTATTTCATAATTTTGATCATGATTAGGTAGTCACTGTCTAAGAAAATCTTGGAATCACCAACATTTAAGTGGGTGGGCAATCTTTATCAACTATAAAATGTAATTCAAAATTTTGAAGTGTTTAATAAAATGCCAAGCTTTATTTATTTATTTATTTTTAACGTTTATTCATTTTTGAGAGACACAGCACAAATGGGGGAGGGGCAGAGAGACAGGGAGACACAGAATCTGAAGCAGGTTCCAGACTCTGAGCTGTCAGCACAGAGCCCAATGTGGGGCTCGAACTCACGAACTGTGAGATCACACGCTGAGCTGAAGTCAGATGCTTAACCGACGAAGCCACCCAGGTGCCCCTAAAATGCCAAGTTTTTAAATTAAACTTTTTAACTTGAGGTAATGGTAGATTCACATGCAGGTGTAAGAAAAATACAGAGAAGTCCTGCATACCCTTTATCAGTTTCCCCCATGGTAGCATCTTGCAAAACTGTAGGGGAATATCACAGCAAGGACTGACATTGATGCAATCAAGAAGAACATTTCCATCATCACAAAGATCCTCAGCCCACAATGCCCTTTCATAGACCAATATATCTCTAACCCCCTGCTCCAGCTCAACATCTCTTTCCCAACTCTTGTCAACAATTAATCTAGTCTCCATTTTTGTAATGTTATCTTTTCAAGAACCATACACAAGTGGAATCATATAGCATGTAACCTTATTCTTTTTCACTCCGTGTAATTCCCTCAAGATTCATCCATACTGTTGCATGTATCAGTAATTCATTCCTTTTCACTGTTGAGCAGTATTCCTTTGTTTGGATGTACCACAATCTGCTTAATCAGGCACCAGATGAGAAATATCTGGGTTGTTTTCAGTTTGTTGGGTTATACAAATAAAGCTGCCATTAATATTTGTGTACAGGTCTTTGTGTGACCATAAGTTTTTACTTCTCTTGGAGAAATGCCCAAGAGTACAGTTGCTGGGTCACACGGTAACTGAATGTTTAGTTTTATGAGAAACTGCCAAACTGTTTTCCAGAGTGGCTGAACCATTTTACGTTCCTACCAGCAATGTAGGAATGATCCAACTTCTCTGCTTCCTTGCCCACGCCCACATTTGGTATCACTATTTTTATTTTAGCCATTCGGATAGGTGTGTAGTAATATATCAATATGGTTTTAATTTGCATTTCCTTGATGGCCAATGCTGCTGAACATCTTTATGTGTGCTCATTTTTTTTAAGTTTATTTATTGAGAGAGAGAGAGAGAGAGACAGTGAGTGAGTGAGTGAGTGAGTGAGTGAGTGAGTGAGCAAATGAGCTGGGGAGGGGCAGTAAGAGAGGTAGAAAGAGAATCCCAAGCAGGCTCTGAACTGTCAGCACAGTACCCCATGTAGGGCACAAACCCATGAACCGTGAGATCATGACCTGAGCTAAATGAAAACAAGAGTCAGAGGCTTAACCGACTGAGCCACCCAGGCACTCTATGTGTGCTCATTGGACATCTATGTCCTCTTTGGTAAAGTGTCTGTTCATATCTTTTGCCAATTTCCCAACTGAATTTTATGCATTTTTATTGAGTTTTGAAAGTTCTTTTTGCATTTTAGATCCGGGTCTTTTGTCAGATATGTGGTTTGCAAATATTTTTTCTCAGTTCATAGCTTGTCTAAGTTTTCACAGAACACAAGTTTGATGAGTTTCATGTTCTTAAGATCCAGCTTACCAATTTTTACTTTTATAAATCATGCTTTTTGTGTCAAGTCTAAAGAACTTCTTGTTTAATCCAAGATTGTAAAGATTTCTGGGTTTTCTATTCTGTTCCATTGATCTTGTGTCTGCTTTTGTGCCAGTACCATAATGTCTTGATGACTATAGGTTTGTAATATAGCTTGAAGTCTGGAATTATGATGTCTCCAGGTTTGCTTTGCTTTGCCAAGATTGCTTTGGCTATTCATGGTCTTTTGTCCTTCAATGCAAATTTTAGGATTAGCTTTTCTAGCTCTGTGAAAAATGCTGGTGGCATTTTGATAGAGATTGTATTAAATGTGTAGATTGCTTTGGGTGATATACACATTTTAACAATATTTGTTCTTCTAATCTATAAGCATGAATGTTTTCCCATTTATTGGTGTTCTCTTCACTTTCTTTCTTAAGTGTTCTATAGTTTTCAGACTATAGATCTTTTACCTCTTTGGTTAGGTTTATTCCTAGATATCTTATGGTTTTTGGTATAACTGTAAAATGGGATTGATTCCTTGATTTCTTTTTCTGCTGCTTCATTATTGGTATATAAAAATGCAACAGATTTCTGTACCTTGATTTTATATCTGGTGACTTTGCTGAATTCATGTATTAGTTATAGCAGATTTTTTGGTGGAGTCTTTTTGGTTTTCTACATAGAGTATCATGTCATCTTTGAATACTGAAAGTTTGACTTTTTCCTTCCCAATTTGGATGTCTTTTATTTGTTTTTGTTGTCTGATTGTTGAGGCTAAGACTTCCAGTACTATGTTAAATAGTAATGGTGAGAGTGGAAATCCCTGTCTTGTTACTGACTATAGAGGAAAAGTTCTCATTTTTTTCCCAATTGAGGATGAGGTTATCTGTAGGTCTTTCATATATGGCCTTTATGATGTAGAAGTACGTTCCATCTTCCCCTCCTTTGTTAAGAATTTTTATCAAGAAAGTATGCTATATTTTGTCAAATGATTTTTCTGCATCTATTGAGAGAATCATGTGGTTCTTATCCTTTCTTTTATCAATGTGGTGTACCATGTTGATTGATTTGCGAGTATTGAACCATCACTTAAGCCCAGGAATAAATACCACTTGTGGTGAATAATTATTTTAATGTACTGTTGAATTCAGTTTGCTAGTACCTTGTTGAGAATTTCTGCATCCATGTTCAGGGATATTGATCTGTAATTCTCCTTTTCAGTGGGGTCTTTTTCTGGTTTTGGAGTCAATGTAATCCTGGCCTCCTAGAAGAAGTTTGGGAGTTTTCCTTTTACTTCTTTATCTATTTATTTACTTATTTTAAAACAGTGTGAGAAGAACAGGTATTAATTCTTCTTTAAATGTCTTGTAGAATTCCCTTAGGAAGCCATCTGGCTCTGGGTTTTTGTTTGTTGGGAGATGTTTGATTACTGATTCAATTTCTTTGCTGGTTATAGCTCCATTCAAACTTTCTATTTTTTCCTGTTTCAATTTTGGTAGTTTATATGTTTCTAGGAATTTATTTCTTCCAGATTGCACAGTTTGTTGGCATATATTATTTCATAATATTCTCTTATAGTTATTTGTATTTCTGTCATGTTAGTTGTGATCTGTCCTCTTTCATAACTTTATTTACCTGGATTCTTTCTCCTTTCTTTTTGACAAGTCTGGCTAGGAGGTTATCAATTAATTTTATTAATATTTTCAAAGAACCAGCTCTTGGTTTCATTGATATGTTCTGTTTTTTTTGTTTGTTTCTCTCTCATTTATGTCTGCTTTAGTTCTTCTTCTGCTGGATTTAGGTTTTATATGTTGCTCCTTTTCCAGCTCCTTTAGGTGTAAGATTAGGTTGTGTTTTTGAGACTATTCTTGCTTCTTGATATAGGCATGTATTGCACTATACTTCTCTCTTAGACTGCCTTTGCTGCATCCCAAAGGGTTGGACTTTCATGTTTTAATTTTCCTTGCTTCCATATATTTTTTTATTTCTTCTTTAATTTCTGGGTTAATTCATTCATCCTATAGTAGAATGTTATTTAATCTTCCATGTATTTGTGGGCTTTCCTAATTTTTTCTTGTGGTTGACTTCAAGTTTCATAGTGTTGTGGTCTGAAAATATGCATGGTATGATCTCCACATTTTGTACTTGTTGAGGACTGATTTATAACCCAATATGTGATCTATTCTGAAGAATGTCCCATGTACACTTGAAAAGAATGTGTATTCTGCTGCTTTAGGATGCCATGTTCTGAATATAATTTAAGTCCAATTGGTCCAGTGTGTCATTCAAAGCCATTGTTTCCGTGTTGATTTTCTGCTTAGATGATCTGTCCATTGCTTTAAGTGGGGTATTAAGGTCTCCTACTATGATGGTATTATTATCAATAAGTTTCTTTATGTTTGTTATTAATTGATTTATATACTTGGGTACTTTTAAGTTGGGGGCATAAATATTTATAATTGTTAGATCTTCTTGATGGATAGACCCCTTAATTATGATATAATGCTCTTCTTCATTTCTTGTTATAGATTTTGGTTTAAAATCCAGTTTGCCTAATATAAGTATGATATAATAGCCTGATACTCTGGCTATTTTATTTTTGACATCCATTAGCATGATAGATGGTTCTCCATCCCTTCACTTTCAATCTGCAGGTGTCATTAGGTCTTTATAAAATGAGTCTCTTGTAGGCAGCATATAAATGGGTCTTGTTTTTATTTTTATACATTCTGATACCCCTATGTCTTTTGATTGGAGCATTTAGCCTGTTTATATTCAGGGTGATTACTGATAGATATGAATTTAGTGCCATTATGTTACCTATAAACTCAATGTTTCTGGTGATGTTCCCTATTCCTTTCTAGTCTTTGTTGGTTTTGTTTCCCTTCCCCCTCAAAGAGTTCCCTTTAATATTTCTTGCAGGGCTGGCTTAGTGCTTACAAACTATTTAGTTTTTGCTTCTCTAGGGAACTCTTCATCTCTCCTTCTATTCTGAGTGACAGCCTTGCTGAATAAAGCATTCTTGGCTGCAAATTTCATATTTTCCCATTAAGCACATTGAAAATATCATGCCACTCCCTTCTGGCCTGCCAGGTTTCTGTGGACAGATCTGCTGCAAACCTGATCTGTCTTTCCTTGTAGCTTAAGGACTTTTTTTTTCTCCTTGATGCTTTCAGGATTCTTTCCTTTTCTGTGTATTTTGTGAATCTGACTATGATATGTCTTGGTGATGACCACCTTTTGTTGAATTTATTGGGAGTTCTCTTGCTCCCATGTGCTTCTTGGATTTCAATATCTGTTTCCCTCCTCAGATTAAAGAAATTTTCAGCTATATTTTGCTCAAATAAACCTTCTGCCCATTTTTCTCTCTCTTCATCTTCTGAGACTCCTATGATATTAATGTTATTATGCTTTAAGGAGTAGCTCAGTTCCCTAAGTCTACATTCATGATATAATACCTTTCTTTCCCTCCTCTTTTCAGCTTCATTACTTTCTGTAATTTTATCTTCTATATCACTGATTTGTTCCTCTAGTTCATCCATCTTCCTTGTCTTGGCATTCATTCAGGCTTGCATCTTGGTTAGTGCATTTTTAAATTCAACCTGACTAGTTTTTAGTTCCTATTTCTACAGTAAAGGATTTTCTAGTGTTTTCTGTGCTTTTTTCAAGCCCAACTAGTATCCTTATAATTATTGTTTCAAATTCTACTTTAGACATCTTACTTATGTCTGTATTGATTAAATCCCTGTTCATGACTTTCCCTGTTCTATCTTTTGGGCTGAATTCCTCCATCTTGTCATTTTTGGAGGTTAAAAAAAAAAAAGGAAGCTAGATTCTAAGTGTGTTTCAGTCTGCTTGTTAAGAGAAACTTGATCCAAAAATATTTTAAAACAAGAAAAAGGAAAAGAGAAAACAAATAATAAAAAATAATATTTAAAAACCTGTTTTTTCTGTATCCAAAAAAAAAAAAAAACCCACACAAAAAACAAAAACCCAACAACAACCAAAAAACCCAAAGGAAGCTAGATCCTGTTTACCCTAGAGCTGAAGGTTTGCAGCACTCCATGATCAATAGACTTGGTGTGTGTGAGGGGTTGTTCTGGATTCTGGGGTTGTGGCCTGCTGCACTGATTCCTGATTTGCCCCATTGGAGATGCACCTGCAGGGCACAGTGGGGTGGGGCTTGGTGTAGCAGCTCTGGCTTCCACTTGATGGTGCTATTTTGCTCACTGAAGTCAGTCAATGTTGATGACCAGGTGAGGGGAATGGCATCACTCCACTCTCACCCATAGAGAGGGGAGTTCGCACCCACCCTTCCTCAGGAAGCCCTCACAGAACAGCAAACAGTTACCTCTCCCATGTCCTCAGCTTCCATCAAATCTCTGCCTTCACCCTAACCATGCTGGAGCTGTCCACCTGCCAGGTGACACAGTATTCCCATGTTTTATCTCAGGTGTGGCTGGGTTTCAAAACTCCAAACTTCAGAGATTCCCTCCCCAATGCTGATCCTTTAGGGGAGGGTCTCATTGTGCTGTGGCCAGTGCCAGTTTGTCCCAGAAAAGCAGTCACACAACCAACACAGTGGTCTGGGGTTTATGGTAAATCACAGCAGAAATCTTGCACCAATGCTTGCTTCCCTCATTTGGTGTCTTTGTTCCTATGCTGGTGAATGGTGTCTTTCATCGAGTTTCCTCCAAGTAGGGAAACTGTTTCTCCCTGAGCGACCCAAGAGATCTTCAGACTATGCTGTCTGCTCCCGAGTCTCTGCTGTCCTTCCACACTAGAGCACTGCTAAGCCAACCAGGCACAACCTTGGCGATGGTGTGGACCTCTAAAACTTTAGTCTGTTGCTTATGAAGACTTGAAGTATTCAGCCCCTCTCCTTTTCCCTGTCAATGGTTTTGGGGAAGGGTTTTCTTGTGCAATCCCTTCTGTGTTTTCACTATTTTTTCACTCTTTCCCTCTCACTCCTCTCTCCACCATCAGGGCTTCCTCCCCTCCAGAGCACCCACAGTTCTCCCCCAAATCAATTCTCCACAGCTCCTACCTTCCATGAGGTGGTCATTTTTATACTTGTAGATGTGCAGCTTTGTTTTCTCAGTCCTCAGATCAATTACTTGGGTGTTAAGAATGATTTGACATTTAGCTATTGTGGAGAGTGCTACATGGCAATGAGAAACAATGAAATCTGGCCATGTGTAGCAACATGGATGGACCTTGAGGGTGTTATGCTGAGCGAAATAAGTCAGGCAGAGAAGGACAAATATCATATGTTTGCACGTATAGGAGGATTGGGAGGAACTTGACGGAGGAACAAGGGGGAGAAGAAGGGCGGAAATGGTGGGGGAAAGGGAGAGAGGCAAACCATGAGAGACTTTTGAATGCTGACAAAAACTGAGGACTGATGGATGTGGGGGGAGGGGGGGATGGGCATGGAGGAGGACACTTGTGGGGATGAGTGTTATGTGGAAACTAATTTGACAATAAACTATTAAAAAAAAAAAAAAGAATGATTTGACATTTATCTAGCTGTGTTTGAGGGATGAGGTAAGCTTAGGGTCGCCTTACCCCTCCATCATCTTAACCACTTTCCCTCGATTAGTGTTATTGTAATTTGGGGGCAGTATCCAGTAATGTGATTACAGGATCATAGGGTAATTCTACTTTAAACTTTTTGAGGAGCCTCTGTACTGTTTTCCAGGGTGGCCGCACCATGTTGCAGTTCCACCAAAAATGCAAGAGGGTTCCTTTTTTTCCACATCCCTGCAAACACTTGTTGTTTCTTGTGTTTTTGAGTTTAGCCACTCTGACAGGTGTGAGGTGATATCTCACTGCAGTTCTGACTTGCATGAAATGTATTTCTTACATAAGAATACTTGAAAGTTGAAAATTACTCCTTGATTTTTAGGCTGCAAAATGGACATTGTGTTAGCAGGCATGAAAACGACATTAATTTCATTGTGTATCTCCATCAGAGTCAGTCTGTTGTTTGAATCTTTGAGGCCAGGCATCGACTTTTACTCTCTAGCTATAAAAGTCCTAGATGACATCTTCTTCCTATAGGAGGCTGTTTTATCTCCATTGAAAATCTATTGTTGAATGCAGCCACCTTCATCAATGGTCTTACCTAGATCTTCTGAATAACTTAGTGCAACTTCTATATCGGCACTTGCTGCTTCACCTTGTACTTTTATGTTATAGAGAGAGCTTCTTTCCTTAAACCTCATGAAGCAACCTCTTTTAGCTTCAAACTTTCTGTCTGCAGCTTACTCACCTCTCTCACCGCTCGTAGAACTGAAGAGAGTGAGGGCCTTTCTCTGGTTCGGCTTTTGCTTAAAGGAATGTGTGGCTATTTGACCCTCTATCCAGACCACTAAAACTTTCTCCACATCAGCAATAGGCTATTTTTCTTACTTAACATTCATCTGTTCACTTAGCACTTCAGATTTCCTTCAAGAACTTTTTCTTTGTATTCACAAATTGGATAACTGGTACTAGAGCTCTAGCTTTTATCCTGTCTCAGCCTTCAACATGCCTGTTTCACTAAGCCTAATCATTTTTTGCTTTGGCTTTTGGTTTAAAGGGAGAGATGTGCAACTCTTCCTTTCACTTGAACACGTAGAGGCTGTTGTAGGGTTATTAATTAGCCTGCTTTCAAATTGTTATGTCTTCGGAAAGAGGAAGACCCAAAGAGAGAGACAGACAGAGAGCAGACCAGAGAATGGCTGGCCAATGGACGGGTCAGAATATATACATTTATTGATTCAGTTTGCCATTTCATATATGGACATGGTTCATGGTGCCCCAAAACAATCATAATAGTAAAACATTGGAGATCACTGCTCACAGCTCACCATGACAAAAAAAATAATAATAAAAGTTAAAATATTGTGAGAATTGCCACATGTGACAGAAACATGAAGTGAACAAGTGCTGTGGGGAAAATGTTGCCAATAGACTTCCTAGATGCAAACAAACCTTCAATTTGTAAAGAACACAGTATCTGAGAAGTGCAGTAAAATGAAGCACAAAAAAACACGAGGTCTACCTGTAAGGCTATGTCCTCCAATCCACTCTTATTCATTCAAAAAGGTACAAAATACTGTATCTACTCAAAAAGCTATCAGGAAAAATGGGTCTTTCACCTGAAAGACCATTCGACTAATGAAGTTATTTTTGGTGATCTAATCAAAGGATTCACAAATCCTCAAGACGAGGTGGGAAATATTCATTGCATTTCCTCACTAACATGCATCATACATGTACTAGGTATGTGTCCACATGACTTTCTATTCTGGGAGCATTCCCAGTGGTTTACTCATGTATACATGAGGCCATGTGTTATCATCTATATCACTTTTTAATAGAGTTCCCCACTCTCCTGTAAGTCATTATGTAAGTCACAAAGTCTTTCTGCAATCCCTTTCTCTGCTCATTTGTTCTCAAAGCTGACTTGTAAACTAGCCAAAAGGTGGGTGACTATGATAATGTTACAGGGAACAAAGTTAACATACAATGTTTAAACACATCCCCAAGGTTAAATTGTTCCATGGCAATGGGAAGACAGAGAACTGCATCTCATTTTTAAGATTTGTTAGGCAGAACTGAGCAGGGCTCAATCTAGGGCTAATTATTTCCCACTCCTGAGGTAAGGGTGTGCTGACTACTCTGAACAATGTGGGGACACGTGCTACTCTAGACCTGTTAGAACAGGTCTAAGAACAGACACTGTTCTCTAAACCTTTTTCTGTGGTTCTTTCCCCAGACTCCAATAGTTCCTTCACATGCAAAGGCTAATCATTATCCAACTGAATACTCTAGAGGGACCCTCTAAAGACTCCAGAGTCCTCTCCCCTCCACTATACTGTCCTGGGAACTCTAGTCCTCAGGCTTTAGTCTCCCTATGACTCTTAGCTTTGTGTCCCCAACGCAGGGAGTCTTCCCTGCTCTGTGACCTGGAGGCTCTTGAGGCTGTAAGCCGGGGCAACGATAGGGCTCACCTCATTTGTTGCCCATATCGCAGGGATCACTGTCCTTCAATGCCTGATGTTCAATGTCTTCATATTTTGTCTGTTTTCTTTTTTTGTGGGGGTGGGGAATTGTTTTAGGTGGGAGATTAAATCCAGTTCCTCTAATTAATTCTGTTGTGGTCAAAAGCTCTTGGTGGCTTTTTTGTTTCAGTTTTCTAAGTGGTTGTAGCAGGGCCTAGACATCTGCCTTAAGTCTTCTGTGCACTGTTACTAGGGCCATCTCAAGTGTCCTCCTTGCTCCTGTGGTCACTAAGGATGGAGCGGGATAGGAGTGCAGTTGTGGAAAAGAGCACACACCGATGTGGCTGCCAAAAGGCTAAGGTTTTTTTTTTCCTAAGTGATGAGATACCTCTGAAGATGTGTGAAATTGGGAAAAAGATAATATAAGCTATTTTCACAAATGATGGAGAGAAACACCTTTTGCAGGACCTACCACAGAAGTTGGGATGTAGCAGGTGCTCAGTAAATGTGTGTTGAAATGAAAGACTGGAAACACAGGGGTGACCATTTTGATGCTGCTGCAGAGAGGTGAAACCAGAGTGCACAGAGAAGCTTGGAGACTGGGAGTCCGAGAGTGACTTTGAAGCTAAAACCAAAAGGGCATGGCCATTGGTTGGGGGCAGACTGGGATGAGGGAGATTAATGGGTAGGAGATGATTCTGAGGCATACATTATGAGGGGGAGCATGAGATGCCAGCAGCTATGCCAGTGGGGGCCTGTGGGAAAGCAGCAATCTTCAAAGGAGAATAAGCAATGTGGTCTGGGACACGTAAATCTGAGTTACTGGGAGCCTGTCCACGGAGATGTCAGTGATCGGTTGCAAAGGTGGGTCTGGAGCACATGATGGAGGTCAGGACTGGAGATGTGGACCAGGTGTCATCCCTACAGAATCAAGATGTGCCTTCACGTGTGGGTGTTCCTGATGCATCTGATGGCCCAGGGTTCACTCTATCCTATCTCCAGATCCACCAGACTGCAGGGGATTAGATTGCTCCAGACTCCCTGAAGAAGAGGGCATTCTTGGATGAAATTACCATCCTCACCTTAAAGACACACCAGAGAATAACTTGGGAGAGTATATATAAATCTTAGTTAGATATTTTTTATCTCTCAGGGGGCAATTCAAAATTAGAACCAATATAGTGACATCTCTTAATGTACCATAACCAAAAACATAAACAATACCTGAATTTTGTTCTCAATCTAAAAATTTCAACTTTATTGACCACATATTCCACTGTCATTAAAATGAATACCCTTTGAAAAAGAACATTAATTAATTTTGTATATACTCTCATTTGCAACAAAATGAAACCATTTACAAAAAAAACAAACACAAATCACAACCTTTTTTGAATATGCATCAGGAGGTAAATGCTGCTTTATGTCTCATGGAGTCTGTTCATTAGAAACACACCAAAAGACTTCATTTTTCCCCCCTTCTTCCAGCTGTTAAAATGTTTGGCTTTGTTTTTTTATAACTGTACACCACCTGTAATTATGTTTATGTGTTTCTTTGGAATTCTCTTTCTGGCTTAAGCAATGCCTTTACTTCTGCCCTTTGACAGCTTTATCGGAGAATTCTCTACAAGCACTGAAAGCTGTGTTCTATAAAATATTTTTATAAGGCCATTCAAAATGGCAAGTGTGAAAACAAGGCAGATCTTTTACTGTGGATACTAGGTTTGCTGCCAGCCATTGTGCATACTTCCTCTAATAAAACTGAAGAAATCATGTGTATAACAAATCATGTATAAAACAAAACCAAGAGGAGATACTTAGGTAAACCTACACATGATGAATTCTTTTAAAATTCTCTCCAATCCAAGTAAATTCTGAATATTAATAACATGATTAACAGAGAAAGGTGACAGACATGATAAATTATGCATTAAGAAACATTAAAAATCTAAGACTTTGATTCCTTTGGTTGTTGGTAATACTGTGGTCCAGAGGTCAAATGATCTTACATTCATTTCTATTAGCTCACTGACCAGCGTTTTTTTTTTTTTTTTCCAACATTTTCTTTTATTTGAGTAAAGAAACAGATCCCAAAGGAGACCATTATCAGCCACAGTGTAATGACGAAAGGTGAGGAAAGGCTCATAGTATAAAAACTAAGTGATGAGACCATAGCCAACAGTAATTGTATATGTGTTATAATTGGAAGTTGGGTTTTATCAGAATTATCCTATTGAAGCTTCCTAATTACTTGATGCAGGGATAATCATCTTAGCGGGCTTTTTATGTAAGGAAAGGGATCCAAATGTGCAAAAATAGGATGTTAGAAAAGCTGGGTGGGAGTGGTGGAGGGTATGACCAGAAACTACACTTGTCACCATCCCATTCTGTGTTCCAGGCAGGGATGGCCAAGCTCAGAGACCTCCAGAGCTTAGAACCCCCTGCATTAAAGCACAAGGTACACTCATAATTGGGCTGTTCTGCCTTGAGCACAAAGAAAATATACAAAGATTTCAAAATTCTCAACACCATTCTCGTCTCACCAGCTTGAACTGAAGTATCCTCTGTAGGTCCTTCCCATCTGTCCCTCCCCTCCCAAATCCAGTGCCTGTGTAGCTCAGACTTTCATTGACACATATATTCCTGGACAACTTCCCCCAGTGTCGGAACTGCTTTCTTCCTCCTCTGATCCATCCTGCCCGGGTGGAGTAATTAAAGGGCTTTTCTCATTACAGTTCTTTCTTATGTTTCTTTGTCTCTTGGATCCAAATGTGATTCTGTTTTCAAGGGCCAGGTTGAATTTCACTTCCTTCAGTGTCTTCTTCTCCAACAGGTGATATTCCAGGGAATTTTTCCTCTTTTGAACCCACAGGGCAACTACACCATATATTTTCTACGGCACTGTGATGTTAGACACTGGTCATGACTATCACCTGACATGCAACGCGATCTGTGTTGGGAGAGAGTCTGCTCTGGGTCCTGAGCATGCCTGCAAGTTCTGGACATACCAAGAAGATAAATCTTGACTGCTCCTTACCTTGTCCATTTCCCAGGGTTGTGTTTGCAACAAGCAAGCTTGAAGAAGGAGGTAACATTGCCCCTAGACAAAGGGTTGGCTTATTACAAATGCAGCAAATTCTCCAGGCTCAGTGCTTCTCTCCCTAATGTAGTCCACTGCGTGTGCCAGGCATAGATTATGGGTCCTCTGTATCATCCCTGGAGACTTGAGGGGCACAGAGAACTGGCACAAACCAACATGAAGCTCAGGCTACTGCCTTCACCATGAGTAATAAAGTCTTTTGTCTCTGAGCCATAGTCTCATGTCTTCTGCCAAAGAAGTAATAGTTAACTCTAATAGGCCACTTTGTTAGCTTGAAAGCAGGTAAAATCTCAGACCCTGCACAGTTCCTGGCAGTATATTTCCATCTTCATTTTGAGAGGACGTCAAGAACAGAGGACAGTCTTCTGCTATTTTCTATAGTAAAATATCTCATTCAAAACAGATGACTGGTAAACATTTGTTTGGAAATGTATGGGATATTTCATTATTCTCTTCTGAATTTAAAGTTCAGACTGGAAGGAAACGCTATGCTTAATTTCCAAATTTCCAACCACACAAAGAGAAAAATTCACCATCACCCAAATAAACTAATGGTTGTGCAAGACTCTGCATCTGTACAAAAACTTTTGTTGGTAGTATGATCTGTGTGTGTGTGTGTGTGTGTGTGTGTGTGTGTGTAAAATTTGTGACTTCTACTTTCCATAAAATTTCTCAAGTGACGAGTACATCCTGGAACAGATCCCAGGCCATTTAATTTGTCTCTGTAGAAAACAGTTCTTGCAGACAGAGGTCTTTGTGGCTGGCTTGAATACTGATCTTACAAAAGGAGCTAAAATTAGGCTGTCATATGGAGAAGGTATGTGATTCATGGAGGAATCTGTGAAAGTTGTAATTTCAAGATGCAAACATTCTACTTAGGATCCCTACCAATTTAAGTGAATTTTGGCCTTGCTTTGGTCTCTCAGGCACCATCAATAACACAAATGCTACCAGGAGAGGACAGGTTTGCTTCTCATACAGTATGTGCTGTTTGTTCAATGGCACTTTTAACTTTGAGCAAGGACTCATGAGGAGATTTACACTCTCCACAATGGTGCGGAACTGCACCTTACTTGGCAATTCAAAACCTGTCCTCTGCCCTTGGAAGCAATAGCTTTTAGTTTCTAGTTGGTGGATGTAAATTGCCTAGATAACTACATAAATAATTGTAATTCATAGACTAATTACTTTCTTATAGTTCTATCAGGTTTTAAGATCAAGAAAACTGTTTGCCATGTTTCTGAAATTTAAGGAAGGATAATCAGGTAAAAAATAAATTTCTCTACATACACGTATGCAGCTTTGTGTGTGTGTGTGTGTGTGTGTGTGTGTGTGTGTGTGTGAGTAGTGAATTTTCCTGTTTTCTTGCTGTTATTGATTTCTAGTTTCATTTTATTGTGGTCAGAAAAGATATCTAGTATGATTTCAGTCTTCTTAAGTTTGTTAAGACTTGTTTTGTGACCTAACATGTAACCTATCCTGGAAAATGTTCCATGTATTCTTATACTGCTGGGTGAAAAACTGTACAAATCTTCTAGGTCTATTCTGTTCAAGCCCACTGCTTCTTTATTGATTTTCTGTCTGGATGTTCTATTCATTATTGAAAGTAGCATATTGAAGTCTGCTATTACTGTTTTGCTGATTTCTCCTTTCAAATCTGTCAATATCGTTTTATATACATAGGTGCTCTGATGTTGAGTGCATATGTATTTACAACTGCTATATCTTTCTGTCGAATTGAACTTTATTGATGACTTTCATTGTCTATAAACAGTTTTGGACTTAAAGTCTACTTTGTCTAATAGAAGTATAGCCACCACTGCTTTCTTTTGGTTGCCATTTGCATGGAATATCTCTTGCATTCCTTCACTTTTAGCCTATGTATAGTCCTTGCATCTAAAGTGAGTTTCTTGTAAGCAGCTTACAGTTGGATATTGTTTTTTTAATACATCCAGCCATTCTGTATTTCTTTATTGGGGACTTAGTATATTTAGTAATGACTGATAGGGAAAGATTTACTATTGCCATTTTGTTAACTGTGTTGTTTGTCTTGAAGGCCTTTGTTCCTTTTTTCCTCTCACCACTGTCTTCATGTTCCAGATTTTTTTTTTTATAGTGATAGGTCTTGATTCCTTTCTCTTTCACTTTCATTTAATTTTTATAGGTATTTTCTTTGTGGTTACCAAGAGGCTTACATAAAATATAATTATAAAAGTCTATATATATTATAAAGTATACCTTTCCTTATATTCCTTTATAACATATATATTTCCTGTAAATTATGAATTTCTAAAAACTCTGTGATTCTAGTTAGTCTCTAGCTTTAAAACAATGTCAAATAAAACATTACCATATATTTACATTAAAGAAAAAATAAACAAGTGTTGTCAAAAAAGTCTTTGGACAAGAAGAAGGGCTTTGCACACATCAAAATGTACCATACATCTATGATCACAGAATAGTGTTGGACTGATAAAGGAATAGAAGAGTCCAGATACAGATCCTTATGATAATGATAGTACATTATATAACCTGTGTTGGAATAACTGGATATTTAAAAAAATAATACAAATCTAGATATTTTCAGATATCATTTCTTTTCAGAACGAGAGGAAAATTCTTCCTTGTTAACATAAAGGCAAAAACATTAAGCAAATTACTGAAAACCTGAATCCAACAGCATATTAAAAAATGCTCCTGTGTTATTTACTCCTGTATTTTTTAAATTATTTTTTATTTTGGAGAGAGAGAGTGAGAGAGCACATGAGTGGGGCAGAGGAGCAGAGGGAGAGAGAGAGTGAGAATCTCAGGCTGACTCATGCTCAGTGTGGAGCCCAATGTGGGGCTTGATCCCATGACCCTGGGATCATGACCTGAGCCAAAATCAAGAGTTGGATGCTCAACTGACTGAGCCACCCATGCACCCTATTCCTGTATTATAAGGATGTTTTAACATAAAATAATCTATTAATGGAATTCACTACATTAGATGAGAAAACCATATTTAATCTCAATAGATGCAAAATAGCAGTTGGTATTTCAACATGAGTTTAAAAGCTCCTAATAAACTAGAAACAGATGAATGCTCCCTCAGGTTAAGAAGCCCTACAGCAAATTTTAGGAAGGAGATGGAGATGGCTACCATTATTACTTCTATTCAACACCGTATATCAGATCTCAACCATTAGAATAAGACATTAAAAAGAATACCAGGAGTGTTAGACATGGAGTACAGAAGAGCTATATGTAAAATGTTTAAGGAAGTATTAACAGATAGAAGCACTATGATGAATAATGAATAGAAATAATCTAGAATGAACAGGTAGATTTTTTTTTCAGCTGGAGGTCATGAATACCAGCTCTTCTTATCCAGATACAATTGAAATAAATTTGGACTTTATTTGTTTTATCTTCATTTGCATAGAACAACAGTTCTATCCTTGATTTGGAGCGTGATGATTCTTTATTAGTTTATTAAGAGTCATTATCCAGGGGCGCCTGGGTGGCTTAGTCGGTTGAGCGTCCGACTTTCGCTTAGGTCATGATCTCGCGGTTCGTGGGTTCGAGCCCCGCGTCGGGCTCTGTGCTGGCTGCCAGCTCAGAGCCTGGAGCCT